>NW_006198305.1:2700460-2710367 GCF_000334495.1 Tupaia belangeri chinensis
TCAAAAACCCTGGGGGGGAATTAAAAAAAAAAAAAAAAAAAAAAAAAAAAAAAAAAAAAGAACAACAGAACAATGTGTGAGTTCTGTTGTTTCTAAACTCAAAAGAATCGAAGGAGATTGGTTTGTGTGGCATCGAAGACCTTTCTATTGGTTTATCCAGAAAAACAAGGCTAGAATTTTGGGCCAAAAAGGGGTGATGGTCTAAATTACACAGTGGATTAGTAGAACCATTTCTGTTCTACTGTGGACATTATTTCTTATGGCAGAGATAGCTAGTTGCCTACCTCACATCTATTCTCTTCTTCCTTAGAAACAGAACTCTGGGACATATTTCAAAAGAATCCATTTCCCAGGTTCCCAATGGTATAATGGGTTTAAATAGAAACAATGTGTTGTTAACAGGAAAGGCATCCACCCTTCTTTTCTTCATCCTCCATCCAACTGTCTTCAACATGAACATAGTAGCCTTAATTCTAGTAGCCGTCTGGGCCCATGAACATGAGCGCCACAGAGGACACACCGACATCAATCCTGGACCTCTTGCTTCTTAACTCTTACATAAGAAAGAAATAAGCTTTTATAGCGTTTAAGCCACATTGTTATATGAATAGATCCTAACTTAATCCTTACTGATGAACTTGTCTTCTCTTTTGGGTTTTATACTGCTTAGTAGAACAAAGATATTGGAGGTTCTAACTTAAACAATATGGTCAAGAAGTAATATTTAACATAATTCATTATGAGTTTGTTACACACAAGAAAGAGTACCTTAAATCTGTAGTGTGATTTATATTTGCATAGCACTTATTTTATTCTTAAAAATGCACATTTTCAAGCTGAACTGGTTAAAATTGAGCTTTTAAAAATAAATAAAATATATATTTATGTTACTAAGTTGATTTCTAGTGTAGCTACCTATAACCTTTGTCCCACACAATGATTTTTGATCTCTAGGAGATATGTTTTTCTCCTCAGGCAATCATGAATAATAATCTCTTGCAGAATTTGATCAAATGAAAGGAAGCAATGAAGTACAGTGAGTAAAAGTATTAATCCCAATTAATTTCCAAATATGTGTGAAACTCCAAACAAATTACTTTGCTGTGCCTTGATTTTCTCGTTTGGAGAATGGGATAAGAAAGTTTATTTCACGTAAGGAGTTTGTGAAGAGGAATGGAAGTAATGCAATAGTCATCAGAACCTCTGGCACACAGTAAGTGCTGAAGAAGTGTCAGTTATTTTTCCCTACTTCAGGGCCATTCAACAAACTGTATTGCTCCTGCTTTGCATCCTCTGCAGCCATTAAGAAATACAAGAAAAATTCTTATATCATGGTGAGTATTGAACTCCTGAAGTAAGTAGACATTCTGACTCTGTTAAATGGTCCCAAGTAAAGGAGCAGAGGCCCAAAACTGGAATGAGAGGAGGAAACCTGGCCACTTGCCACACACCCCCTCTGGACCACAAAGGTAGTCTTCGTACATCAGCAAATGCAAAACCATTTTTCTTTGTGTTCCTCCTATTCCCCAGGAGCATGCCAGAGTCACAGACTCAGACTGCTTTTTGAGATTGAGTCAGACTCCAAGAATACTCAGAGAATCATGAACAGTTTGAGGGAGTCTCCAGGAGTAAATGTGCCAACCTGGGTGGATAACCAGGACAGGTGAGAAAGCTGAGCACAACCCCACACAACAGGGACGGCACTGTGAAGGCAAATAGGAGATTGGGTCCTACAGAGGCAAGAGACCTTTAACCAGTGGAAACAAGAAACTTAGGGCATCTGGTAACTCCAGGAGTGAGATCAGATCTAGGAAATGCCAGGAATGTGGTTTCATGCCTAGAGCTGGATAATGCTCTCTGGATAGGGTCTGCTGTGAAGCGGTGACAATTATCCTTGCATTCTCAAGGAAGCCTCAGCCTAGAAGCCCCATATCATTACTGACTAGTGGGATGACCTTGGATAAGTCACTGAATATACAGAATAAGGGAGTGATTAAGAGCAAGGCCTTTGGAACCAGATTCAGACCTGGGTCTAGTGCACTAGCTGTGTTACTTTTATTCAGTGAGTCACATAGCTAATCAAAACTTCCATTTTCTTGTCCATACTATGGGTGTCATAATACCTGTGCCAACTTTATAAGCATTGCTCTAAGGGAACATTGCTTAATGGGGCTTTTGGTGATGAGGATAACATCCTACACTTGCATGGTCTAAGACAAAAGCCAAAGCCACTGAAGGGTTCTTGAAATGTGGCTAATGTGATCAAGAGAGTGATTTTTAAATTTTGTTAAATTTGAATTTATTTACATTTAAACAACAACATGTGATGATAGTCATCTTATTGGATAGCTCTAGGGACTTAATGAGATCATGTCTTTTATCACTGTGCCTGCCATCAGGGCTCAATAACTATTGTCTATTGATAATACGTATTGTTATTTAACTTCGTATAACCTCAGCTTGCTCATGTGTGAAATGAGGTTAAATAGACCCAGGAGGTTGTTGGTAGGAGTGAATAAAATATCATGGGTGAGATAACTCACACAGTGCTTGGCACATTGCAAGTGCTTAAAGGGTGTAAGTTCCTTTCCTCTAGTTAAAGTTTTTGACACTACTGAAATAAGTCAATATACAAGGCCATGAGAACCTATAGTGAGATTCTTTTTTTTTTTTTTTTTTTTTTTGGAGAGGTTTTTGCTATAGGGTGCGTGCGCTCGCCAGACAGATAGAGACAGAAAGTGAGGAATCACCCCCCAGGAGGGATGGTCACGCCGCAATCCCTTCTCCTCCATTCTCCTCTCGGGATCTTGGGCACGCATGCACACACACCCAGCGTGAGTTTAAGCCACTGGGTCCAGGACTTGAACCGTGGTCAGCTACCTGGGAGTCCAGCGACATAGCCATTACGCTAACTGCTGGTCCCTATAGTGAGATTCTTGATAAGCAATTGAACTGGTCAGTAATCACTTGCACAATGCTAATACTGGCTTCGTCTGGAAAAAAAGAAAAAGAAAAAGTCTGCTTGAGCAAGCAAGAAAAAAAAATATTGGCAGCAATCTGTGCACTACGAGAGTTCTACAAATATGCTTTTGGCAGAGACTTGTCTGTCCAGACAGATCACAAACCACTAGGCAACGCACCTGCTAGACGACAGGGAATGTTATTACTGTTATAAAGATATGATTTATGAGTAATCTATACCCCAGGCAAAGACTTGCTTATAGCAGACCTATTGTCCAGACTAGTCATCGACCCTCCAACTGGGGAAATGACAGCACTGATTGAAGAGACAGCGGAGTGGGCCATGGAATTAAGCAAAACACTTGACCCTGCAATCCATGGGAGGCTGAGCCCCAAGACAGAAAAAGACACTGTGTTGTAGCTACTTATCCAGATGTTACAAAATGGCTGGTGTGACAGAAGAAAACAGAACAATTGCAGGTGTCTTGGTCTCTAATGGAGTGACTGCTTTGGCCTTCTAACAGCAAGGGGGATTTTAAGCAATGTCTTGTCTGAAAGCAATCAGAAAAAGAGCAAAGATGTGATCAGAGGTAGTCTCAGGAGAAACAGCTTGGCTCACACCCCTAATTATTCCCAGTGTCTGTTCACTGGCTCTTGAAGTCTCAGGTAAAGACTGGACTTTTTCATCTAAGGATGTCCTCTCATGGGAAAACTGCTTTTAGGTATTATTCCAGTTACAATTTTTAACTCTTGGGTCTTTGTACCTTCAAACATTATACATTGTTGACTGGTTTTTCAAATTCTACGTGGAAAATAAGTAGAAGTGGGGCAATAGCTTAAGTGTACAGAATCATCAAAGTGATTTGTCCTCTGGGATGGCATTTGTTAAGGAGATTGTAAGTAGGTATAGAAATGAGGAAGTTTCCTACCAGAGTTGTAACTTTAGAATATGCATACATTTCATGGAAAGTTATCAAAATGCAGCAATAGTCATACTTAGAAGCTTTCTGAGGAGATATTCAAATCGTTTCCTACTCCATCATCATCATCATCATTATCTTGATCATTATCTTCATCAGCACCACCACCATCACACCATCACACCATCACCATCATCTGCTATGCATCAGCCAGTGTGGTAGGTGAGTACAGACATAGAATTTATTGGGCCAGGGTAGCAGGTGGCATGGTGGTTAAGGGCACTGGACTCCCACATGGCCGACCATGGTTTGAGTCCTGGACCTGGCAGCTTGCTCTCCCTCTCTGTCCCTCTCTGGTCAAGATTTAAAAAATTAATGATAATAAATAAATAATTCCTTAGAAAAAAGAATTTATTGGGTCATTGGGAAAGTCATGGTGCCTTTTTGCATGGAAAAATACATCATGACTTTCCCGACAACCTAATATAATCCTTGCAGAAGTCCTTACTAATGACGTAGGTATTGTTCCTTCCATCTTATGTATGCAGAAAGTGAGGCTCCAGAAGACATATCTTGAGTAAGTCAAGGTCAGAATTCTAGACAGAGTCAGAATTCAAATCCAAATATCTGACACATATGCCCATGGGTTTTCATTATCAACTTGCTTCTCATCATTAAAAAAAAAAAAAAAAAAAGGCACTTTTTCTGTCTTTGGCATCCAGGTCTATGTCTGTAGTAGATGCCTAATGTGGCCAGTATGAAGAAGGAACTGAATTTTTAGGAGTGCCTAATGCTCATTGATTTAAATTTAAATAGTCAATGTATACTGTGGCTATTTTATCCAGTGCCACTTTAGGAACCAAACAAGATACCGTCCTTTATCACTGTGTCTGGTATCAGGTCACTGCTTGGCTAGACTGAAGCTGCTAGATCTCCATTATGTTCTGATGTCTACAATTTGTTTAGTCAATCTATGGACAATTTTACCCCAACCAATCTGTTACTCCAATAATTCAATCTAGACTAGGTAATAATAAATGTTACTCTTGCTCCGTGGTTTCTCATTCTATCATACTGATTTACCTGTCCTTTTTTTTTTTTTTTGGGAGAGATTTTCACTGTAGGGCGCGTGCGCTCGCCAGACAGACAGAGAGAGACATAGAGACAGAAAGCGAGAAATCACCCCCCCAGGGGGGATAGTCACGCCGCAATCCCTTCTCTTCCATTCTCCTCTCGGGATCTTGGGCACGCACGCACACGTGCCCGGCGTGAGTTTTAAGCCACCGGGTCCGGGACATGAACCGCGGTCGACTACATGGGAATCCAGCGACATAGCCATTACACTAACTGCTGTTTCCCTATCTGTCCTTTTTGTTTTTATTTCTTTTTTACAACTGATTGATTATCACGAATTCCAATTTACATATAGCTATCCAGCTTCGTGGGTCCAGTATGGTTTTCCAAACCATGCATATGGTATTTAATAGCCAAAGGTATGGACACATTCATCTTCTTTGTCATTGATCATGACATTATCTTGTGTATATTCAATACTAGTTTTAATAGTTTTTATTTTTGGAAATACATATTGAGTTATCAATGACTATTTTTAACTATCCTCTTTCATAACCTATTCCACTTGTTCACATGCATTCTTGTGTCTGTTAATCACTTTCTCCTGAACCCTTCTCTCGCCACCACTAACACTCTTACGCAGTTTCTGGCATTTACCATTATTCATTTTACTGCTTTGCCATCTTTCAGTTTCTACCATTACATAGAGTAAGGGAACAGAATAGAGTATCCTGAAATAAACCCAACAACCCATGGCACCTGATTTTTGACAAAAGTCACAAGACAATTCAGTGAAGAAAAGAATCTTTTCAATAAATAGTGCTGGGAAAATTAGATATCCAGTTGCAGGAGAATAAAACTAGATCCCCATCTCTCACTATTCATGAAAATTAACTCAAAATGAATAAAGGCTTAAATGTAAAGCCCAAAAGTATAATATAAAACAAATTGAGGATAACACAGGGGAAGTACTTCATTTATTGGAGATTTCTTTTCTTGTTTGAATTAGTTACCTATTACTAATTATTACCTATTACTGCTAAGTGCTTCAGTATCTATAAACTCTATGATGTTAAAGCCAAAATATTATCTAAAACAAAAGTATGGTATTAGTAAAAATGTGCAAAAATATGATACACTAATCAAAATGAAAAATTACAGATATTAGTAAACAGAATTTGCACAGTGATTTGGGACTTTGATACTTTTTCATACTTTTTACCATTTAGCACCATTTATTACATTTTCTATCCATCCCTTAATCATTAACTTTTTACATCTTTATTTCAGTGGTCTTTTTTAATATTATGTTTTGTTTTGTAATAGGACATGCGTTCACCAGAGCGAGACAGAGAGAGAGAGAGAGGGAAAGTGAGAAATCACCCCACCAGAGAGGATAGCCAGTCTGTAATCCTTTCTCCTCCATTCTCCTTTCAGGATTTTGGGCACGCATGCACATGCACCCTGCATGATTTTCAAGCTGCCAGGCCTAGGACTCGAACTGCCAAATCGGTCATGTAGGATCCAATCACCCCAACCTCCACATCACCTACTGGCTCTCAATGATCTCTTTTATATGAGAGAACTTCAACAAATTAATGAAAAAAGTGGAATTAAAGCAAGTGTTTGTTTTGATATGAAAGGAAAAATGAAATCCATGCATAGTTTTTTCATAATATGCGTTTTCTGTGAACTTTTAAAAGACTCCTTATCAGTGTCTTTTATTACAGGCCACTCCAAATACTTAACAGAAAGGTCAAACTCTAACACCCACCAAAATAAGTAAATGAGGCTACAAATAAAATGATTAACAGCTTCATTAAAGAAAAGGAGACACATTAAGATTGGCTATTGGAATGAGTCCCTCTTGAACTTGCTCTGGTAGGCAGCACTAAAATAATATTTACTGTAGAGAACAAATTATACAGACAAAGTCTGTGCTGTCCCAATAGACAAACACTCACAGACGGAGACAATTCTGAGTCAGCCACACAGGGGAGGGATCGCTTCTCCCGATTTAGCTGCCTTAGCATCTGGATGGATTGGTGCCAGAGCTCCGGTGTCCCTGGAAGCTTGTCTGCCAGGAGGATGAAACTGTGGTCCCAAACCTGCTTCTTTGTTATTACCTGCTGAGCTTTCTGAGGTATTAACTGTGCCAAAAATTTTAAAAATTTTAAAAATGAATGAAAGAAAACCTTATTTACAAAGAGGTAGAAAATACTCCTTTTTAAACTGTTTCTCAGATCTTGCTTTTGTCCTTTTTCTTATATTTCAGGTCTTTTTGTCCAAATCATTTATTCTATTTAATATCAATTTTATGGACGCTAAATGCTCCTTCATGCATTAGCTCATGCATTAGCTCTCAAAAACTTGTTAAAAATGGACAATTTTTATGCATTATTCATATGAGGAAACTGAGACCAGAAGTGAAATGGCTTACATTCATTTATTTAATGGACATGTATTCTGTGCCTGTTGTAACCAGGCAGTGAGCTCACCACTTCCCTATATTATTGCCTTCGATCTACAGAACCTTCCCAGGAGGTGGGTTTTATTCTCTTTATTTTAGAAACTGACATTGAAGAACTTTCAGTGGCATTTTCTCAGTTATCAACAATAGTAAACTAAAATTCTAGAATTCTGGAATTTATGGAACCAATGTTCATCTAACTACAAAGGCCATGGTCTATTTGTGTTGCCAGATAAAAGGCTGAAGAAATATATAGTTGTATTTTTTTAAAACTCTTTCATAAATAAATATTAGGCCTAAAACTTCCTATAGTAGAAAATAGAATTTTCTCTCACTAACAACATTTGATGTTGTCATTCTAATGTAACCAATTTATTTATTATAATTATTTTAGTTTAAGACTTTAATATATATTAACAATTTATTTCCAGCATGGAAACACTGTGCATCAAACCAGGGATAAGAATGGCCTCAGAGTGGGACCAGCAGATTACATAATAGTTTCGTCGTTGGACTCCCACATAGTTGACTGAGGCTTGAGTCCTGAACCCAGCGGCTTAAAACTCATGCTGGGCATGTGTGCATGAGTGCCAAAAATCTCAAGAGGAGAATGAAGGAGAAGGGATTGCAGTGTGGCCAGAGAGGTGATTTCTCACATTCTGTCTCTGTGTCTTTCTAGTGAGCACACATACACTATAGCAAAAATCTCTCTTAAAAAAAAAAAAAAGAAAGAAAGAAGAAAAATGGCCTTAGAGTTGGGTCAGCCCTGTGACACAGTGGTTAAGAACTGTTTAGAAAACCCAGATCCCTCCTGACTGACTAGGGTTCAAGTCTTGACTCAGATGGCTTAAAAAACATGCTGGGCACATGTGTGTCCAGAATCTTGATGGAATAGAGAATAGGAGGAAAAAGGTAGTATGACAATGCCCCATTGTTGGATGCTTTCTCTCTCTGTCTTTTTTCCCTTTCCCCTTACCCTTTTCTCTCCCTTTCCCTCTCCTTCTTCTCTTTCCACCATCTGGCATAAAACAGAACATAAAGAATGGCCTTAGAGTCCATTATTTGAGGTATGAAAATTCAAATGAAGGATTAAGGCAAATTGTGCTATTCAGGATGCTAAGGAGACTGTCTAATTGACTCTTTTTTATTTTTGGAGAGGTTTTCGCTATAGGGCGCGTGCGCTCGCCAGACAGACAGAGAGAGACATAGAGACAGAAAGCGAGAAATCACCCTCCAGAGGGGATGGTCATGCTGCAATCCCTTCTCCTCCATTCTCATCTCAGGATCTTGGGCACGCACACACATGCGCCCAGCGTGAGTTTTAAGCCACCGGGTCCGGGATGTGAACTGCGGTCGACTATGTGGGAGTCCAGCGACATAGCCATTACGCTAACTGCTGGTTCCCCTAATTGACTATTAAGGATCAGAAGTTCACACAAAAATTCTGCAAGTAACTAGACACACATAACAATGATGGCTGCAGGTCTGTTCTTCAAAGTAGTCAGCAGCTTTGCTTTTCCTGCCCTTCCTTTTGTCCTCATCCTCTCACTTCTGAAACACTAAAGGTGCTTTGAAGGTTATATTGCCTCAGGTCTGGCCCCTATGACTTCTGAACTGCTAGACTTTTGTGAAAACTTTCCTCTTAACCTCTACTCTTCTCATCAAGGACTTCCAAAGCAAAAGCTCCAGGTAACACAACTCTAATGGACAGTATATGCCTTGTAGGGAAGGAGAAGAGAGGATTCCATGGCCTTGACCTTTGCTTATAACAGAATAACTATCCTGTTACCTGCTTTGTGTTTTGGGGTTCCCTGAAAACTTAGTTTGCAAAAAGAACTGTTTGAAGACACTAACCTCCTGCATCATGGCCAGAAATCTTCATGTGGCCGTCCAGGCGCTCCCTTGTCAGGATGTTTTCCCACGGTCATTAGTTATAATATGCATTAATAAGATTGATATTCCTTTGTGACTCATTGCAATGATTTTAAATGTTTTTGGGCTATATCTAGCTACCTTATATCTCATTACCCTCAGCTCAAACATTATCTCCTCAGCAGTTAAGCAGTTTCATAATAATCCACAGGCTACCATGGTCAGCCACACGCCAGAGCCTTTTCTATGTCAGAGCCTCCGCAACTTATGTGTCTGTCAAAACACCAGCACCAGGTTTTCTTTTAATGGAGGAGGACCTACCTCCACTGTGTATCCTTGTTCCAATTCTCTGTGTTAATGGGTGGACAGAGTATTCATGAAGGGATAGGTGGAGACAATGAAGTATAGTGATGTGAGTAGTTTGAGCTTTAGGGCAAGACCACATGGGCTCAAATATTGGCTTCATTGCATGCTGTGTACCCTTGACAAATTGCTTATCTGTTTTTGGCTCATTTACCACTTCTTAAAATGGGAATAATACCATCCTCAGAAGGCAGGTTTCTGTAACAGTTAAAATGAGTTAGTCCATAGATAGCACATGGGATAGCAA
>NW_006198305.1:2710784-2743438 GCF_000334495.1 Tupaia belangeri chinensis
CATATGGGAACTGCTGGACCAATAAATGTTACTATAGCTATTATTATTGATAGACAAAATCTTAGAGCAGTAGTCATACTTAAAAGCCAAATATACACTAACCTCCCAACACACATACATCCATATATTCGATGAAAGGGCTTTTGAAAATCAGAAACCACCTCAAACTAGTAAAAATGAAAAACAAGACCAAAAACTATCTCCAATATCAGAAATACTATAAAAGTAAACTTGCAGACTACTCCTCAGGTGGAAAGAAAATGTTGGGATAAAAGTCATAGGGAAGTACCTAGGCAACCATTAGTGCCCAAAGAGTAGATAATGGCTTTGTAGAACAGAATATGCAGCTAAAATCAGTATTGTTTGTTCATCTGTTCCATTCTGATGTTCACCAATATCTCTGAGGGAATTCCGTGTTCAGTGCATATTAAATGCAGAAGATTGAGAATGTAGGCATCAGCAAGGAGACTTGTCTAGAAGAAAGTGTGTTTCAATGATGGAGACTGGTTAGTGCCAATGTTGTGAATCACAGAGGATGCCTTGTCACCTTGGTCACTGGGTACTGTGGAGCCAGGCTGACGGAGCTCATGGGGGCCTAAATCCCAGCACTTGCTCTATCTGCTGAAAGTCAAGTGTCTACACAGGCCTGAGTTCACCTGCAAGAAGGCACCTATTCACTGACTGGTTTGCCCAAAGTGGGGTGTCTTTCTGCAAGTCTCTTACCCAGAAGGGCTGTCTTTTTCTAATTACCACACAGGGCCTTCTGTGCTAGCTGCAGCCCTATTCGCAACCCTGGGAGGTTTTTAAGCCAATTGCAAGATAAGTTGGTTTTCAGGAAGAGGAGAGATTAATGGGGCCATAGAAAGATGAATGTGAGCTTGGTGCTGCCTCTGCCTCCCCTCACACACGCTGTGGCTAGCAGTGAGGCCAACAGAAATGACCCTGAGTAGAGTTACATATTTTTCACACCTCCTACTAAAACTCAGCAAATGCTTGACTTGCTGTTCGCAGCACAATTTTTCTTCCTGCAAAACGTGTTGGGATTATCGCTTTTACCCACATATGGGCTGGAAATGCTTTGTAGGAGCCCCAAGGGCTCTAACTGTTCAAATACTCATCCTTGGAAGGGAGCTTGGGGAAGCAGGGACCCTAAGTGCCTGTCCAAGAGCTCCCACGTAAAGAGTTGATTCTCACTAATTAAGTCCAGTTTCCAAGACTGAATTGAAGCTGCCATCCAAGTGATTTTGAAAGTCAGGAGGTAAAATACAAGTTTCAACCCCGACACCTTCCCCTTATCCATCTTCTTGAGCCATTCAGGACATTGGGTAACATATGACTTTTCTTTAGTCAATCCTAGATATTATCTGCTGAAATAGCTCTACTGGTATGGGAGGGAGGTTTCAAAATATGTAACAGATGCACAGCTGCCACCTGAGATGATGCATTATGAATTCAGAACTGTCATCACCTCCCCCACCACCCCTACCCTCACCCCCAAGCACATATTTGTTCATGTGGTTTACACCTGTGGGATTGTGGGATGCAAGTCAGGAATCTGATTACTGCTGGGGAGACAACCCAGTTCTTAAAACTGATCCATGTACCTTTGTTTTCCTGAGGAGCTTGGAATGTCTTGCCAGCTCTTCATGTGGTCCAGCTGGGTTAAAGCTCCAGTACAATTCTTATGGAATTTGGTACCAGTGACTAATTCTGAGGCTTTCATACAATGTCTTAAACCATTTCTCCATGTCATCTCCCTATTCGAACCTTGCTATGAAGGTAATTTTTCAGTGTCATTTTAGCATGTAGCTGCTGTTGTGTATTCTGGTTAAAAGGGAAATGAAGAGCTCCCAACCCACGATTATCAGAGGCAAAATGACTGTGTTTTACACTATTTGGAGGGAGGGTCCCTACAGTTGTCTGATGAGAAACATGAGTAGAATAAAACTCACTCACAAGAAGAGAAATAAAGGCAGAAGAGGTTGGTATGGATAGGGAAGAGAGAAGTATTTGGTGTTTGTTCAGAGAAGGCCTGTCTGCAAAAATATGAATTGAAAGGATGTCTAAACACCAAAAACTTTGCAGTTTTTAATTTTGATATATTGATTTGATTAACACCAGTTTATTCCATTGCAGAGTAGAGAATCTGTTTTACTCGTTTTATTTTCATACTTACAATAGTACCTGGCACCTAGTAAGTACTTGATCAATACTTGTTGAATGATGAAATACTCCTTGAATACAAGCTGCACATCAATAACCTGAACTTTAGGATAAAGAGGGATCTCTTCCTGCAGATATGAGCATGGAGCAAACTTGGCAATATTAATTCAAACCTTGGTTATTTTACACACAGGTTGGTAGATGGTGTTGACCCCCTTGAAGTCTGTTCTGCCAGTCTGGGTTCTGCAGTTGCCTCTTCCACTTTCTCTTAGAGGGAGAACTTCTCCTGTTTCATGTTAGAGCTGAAAATCTCTGCAAGACATCCTTCACTTCTGGAATAAGGGCCAGAACTTTCTCTTGCCCATCTAGGCTGCTTTTTTCCATCAGTGCATAGGTCAACATGCCAGCCTGGCTCCATTAACTGAGGCTCAAAGTTTACCAGTTGAGCTAAGAGTCCCAGGGCATAAGGTCATATTCCTCCCTACTAAAGCATCTTGATTGTGCACTTAGTCCCAGCTTTGTCAACAGCTCATACCCCTAATCAGTCTATAGACCTAAAGTGTGCTTCATATCTGTTTGATCCTGGGCCCAGTTGCATATGTCACTTTCTATTTCTTTATGTCAGGAGTGGCAAAATTGATGGCACAACCATCTCTGAAGAACTTACCAGATATTTGCAAGAGCATAGCAGGTTAGATCTTTTCTCTTCTTCAGTAAGGATATAAAACTAGAGCTTTGGCTTGGAATGTCAATAAACAAAGAGGTCAGTGGTTTAGCTTAGATGCTTAATTTTTAAGAAAATGAAGATGAATGTCTCAATATTGCAAATGTAATGAACACTCAAATGCCTACTAGATGTAGTTCCACTAAACCATAAGCCATTTTAAGGACTGGGATTCCAAATAAGAGCAATAAATGCAATTTTAATCACAAGCTCTGGACAGAGGGATAGCATTTGAATTGACCATTTGTCTTCAAGTCTGCGTTAAAACTTTGGTTCTTTATTCCGACTGCCTGGTGATGAAGAATCCTTAGTTTCATCTGTTGAGGAAAGTATCTCACTCTGATAGTAATTATCAGGACTTTGGGAATGTGGAATGCTTAGAGCAGTACCTTGGACCACATTCCTCAGATTGCTTTGACGTAGGGAATCGTCTGAGTCTTGGCTTCTAACTTTGCAAGACAGCTGGTAACCAAATTGAAAGAATAAAACCTCACATCCTTAGCTTAATTAAGCACGTTGGAAAATGTATCTTTACTCCATCTCCTGCTTTACACCTTCAAAAAAATGTTACAAGGTAAATGCTTGGTAATACCTACATTCCACTGCAAAGATCTCTAGCTCTCACCCATGCACACATCTACACATGCCCTGCTATAGGTGACTTAATAACTTAATAACTCTGAGGCCAGACTTTTTGAAACAGGACATAACTGAAGGAGAGTCCATATTCTTAAGTCTCCCAGTTCTAGTCTCATAGGTTGGAGAGGATATGATGTTAGGTACAACTAGAAGAACTAGTCTAGTTTTTTGTTTTTCTTTGTTTTTCAGCTCATATTTAATCACTGTACATCTTTACTTTGTACAACATGTTTTCCCCCAGCATAAATACAGTGCACATTAGTCAAGTCAAAGACATTCCCATATTCCCTTGTCTTTGTTAACAAGAAGTTATTTATTCCTTTCTAAACAAATTTCTGATATTAGTGTATATTACCTCAGAGCGCTCTATTGTTTCCTACATAGACTGAAAAGGTAGCCCCTCCCAAGATTTAATAAAAGGAAAATTATAGCAAACCTTTTGGTTTGGTATTACAAAACTCCAAGATATTTTTAATTTTAAACACATTTATTAAAAAGAACAAAATCTAATTAGTAATGTTTTTAAAGTTAAAGATGAAGCACTCACTAGAGCAAGACCTAAGGAGATGCACACACCTAGATATAAGCAAATTACGTATTTATTCATCTTTAACTGGTATTAACTGTGCTGGCATCTTTCAAATAGACCTAAAATTAGGGTAAATGATTACTGGGCTATATAAATAGTTCTGGAAGACTAGAGAACAATTTGATATTAAAAACTTTTCCTGAAAGTTGTTCTCAAATTTTCATTGCTTTCTTTTGCTCACCAGTATATGAATAACTCATTTGAATGACTGGAATAGGCAAGTAAAGACCTCACTATTCTCAATTCCTTCACTCTTAGCTTTTTCTTATTTCCACCTTTATACTATATACAAAGTGTATCATTCCACAAGGAGCATGAATGGCCTAGTTACCTCTTCTCTACACAGAAATGGCCTTCCTCAGTTACTATGGAAATTTCAGTCTTGCTCTCTAGCATCTGGTATAAACAAGTGGTCTCATAGCAACAAATTTGAGTTCACACCTGCAATAGTTTGAAACTTAATTGCCAATGTTATGGTATTCAGAGTGCAGTCTTTCAAGGTGATTAGGCCAGGAGGGCTCTGATCTCATGGATGGGTTTAATACTTCAAGAAAAGAATGTGTGCCCAAAATTCCAGGAGGAGAATAGAGGAAAAGGGATTGTGGTGTGACCCTCTTCCCTAGGGGGTGAATTTTCACTTTCCCTTTCACTGTCTCTCTCCAAGGAGCTCATGTGCCCTATGGTAAAAACCTAAAGAAAAGGAAAGGCTCTAGGGAGTGGCTTCTTTCTTACTGTTGCACTCTCTTGCACACTCTACCTTCTGCCACGGGATGACCACACATGAAGGCCCTTGCCAGTTGCCAGCACTATGATATTGGACTTTCCAGCCTCCAGAATCATGTGCCAAAAAATTCTGTTGTCTCAGCTATTCTGCTATAGTAACATAAACAGATTGGGACAACATCTGAGATATAAAACTTTTTTCTTTGAAGAAATCAAAACCCCTTCCTTAGTGCAATTTTAAATGTATCAGAACATGATTTTAACCCATTAAATCTGAGCGTGACACGGTTACTATTTTACCAACAAATATCTGACAAAATTGAGCTACCTTATATTATTTAGTTGTTTACCTACACATATATCATAAGTATGTGTATACTAGGAGAAAAAGTGTATGGTATGTTTTAGGAAAAAAATCCTAAAATAAAAATGAAAATAATTCATTATCAGCCGTAGTTCTTGTCAAATATCTTTATTATTTAATGATGCTAACTAGGTAAGTATTGAATCACAGTTTTCTCATTCATAAAAGTGAGGAGCTTAGACGAGAACAGTAATTTTCAAACATTATCCCCAGAGTGGGATAGGGAGATTTGGGGAGCTGAGTGGGCAGGAATCATAACCCCATACTTCTACTTGACACAGAAGAATCCACTTTCTATCTGTTTTATATGTGAAGTTTCTGGGTTGGATTTAATCAAACCAAGTACTTCATAGCTTAAGTATTTCTTTGAAAACTACTGGCCTGGATCATGTCTACATTTTGCCCTCTGCCCGAAATGTTTAAGATTGTGATTAAAATGGCAGTACTTATCATACCTCATTGGTATAGGCCACATGAGGTAGGTAACATTAGGATAATGGTGTGGAGAATCAGCACTACAGCATTTTTTTTTTTTTAAGTTTCTTTCTTCTGTGAGTGAGAAAGACAAAGAAAAAGAGACAGAAACAGAGATAGTACCTCATCAGGGTCTTAATGCTGCAATTTGCCCAGGATCATGGGCTCAGGTGTTCCCGGTACGCTCACTCTGGATGAAAACCCAAATGGATTGGTCTTGCAGGGGATCACATTATTCTGCTGCAACTCTATCTCCCACGAACTGAGTTTTAAGCATTAAGACTTTATAATTCTCAAATAAGTTAATCCATAAAATAGTTAGTGACCTTTACCTTCTAAACATTTTTAGCTATCAGAAATAAAGATCTTTCAGCTTCTTAAGAAGTCCTCCAAACCTCCTTGTTTTTGCCATCATTGTTAAATCTGGAAACCAAGTATTTCAGGAACTTCCAAGTGAAGATGCTTAAATTTGCTCTGGACCTTAAGGCATTCTTATACCTAAAAGAAATAAAGTGAAGCGCCAATTATATGTTAGGTAAAATGGCCCTGTCAATTCAAAGTAATTAAATAAGTAAATAGAGTATTTGATGTTTGAGGTCAATTTTCCATGAAGTGATGGGTGAACCAGTTTGCTTGAATAGCTCAACCATTTCATCCCTGGTCTCAACTTGAGCTCACAATCCACTGCTTCCCCAGACAGCCCCATCTGGGGTCCTTTGGATTGCTAATTGGCCCTTTTCACTTGTTCAGCCTTTGGTAGTAATAACTGAGCCCTGACCTCTAGTGGCGGGAAAGAATCAGCAAGAAGCATAATGGGGTACTATGATGAATTCTTAACCAAGGAGCTTCCTTGAGGCCTATGGGTCCTGTGTGGCCCAACTGGAGAGGAAGACATCTGGGAGACTAGTAATGCACAACAAATGGATAACCTATGAGGTCTCTTAGACTGGGACCTCAGATGTTACAATCCTAAACTCTTGTATGGCCAATTTTTTTTTTTTTTTTTTCCCTCATCAAGTAGCACTAACCCACATAAGACAAGAGGATGGGAGTTAAGGATGGATAGGGAGGGGGAAAAGTCCATCATGAACCCACTTTATGTATAAGGAAACTAATTTGGTTGATAAGTCGGGGACCAGCAGATAGCATAATGGTTACATCGCTTGACTTGCATGTAGTTAACCTCAGTTTGAATCCCAGACCCAGTGGTTTAAAACTCACACCTGGTAAGTGTGTGTGCATGCCCAAAATCTGAAGAGGAGAATGGAGAAGGATTGTGGGGTAGCCATCCTCCCTGGGGGGTGATTTCTTGCTTCCTATCTCTCTGTTTCTCTGGAGAGCACATGTGCTTTATAGCAAAAATCTCTTTACAATTTTTTTAAAAGATTTTTTTTTCTTCATTCATAATAGAGCCTATGTGTGTATGAGACAGGGCTGAGGGAAAGGGAGAGAACCCTCCACAGGTTCTAGTCATGCCACAATCCCCTTCCTCTAGTCCTCTAGTTTGTCAGAAGTTGGACACTTATGTGCCTGGCGTGTTTCAGGCTGACCCAGCTAGGGATTCAAACCAGACCAGTCATGTGGAGTCCAGCCTCTCATGAGCAGGGCATTACTGCTGTGCCAGGGAGCCAGTCCTCATAGAGGAAAGAAACCTGTTATTCTTTCTGAGGGATATAAAATTTCATTTGAAAAAAATAGTACCTACTGCATGCAATAGCATAGATAATTCCCACAAACTATGGTGAACGAAAAGATTAGATACAAAGGATACATGCATAATTTTAATCATGTGAAGTTCAAAACTAATCTCTGGTCAGAACAGTGATTAACTTGGGAGGGTATATTGACTGGGAAGGTCATAAAGGAGCTTGTAGGGAGGTTAGAAATAACTTTTGTCTTGACCTAATGTTAATTACACAGGTATGTGCATATGGGGAAAGTCTTCATGCTGTACGCTTAAGATTTGTACACTTTGGAGAACAGTAGATGGCATAATGGCTATGTCGCTGGACTCCCACTTAGTCAACTGTAGTTCGAGTCCTGGACCTGGTGGTTTAAACTCATGTGGGACGCATGTGCGTGTGTGCCCAAGATCCGAAGAGGAGAATGGAGGAGAAGGGATTGAGGCATGGCCATTTTCCCTGGGGGATGATTTCTTGCTTTTTGTCTCTCTTTTCTCTCTCTCTTTCTGGTGAGTGCACACACCCTATAGCAAAAATATTCAGTTGGGCTCTAGGAAATATCTAGTTTTCTTTTGTGTTTCACTTAAAATACTCTTTTAAAAATGTTTTCGTGAAATTCTCAAATTTTATACTTTTTTTTTTTGAGAGGTTTTCACTATAGGGCGTGTGCGCTCACCAGACAGACAGAGAGAGATATAGAGACAGGAAGCAAGAAATCACCCCCCAGGGAGGATGGTCACGCCGTAATCCCTTCTCCTCCATTCTCCTCTCGGGATCTTGGGCACACATGCACATGCGCCCGGCGTGAGTTTTAAGCCACCGGGCCCGGGATGTGAACGATGTCGACTCCGTGGGAGTCCAGCGACATAGCCATTACGCTAACTGCTGGTTCCCTCAAATTTTATACTTTTGAGGAATAACTGAAGTTGTAGATTTATACTTTGAATCTTAAATAGTTTCTTTCAGTTGTTTGTATATTTGTGAACCATTCTCTGAAAGATCATCCATTGAACACTTACTTATTGAACACCCAGTATTTGCCAAACACTATCCTGGCTTTCAGTAATATGACAGTGAACAAAGCAGACAAAACCTTGCCCACCTGCAGCTGACATTCTTGTTTTCCTGTCTTTATGCTTCAGGAACATAGGACTGTCTAAGCACAATACCT
This sequence comes from Tupaia belangeri chinensis, assembly GCF_000334495.1. Taxonomy (NCBI): domain Eukaryota; kingdom Metazoa; phylum Chordata; class Mammalia; order Scandentia; family Tupaiidae; genus Tupaia; species Tupaia belangeri. The sequence continues at coordinate 2,719,314 of NW_006198305.1, forward strand.
AACACTTGCCTTATAAGCTAGCATCTCTCTTAGACATTTTGCTGTTGTTTGTTTGTTTTAATTAAAGTCAATAGTTATCAGGGCTGGCAGGTGGTGTGGTGGTTAAGGGCACTGGTCTCTCACATGGTCGAAGTGGTTCGAATCCTGGAACTAGCAGCTTGCTTTCTCACTTTCCCTCTCTCTTTTTTCTTACTCTCCCTCTGTCTCTCTCTGGTCAAAATAAATAAATAAAGTTAAATAAAAGAATTATTAAAAAATTAAAGTCAATAGGTATCTCGTTCAATGATTAGACATGGAGGGAATAATAATAATAAATCGAGAATCCTTCTGAGATAAATGGGTTAACTTTTTTTTTCATCCTGGCTGTTATACCGCTCTTATCAGCAGCCTGGCTCTCTCTCCTCTCAGCCAGGGTGTCCCACCAGAGTTGAAGTCAAGGTTCAAGCTCTGTAGCCTGAGCAGTAGCCGCTTACACTGCACAGTCTGACATGAAGCAGTGAGCTGGATACTGGTGAGCTTGAAACTGACTGTGGACTTGGAAGTACTTCACCCCTGCGCTCAATTCTCAACAACTAATAACTATTCTGTCTTCTTGAAGGTCTTCAGTGAGTTTCCTCACTAGTGTGATACAAGTAATAAATATAAGATTTCAAACACTTGTTTCCCATATGCTAATCATTGGTTTAAGCATTGTACATGTATCAGCTCATGTAATTTATAACAACAACTCTGCAAAATAGATACAGATGGGCAAACTGTTAAACAGAGCATTCATTAAGTGGCAGAACCAGGATTTGAACTAAGCAGTCTGAATCCAGAGCTGGCTTTCTTTGTATCACCTTATTGATCAGGAAGGTTTTATAATTTTAAAAAGTCAACAAGAAAATGGGATCACCTGGGTTTTAGACACTTCTCCACTGCCACTTACTAACATTGGAACCTTAATCTCTTGACCTCTTTGTATCTGTTTCCACATTTTAAAATAAAAGTGCTGGTCAGTTCCAGCCTTTAATACTCTTGAGACTCTAGATCTTAGATTTGGAAGATGCCTTAAGTACTATCTAATCCCACAACAATTTTACCTAGAAGATCATTAAAACCATCTAAAAAGCCTTGAAATGGTATAGAATCCTGAGTCTCTTTCCAGTCTGATTGAATAAAAATTTCCAGGGGATGAGGGCTTGGATTCTAATTGTTTACATCTACCCTGAGGAAAGTAATACGTTTGATTTAGTTCAAAATCCCTCAGTGCTGGAATCCTTGTCATATACTTTTCCCTTGGCAAAAATGTCAATCATGAACCCTTAACCACTTTAAAAAATTAACAGCCATGACCAATCCTATTCCTTTTTTATTTCTACCATGCCATAGAATTCTTGGCATGTGATGGAAGTCCCCTTCTTTTAAACACTTCTGAAGATAGAGACCTCTTTTTGAGATAGTTGGTATTAAGAGATCTTTGAACTGAAATCACAAAAACCCAACTGTAATTTAAGCAAGAGAGATCACTGTTCGGATAGTACCATGGGATTTCACAAACTCCAAGAAAGAGTTTAGTGACCAAGTTGTGACAGAGTAAGAAAATAAGAGCCTCAGAAATACCTGGAGTTCAAACTCAAATGCCCCTATTTCTGCTTGCCCTTGCTCTTGATTTCTCTTTTCTTTTTCTCTCTTCTCTCCTTTCCTCTCCTCATCTCTCATCCCTCCCCTTTCCTCCTCTCTTTTTCTGTTCTTTGAGTGCTTAACTTTATTTTCTTTCTTGTTGTTTATTAGTCTTCTCATGGTGAGTAACTCTTCCCTAGTCTTGCCTGTTAGAGCTTCAGCCACAAGCAGTCTGACTTTTCTTCACTCCCAAGTCCCAAATCCCAGAGAAAGGACACATTGGCCTGACTTCGGTCAGGTGCAATCTCCAATGTATTCCTATGACAACCACAATGGTGTGGGAAGTGATTCCCCAGAAGCAGGGTGGGGAAGCTAAGTGCTAAAACACTTTTTCTGGCACCCACCACCTCGTGTCTAACTCATAGATTTTTCAGATCTTACTGACTGTTGGGAAATACCTCCTTTGTGGAAGGCTGACCTCTTCTTTGCCTAACTTCTACCTCTACGTCCTCTTCTCCACTCTGGAAATACACAGACCAAGACTGTTTCTCCTTTCACGTGATTTGAAAGCAACTGTCAAATCCCCCACTTAATCTTCTCTCCCTCAGGCTAAACAGCCCTGGTTTCTTCAACATTTCCAGGCCTGACATGATACTGAGCCCTTTATTTGTCCTGGTCACTCTCCTCTGGATGAGCTCCAGTTTGTCACTTAAAAATTGGCACCCATAACTGGATGCAATAAATGTTCCAGATGTGTATGGGCTTGCAAAGCCAAGAGCAGGACTAAGCAAGCCCCACACAATGCACGCATATGCACATGTCCATTGTGGACACACCACTGCATCTGTCCAACTCCAGCCTGCCCTCCTCTTCTGGAGCCTCAAAATGCTCTGCTCACATGGGGTTGGCAGTGAGTTAAATCTCAGCTCTCTTCATGGGAATGATTGTTAACTTCCCCTCTTTTCCCCAACCCTTTTATTGAACCCAAAATATTGAATCCAGGTTTTAAATGCATCTTGTTGATTTGGCCTGATTGTTTTAGGCTGTCAGAGCCTTTTGGAATTGTTTATTTGTTTGTTTCCTCAAATATTAGAACTCTCTCAGTTCTATCAGCTGAAAATGTTATAAGCAGATCTTCTTTGTCTTCAAGTTGTTTATAAATTGTTAAAGAAAACCAGTCAGAAACCTTGGTCACAGAGACACACTGATGACAATTTCTTTCTTGGAAATGTGATTCCATTGATCAGCTTCCTTTACATTGACTGTTTTGGCACTACATTGAATTATGGATCCACAATTCCTTATTTACAGTTCTAAAGTAAAAAAAAAAAAAAGAAAGGCCAGGTAGTGGCACAGTGGTTGTGCAACTAGACCCACATAAGAAGAGTCCTAAATTCACATCCCAGGAGTTCTGATTCTTGCCAGGTACACATGCCTGTGATCTGAATTAGCTGAAACTGGAAGTAGATTGTGGCATGAAGACCCTGTTGAGGGTGTCTGTCTCTGTCTTTTTCTCTCTTTCATGGAAGAAATAAGTAAAATAAAATAATTTTAAAGTGAAGTAGAATGTTAAAAAACCTTTGTTCCATAAAATACTAGTAAATTCAATGCAAAAGCATATTAAAAAAATAATTATAAACTAAAAATCGAGTGATATTTATCCTAACACTGCAAGAGTGGGTCAACATAAGAAAAAGAGCTTCTCACTAAAAGGAGAAGACTGCTTTATTTTAATGCAATATATTATATTAATAAAAAAAAGAAAAAGAAAAAGAAAAGAAGTCCCACATGATCATCTCAATTAATGCAGGAAACCATTTGACAGGATCCAATAACCTTCTATAAAACAAAACAAAATAAAACAAAACAAAATCAACAACAATAAAACTCTCAGAAAACTAGGAAAAGATTGGAACTTTTTAAACACAGCTAACATCATACTCAAGGGTTCAGACTGAAAACTTCTAGGATCAGGATGCTCATTTTCACCATAATCTTATTCAATATTATAAATTCTAGCCAGAGGAATTAGACAGAAAAAAGAAATAAATGACATTCAAATTGAAAAGAAAGAAGTTAAGTTAGCTGTATTTGCAGATGAGATTATTCTAAATACAGGAAGACCCAAATAATCTATAAGAAAACCACTATAGCTAATAAACAAATTTAACACATTTATAGGGTATGAGATCAACACACACACAAAATTGGTTGTATTTTTGTTCACTAAAAATGAAACTCTGAAAAGAATATTTAAAAAGTAACTCATTTGTAATAGTGCTGAGGAGAATAAAATATCTGAGAGTAAATTTAACCAAAGAGATAAAAAAATGCTGAAAATGATAAAACATTGATGAGGGAAAGTAAACAAACCTGAATAAATAGAAAGGCTCTTCATATCATGGACAGGAAGATTTATTATCCTGAAGATGTGAGAGAAAAATGAAAAAGACAATGCAGAAATAAAGTAAGACGCTAATATCTGGAGCATCTGAGTTAAGAAGATGTGGGGATTCTTTGTCCTATTTTCTCCACATTTCTATAGGTCTAAAAGTATTTCAAAGTAAAATACTCTTATTATCAAAAAAAGATGTTAATATTACCAAAAGTATGAAATTACAAGAGACTTCAGACAGCCAAAATAGGGACCAGCAGTTGGTGTAATGGCTATGTCGCTAAACTCCCACGTAGTCCATCGCGGTTTGAATCCTGGACCCGGTGGCTTAAACTCACGCCGGGTGCATGAGCGTGCGTGCCCAAGATCCCAAGAGGAGAATGGTGGAGAAGGGATTGCGGCGTGGGTGATTTCTCGCTTTCTATTTCTCTCTGTCTGGCGAGTGCCCGTGCCCTATAGCAAAAAACCCCTAAAAAAAAAAAAGCAGCCAAAATAGTCTTAACAAAGAACAAAGTTGGAAGATTCACACCTTCTAATATCAAAACTTGCTACAAAACTTCAGTAAATAAGACAGCTTGATGCCAGTGTAAGAATGGACATATAGACTTGTGAAATAGAACTAAGAATCCAAAGTTAAACCCATCCATTTATGCTAATTGATTTTTTATTGCAGAGCACATGTGTGCTTGCAAGAATGAGAAAGTATACCTCCAATGGGGTGTGGAATGCCACAATCCTTTTTCAATTTCCCCATTTTGTCAGGATTTTGAGCATGCTTGCACATGCACCTGGTATGTTTTTCAAGCCATTGGGGCTGGGATTTCAATCAAGGTCAGTCATGGGGACCTGGCTCCTCACTGGAAACAGTGAAGTGCAGGGCTTAACTGTTACACTAGGAGAGTGACCTTGCCAATTAATTTTTTAAAGTTTATTTCTTTCTTTCATGAGAAAGAGAGACAGAGAGACAGAGAAAGATGAGCGTCTTCAGCAACATTTCCTTTCATGATCTCCTCCCCTGCTTTCATTCTCCAGCCCTCTCAGCAAGCCAGAATCATGGGCACATATGCCCAGGGTATACAGTTTGCCCAGGGAACCCACAATTTTCCATATGGATTTAGCTTCACTTTAGCATTGCATTATTACTGTACTACCAAGTTGGCTCAATGCCACTGAATTATTCACAATAGTTACGATATGTGGAGAACAATATGGAGGTTCCTAAAAACCTACAGACAGAGCTACCATACAATCCAGCAAGTCTACTCCTGGGTATTTTACCCAAAGGATAGGAATACATTCAGTCAGAAAAACACTTTCACATCTATGTTCATTGCAGCATTGTTTAAAATTTCTAAGACATAGAAGCAATTCAAATGTCTAAGAAGAGATGAATAGATTGAAAAAACATGGTGGGGACCAGCAGTTAGCGTAATGGCTGTGTCGCTGGACTCCCACGTAGTCGACCGTGGTTCCAGTTTTGGACTCCTGGCTTAAACTCACGCTGGGCGCATGTGCATGCATGCCCAAGACCCAGAGAGGAGAATGGAGGAGAAGGGATTGCGGTGTGGCCATCCCCCCTGGGGGGTGATTTCTCGCTTTCTGTCTCTCGGTCTCTCTCTGTCTTTCTGGCGAGTGCACGTGCCCTATAGCAAAATCCTCTCCAAAAAGAAAAAAAAAGAAAAATCATGGCATATATACTCTATGGAATACTATTCCATCCTAAAAAAACGAGACCCTGACATTTGCTAGAAAGTGGATGAATATAGGAAACCAGCAGTTAGCATAATGGCTATGTTGCTGGACTCCCACGTAGTCGACCGCGGTTCACGTCCCGGACCTGGTGGCTTAAAACTCACGCTGGGCGCATGTGCATGCGTGCCCAAGATCCCGAGAGGAAAATGGAGGAAAAGGGATTGCGGCGTGACCATCCCCTCTGGGGGGTGATTTCTCGCTTTCTGTCTCTATGTCTCTCTCTTTCTGTCTGGCAAGTGCACGCGCCCTATAGTGAAAACCTCTCAAAAAAGAAAAAAAAAAAAACAAGTGGATGAAAGTGGAATATTTAATGCAAAGTGAAGTAAGCCAGACTATAAAAAGAGGCATTATATGTCCCCGCTTAATATATACACTATTCAAGAAGATAGGAAAACCGTGAGTCAGAGAAACAGTTTCACATCTATGTTTATTGCAGCATTATTTACAATTTCTAGGACATGGAATAAACCCAGATGTTCAAAAATAGATGAGTAGATTGAAAAGATGTGGCACATGTACTCTATGGAATACTACTCAGCCATAAAAAAATAAGACCCTGACATTTTATATAAAGTGGACAAATATGGAAGACTTCATGCTAAGTGAAGCAGGTAAGACTATGAAAGATAGGCTCTGTATGTACCCATTCAATATATACTGAATGTCTATGCTCTCTAGCAGAAACTGAAATTGGAAGGTATCAAAGCATGGACAGCAACTGTGGATAACAGAGACAATGTGGGAGGAGGAATCTTGGGGGACATAAAAGCAAAACATTTAACAAACACAAAAATGAGAAATTATCTATTGATAATGTGTAGGGCAATATATTTTACTGGACTAATATGCAGTGTATTCATGCTGGGAAAGTTCATTTTATAAGCTGTGAAGATGTACAGTAACTAAATGTAAATATATATATATATATATATATACACACACATATGATTCCTGGCCCCAGCATGGCAGCAGTTGCAGTCAATGAGAACAACTGAGGCCAGAGATTGCCTTGGGAACCCCACTGTCTCCTGACTGCTTCCAGAATTAGCTCCAAAAAATTAAGAAGAAACATGTAATCCACCAGAAACCAATGCAGAGGTATAAGACATATGAGAAACTAAGAAAATATCTCTTCCACAAGGGAAAAGTGCAATTTTTCATTCTCTACAGACAGTACAATGGAGCTCATGGAAATGTCAGATAAGCAATTCAGAATATTCATAGTGACAAAACTAAATGAGATGCAAGAGGAAAGAGTCAATGAATTCCAGAAGATGCAAAAGAAAAGAAACAATGAGCTCCAGGAGAAGAGGAAGTCCTTCCATGATTTGAAAGAAGAATTAGACACTATAAAAAAGAATCATGGAAGGAACTCTTAGGGATGAAGATTGTAATACGAGAAATCAAACCTCTCTTGAAAGTATTAAAAGCAGATTAGATCAGGCAGAAGATCGAATCTCAGATGTAGTAGACAAAACCTCTGACGTAAAAAAAAAAATCATCAAAAAGACGGAAAAAATAATCAATCAATAAATAAATAAATAAAAGACAATATACGAGAAATACTAGATACTATTAAGTGTCCAAACATCCAAATAATTGGTATCCTGGAAGGAGAAGAAATGAATAAGCGCATTGATAATCTATTCCAGAAAATCCTAGTAGAAAACTTTCTAAGCCTGGAAAAGCACTAATTTATCCAGACCCAAGAAATACAAAGGACCCCAAATAGAATCAACACAAGAAGATCCTCTACATGGTACATCAAAGCCAGCTTAACCAAAACCACAGATGAAGACAAGATACTAAAATTGGCAAGAGAGAAGCATCAAGTTACTTACAAAGGTTATCCCATCAGGTTATCCCATTAGACCTCTTACTGGAAAGAGTAAACAAGGAAAGAATGGGGAAACATATTCGAAGTATTAAGAGAGAAACAATTTCAACCAAGATTACTATACCTGGGAAGATTATCCTTCAAATGAGAAGAAAAGATAAAAACATTCTCAGATAAAAAACAAACAAAACCAAACAGGGACCAGCAGGTGGTGTGGTGGTTAAGGTGCTGGATACTCCCATATGGCCAACCACGGTTTGAGTCCTGGACCTGGTGGTTTCCTTTCTCACTTTCTCTTTCTCTCTCTCTATGTCTCTCTCTGGTCAAATTAGAATAAATTAAGGAATAAATAAAATCAAAATAAATAATTCTTTAAACAAACAAACAAACAAACAAAAAACTCTGAAAGAATTTACCAACACCAGACCAGCTCTTCGAGAAATTCTCAAGGGAGTGCTATACTGGGAAAACTAAAAAGAGACAGGCAAAAATAAGAAACAAAACAAAATACAAGAAACAAGAAAATGTCCAACTTAATGGTAGGGACAAGTCTAGAAATATCAGTAATAATGTTTAATGTCTATAGATTAAATTCTCCGATCAAGAGATACCAATTGGCTGACTGTATAAAACAAAATAGAAACCCTCTGTCTGTTGCCTACAAGGAATGGATAAAGACATACCTAGACTAAAAGTGAAGGTCTACAAAAAGATATTTCATGTAAATGGAAACCATGAAAGAGCTGGAGTCATGATACTGATGTCAGAGAAAATAGTCTTTAAGACAAAAACTGTAAGAAGAGACAAAGAAGATTATTGTATAGTAGTAAAAGGGCTAATTCATCAAGAAGATGTAATGCTTATAAATATCTATGCACCCAACTCAGGAGCACCGAAAAACGTAAAGGAAAGACTGCTAGATCTAAAAGTTGAGATAGATTGCAACACACTTATTGTTGGGGATCTCAACGTTCCACTATCTCTTTTGGACCAATCACCTAGATAAAAAAAAAAAGCAAAGAGATACAATATCTAAATAATACCATAAGTCAAATGGACTTGACAAACATCTATAGAACTTCCCACCCAAAAAACACAAAAAGCATGGAAACTATATCCGGCATCTCCTCCAACCATGATGGAATTAAATTTGATACTAATTTCAGAAAAAAAAACAAAACATGAAAACACACAATCATATGGAAACTAAATAACCTAATCCTGAATGGCTTCGCAACTACTGAAGAAATTAAATCCGAAATCAAAAGATTCATGCAAACCAATGATAGTGAGTACTTGAGTTTCCATAGTCTATGGGATAAAGCATAAGCAGTCTTAAGAGCAATTTCATAAAAGCAAGCTCATAGCAATTACTGCTCATAAGAAAAAGATGGAAAGATGGCAATTAATCAACCTAACAACATGTCTCAGAGAACTGGAAAAACAGCAACCAAAAAATCCAAAAAATGACAGGAGAAAAGAAATAATAAAGATTTCAGCAGAAATAAATGAAATACATAATAAATGAACTATACAGAAAATAGATGAAAGCAAAAGCTGGTTCTTTGAAAAGACAAAATCAACAAACCATTAGCTAGACTAATTAAGAAGAGACAAAGGAACCAAATAAACAAAATTTGCAATGAACCTGGCAATATACAACAGACATAATAGAAATACAGAGCATCATTAGAGAATACTATGAGTGACCATACAATAACAAATAAGAAAACCTGGATGAGATGGAAAGTTTTCTGGAAACATATAATCTACCAAGATTGAATCAGAAGTACACAAAAAGCCTGAAAAGATCCAAAACAAGCAGTGAGATTAAATCAGTAATAAATAATCTCTCAACAAAGAAAAGCCCTGGTCCTGATTATTTCACCTCTGAATTCTACAAAACTATTAAAGAAGAGTTAATTCCCATTCCACTAGAGTTATTTTTGAAGATCTGAAAGGAAGGATCATTTTCAAATTCATTTTATGAAGCCTCCATTACCCTCATCCCCAAAACAGACAAGGACATTACTAGGAAGGAAAACTACAGACCAATATCTCTGATAAATGTAGATGCAAAAATTCTCAACAAAATGCTAGCAAATTGTCTCCAACAACGTATAAAAAAGGATTATACATCATTACCAGGTATATTTTATTCCAGGGATGTAAGGGTAGTTTCAGCATATGCAAAACTATAAACATAATACTCCATGTTAACAGAAAGAAAGATCAAAAACCATATGATCATATCAATCGATGCAGAAAAAACCTTTGATAACATACAGCAACCCTTCATGATTAAGACTAAGAAAAATTGGCATAGAAGGGTCACTTCTCAACACAACAAGATCTATCTATGAAAAACCCATAGCTAACATCAAACTGAATGGGAAAAGCTGGAACTGGTAATAGACAAAGCTGCTCACTTTCTCCACTGCTTTTTAATATTGTGCTGGAAGTCCTAGAAATAATGCTATTCATAAAAGCATGGATAAAACTGGAGGATATTATGTTGAGTGAAATAAGCCAGAACAGAAAGACAAATGCTGTATGATTTCATTTATATGTGAAATGTAAAAAAGCCAAACTCATAGAAGCAGAGGATGGAAAGCAGACTGCTAGGGGTTGGACATGGGGTAAATGGTGAAACGTTGGTCAATGGTTACATACAAACTTTCAAGCAGTCATTAACTTTATATGTTAATAAAGTTAATAATGCTGTATTGCTTACTTAAAATAGGATAATAAAGCAGATTTCACGTTTTCTGAGCCCGCCATACACTCAAATAAATACACACAATCACAAGCACGCACAAATGATAATGATAGGTGGTGATAGATGTTTTGATTGTGGTAAACATTGTGCAATGTATATACATCAAATCATGTTACATATAGAATATACGTAATTTTTATTTTCCAATTTTATACTTTTAAATAAAAGAAGAAACCAGAATACCTTATTCCAAAGTGACTGCACATTTTCCATTCCCACCAGCAATGAATGAGAACTTTTGCTCCATATGCTCACAAGCATTTTGAGTTGTCAGTGTTTGAAATTTTTTGCCATTCTAATAGATGCGTACTGGTATCTTGTTGCTGTTTTAATTTGCATTTCCTTGACAATATCGTATATAATGTGGAGCATCTTTTCATGTATTTATGTTTATCTTTAATTTGGTGCCTATTAAGATTTTTGACTCATTATTTTTTAATTCAATCACTGTGTATCATTACAGCATACCAAATGAATTTTCTCATCCTGAATACACTGTATATTGGTTCAGTCAAAGATATCACCATATAGGGACCAGCAGTGTAAAGGTTACATTGCTGGACTCCCACATAGTTGACATGGTTATAGTCCTGGACCCAGTGGCTTAAAAGTCAAGCTGGGTGCATATCTGTGCTTTCCCAGAATCCCATGAGGATAATGGAGAATGGATTGTGGTGTGGCCATTCCTCTGGGCAAGGGGGTGATTTCTTGCTTTCTGTCTCTGTCTCTGTCTTTCCAGTGAGAACATGTGCCCTATAGCAAAAATCTATTAAAAATTTTAAAAAGATATCACCATATATATTATCATGAACAAATAATTCCTATTTTTGGATCCCTTAAGTGATTTCTTTCTTTCTTTTTTTCCCTCGATTCTCTCCCTCTCACTCTCCCACTCCCCACCCTCCTCCCACACTGTCTTTAATATCTACAGTTGCTTTCCATGCCTTTATACTTTTCAGTCTTTCAGTTTCTGCCATGGAGTGCAGACATTTGGTATGTATTGAGTGGGGACATACACTGCCCCTCTTTCATAGTCAGGTTTGCTTCACTTACCAGTAAATCTTCCATATTTGTCCACTTTCTCTCAGGTTGCTTTTGGGGCCAGCAGGTGGCATGGTGGTTAAGGCAATGTATCCCACATGGCCAATTCCTTGGTTTGAGTCCTGGGCCTGTGGCTTGAAAAACACAGAAACATGCCAGACATGTGTGCATGCGTGTCCAAATCCCAAGAGAATGACAGAGAAGGGATTGTGGCCTGGCCATCCATCTCTCCAAGGAGTGATTTCTCACTTTCTCTCTCTCTGGCTGTCTCTGATGAATGTGCACACACTAAGGAAAAAAATCTAATGTAATTTCTTTTTAAAATTAGGTTGTTTTCTTATTGAGTTTAAAATTTTCATTATATATTTTGCATAGCAGTTCTTTATCAGATATTTCTTTTACAGATATATCTCCCAGTCTCCCCACTCATCATTCTTTTTCAACATTGTGCTGGATATTCTAGTTAATGTTGTAAGATAAGAAAGAAAATAAGAGGCATACAGATTAGGAAGGAAAAAATAAAACTGTGTTTATTCACAGATGATATTATTGTCTACATAGAAAATCTGAAATGATTGATCAAAAAAACATAAAAACAAACAATAAAAGATACCTCGTGGAACTAATAATGAATTACAGTAAGGTTGCAGGATACAAAGTTAATAGACAAAAGTCAGTCAACTTTATGTATACTAGCAAGTGAAATTTGACATTAAATACACAATATCATTTACATTAGTACCCACCTAAATGAATGTTTAGGCATAAATCTAACAAAATCTGTATAAGAACTGTATGAGAGAAAGTGGAGAACTGTGGGGAAAAAAATCAAACAACTAAATAGGTGGGAAGATATCCTGTGTTTACGAACAAGAAGATTCAATATTGTTCAGATATCAGTTCATCCCAACATGATTTATAGATTCAATGAAATCCCAGCAAGTTATTTTGTGGATGTTTATAAACTTATTCTAAAGTTTATATGGACAAAAGAGCCAGAAAAGCCAACATAGTATGGAAAGAAAAGAAAGTTCTGAAGTTAAGGCTTATTATAAAGCTACCATAATCAAGATAGTGTGGTATTGATGAAAGAATAGGTAAGCAGATCAATAGAAAACAATAGAGATCTCATAAATATCCCATATAAATATAGTTAACTGATCTTTGACAGAAGAGTAAAGGCAATACAATGGAGCTAAGACAGTTTTCACAAATATTGCTAGAACAACTGAACATCAGATGTAAAAAAAAAAAAAAAAAAATCTAAACCTAGACCTTACACCTTTTACAACACTTAACTCAAAAAGGATCATAGACCAAACTACAAAATGCAAACTTACAGAACTCCTAAAAGATAAGAGAAACCCCATATGACCTTGGGTAAGCTTATTCCTTTATAGACAGAACATGATACAGACAATCATATCATTTGTGTGAATAAAGACACTTTTATTTCTTCCTTCCTAATCTGTCTACCTTCCCCCGCCCCTTATAACATTAACTAGAATTTCCAGTACAGGGACCAGCAGTTAGCATTTCTCTCTTTCTGTCTCTCTGTCTCTCTCTGTCTCTTTGGCAAGTGAACGTGCCCTATAGCAAAAAGTTCTCCAAAAATAAAAAAGAATTTCCAGTGCAATGTTGAAGAGAAATGATGAGAAGGGACATCCTTGATTTGTTCCTGATTGATCCTAGCAGGAAAGCTCTAAGTTTCTTGCATTAAGTATAATTTTAGCTGTAGGTTTTTATGTCATGCTCTTTTCATTATATCGGGAATTATTATTATTTTTTTTTTGGAGAGGTTTTCACTATAGGGCGCGTGCGCTCGCCAGACAGACAGAGACATAGAGACAGAAAGCGAGAAATCACCCCCCCAGGGGGGATGGTCACGCCGCAATCCCTTCTCCTCCATTCTCCTCTCGGGATCTTGGGCACACACGCACACGCGCCCGGCGTGAGTTTTAAGCCACCGGGTCCGGGACGCGAACCGCGGTCGACTACGTGGGAGTCCAGCGACATAGCCATTACGCTAACTGCTGGTTCCCGCTATATCGGGAATTTTAACTAGGGCTCCATAGCCCAAACTGAACTCCCTGAAATTTGTATTTGTCTATTACTTTCAAATGTGTTTATAATTTAAATAAGAATCACGTGCCTTGTAAAATAACAGAATCAAAATATGCAGAAAATTTAGTTACCAAAAATTTTTTGTCTTCATTTTTTAGAAGAAATGGCAAATACAGGTAAACAAATTGGTATTCAAGTTGTATTTTGAAAAGTGGCACACTCGACTCTGCTCCTGAACCATGCATGCAGACCTCTACAGCAGGGACCGTAACAACACATACATAATCAGCAACTGGAGTACCCTGGATCATCCCCACCTCCAAGTGTTTCAAACTGAGGCTTCACTATCTAAGTAATATTTAAGATAGGTACACTTTTTAATAAACAATAATCAAAGGGGCCAGCAGATGACATAATGGTTATATCCCTGGACTTCCACATAGTTGATCACAGTTTGAATCTCGAACTAGCAGCTTAAAATTCACACCAGGTGCATGTGCATGCATGCCCAAAATCCCGAGAGGAGAATGGAGGAGAAAGGATTGCAGGATGGCCACACCCCTGGGGGGTGGGTAATGTCTCACTTTCTGTCTCTATGGCAAGCACATGCACCCTATAGCAAAAATCTCTCTAAAAAAAACCAAAAAACAAACAAACAAAATAAACAAACAAACAAACAAAGGAAATAAGCAAATCCAATGTGAATGCTGGCTGCTAAGTCTCCTCTGTTAGAGGTAACCGGGTATCTATCAGTTTCAAATTTTTGAGAGTTGTGGGGCAGGAGCTGAGGAATGTAGGCCTCCATTTTCAAGAGATAATGAGATTTACATAGTTTTTGGTTCTAAATATCCCCATCTCAATGTATTTGAATATGGAATAGTCCCAAGTTTCCTGTGCTGATGAAATAAATGTACTAGAAGTCTACTGTATGTTCATTGCTTGCCATGAGCAATCATATCTCTGGATCTACTAGAGATCTAAAGAAAGGCTCAAGGGATTTTAATTGCTAAGTCCCAAGATCTATAATAATATGCTTTTCAAAAAGTTTTCTTGACTACAGTTAATTACATAAAGTAGTTTTTTCTGTCTATCAATTATAATCATCAGGCTATGGAAATTTTGCTTTTACAATATGAAGAGTTACACCATTATGCAATCAATCCAACAAAGCCAAAACAGGCACAAAAATTCAGGCTGTTTGTTTTTTTTTTTTTTTTTGTGACAAATGAATATAATTAAACATTTCCTGGGCCATCCAGTAGCCTGATGGCTAAGGATGTTTGTGCGTGTCCGAAATACTGAGGGAGTGGAGGAGAAGGGACTATAGTGTGGCCATCTCCCCTGGGGGGTGATTTCTCTCTCTCTCTCCTTCTCTGTCTCCTGTGAGCACATACACCCTAGAATGAAATTGAAAATAAAGACAAGAAACATTTCCCTATCTTACTCCCCCTTCAAAAAACAAACAAGCAAGCAATCATACCAAGTGGCATCCTTATTGGAGTATCACTGACATTGAAAGAAGGGCTACTTATTACTGAACTGGTTCTTCACAGAGTCTTGTCTAAACATTATTAAAAGATAAACATGGTGGGACCAGCAGTTAGCATAATGGCTATGTCGCTGAACTCCCATGTAGTCAACTGCTGTTCCCGTCCCAGACCCAGTGGCTTAAACTCATGCCAGGTGCGTGTGCATCCGTGCCCAAGATCCCGAGAGGAGAATGGAGGAGAAGGGATTGTGGCATGGCCATCCCCCCGGGGGGTGATTTCTCACTTTCTGTCTCTCTGTCTCTCTCTGTCTTTCTGGAGAGTGCACGCTCCCTATAGCAAAAACCTCTCCAAAAAAGATAAAAAGAAAAAGATAAACATGGTTATGAAACTGTTCAGAAAATTTTAAGGAATTTTTTACTCACATAAGATAAGGTGATTTTAACTTTGCCCATGACCTTTCATGTGAACTGTAAGTGGTCAGTGAACAAAAAGTTCATTATTCTTTACACTCCAAATATTCAGTTTCTGGTTTTCTTTCTGAGATACTAGTAAGTAAAAAGAAGCATCCTCCTTGGAGCCACAGGTTGAGTCTTTACCAGTGACCATTGACAGTGCTCTCTTGCCCTTGTGGATTCCTCAGGACCTTGTCAGCAAGCAGACCTTCTGGGCATTGATTAACCAGTAATAATTTAGTAACTAACATAGACAGGCTTATTAGGAATTGTCAGAAACTAGAATAATTACCACACACAAATCTAAACCATCTGGTCTATAACAGACTATGTCCTTTCATAGGCTTTATCTTGCCTTTTCAATAATAAATTACTCTATCACATTCCCAGTAAAGTGTTAAAGAGAGGGGGTTAGGTGACCTGAAGTCTGATTTAATTCATTTTCTGTAGCTCCACATTTTATCACCTTCTCCAAAGCAGAGGGAGCATTCTTTTCTTTTCCTATTGGCCTGACAACCAGGAATGCTACTAGCTGAGTTATAAGAACAAGGAAGCATTAGTCAAGTTTTGTTCATATGAGCAGATGGTAGAAAGGAGGGAAGAGGGGTAACCAGTCCAAGAGAGTGGTTCTCCAGTCTGATTATCAGAGTCACATAAAGAGCCTTCAAAAAAACCAAAAAAACACCCCACAGTTTGTGCACTTTGGTGACTGTGGAGTAGATGTGAGCATATTGGTTAGTTTTTGCGAAGGTATCAAACCACCTGGGTATCTCAGTGACTTAAAAACATTTGTGCTCACATTTCATGAGGGCTGTGAGACTGCTGGAGTTCTGTTGGGCTTGCCTGAACTTGACCTGGAAGCATGTGTATTCTTATTCCAGAACACAGGCTAAAGGAGTGTCCACCAACAAGGGCATGCCTTTCTCATAACTGAGGGCAGAAGCTCAAAGGCATGCCAAGCCAAACCATGTCAACACATCTAAAGTTTCTGCATGGGTGTTGCAAGCATCATAGCCAGTTATAATTCACTGGCTAAGGCAAACCTATGGCCATGCCCAGTGTTCATGGGATGAGGTGTAAACTCCACCTGCAGGACAGCAGCATATACATAGCAGTTCTGGGGGTAGCAAGAAAGACAAATAATTATGTACAAGTGCTATAGCTTACTACACTTAAGAAAATACACTTTGTAAAAGATCCTTAATAGAGTCTGATGAACTTTCTGAGCCCTGCTATGTTACGGAAAATGTATCTTCCTTTATGATGCTGCTATGACAACTGAGCATCTCTGAGTAACCTCTTCAGCAGGTAGCTGAACTAAGTAATTGGTCAGGGCAACTCATTCACTCATTCAATCAACAGACATGTGTACCCAATGCATAATGAAATCAGATGCTTTTGTAAGTCTCAACAGTTTTCATAAAGTACATTTATTTCCTTAATCTCACATAATCGTTATAACTATCCAATTAAGTGGTTATTGCTATTCATATTTTGGAAATATAAAAACAGCCTTGGGTAAATAAAATACCTGATGGCAACACATCTAGAAAAGAGAGAACCTAGATTGATCCCATGCTCATGCAAGTCCAGATCTCCTCCTTCTACAGTGAATGTCCTAGAAGCTGAGTTCTTTTACTAGCTTCCTCTCTAAGACACGTTTGCACAGGTATTGGGATATTTCATGTAAATTTTAATTAATTCACCTATTTGGCAAATATTTATTTAGCATTTATTACATTCTAGGCACCATTCTAGGCACTGGGAAAGCATGAACAAAACTTACCAAAATTCTCGTCTATAATCTAGCCAGGGGAGATGAATGTAAGACAATTCAACAAACGCTCCCTGGCAAGCGTGCCAAGTAAGGACAAGTACCATGGGGAAAAATGATCAGAGTCATTTATGGTTGGATAGTATAGGAAGTAAATAGTTTTAGAGAAATTAAAAATTAAAAAAGAATTATTAAATTGTCTTGGTATTCAGACTTCATTAGAGGGCAAAATATTTCTAGAATCTCCTCTAAGCCATGCCCATACTCCAAAATATAAGTAGTAAACTCCCGTAGTTTATGGGAGAAACTATGTTTCTTTTGACAGGTCAACTAAAATTTAGTTATTATAATGGTCCCTATGATCATTCCAACCTCTTTAGTGAATAGAAATAATACAAGTAAATAAAAGTGAGCACATTTTCTTCATATATAATGTCATCAATTACATTGCAACTGAACTTTGGAATAATGAATACCTATTGTAATGACAGACAATATCCTAAA
This sequence comes from Tupaia belangeri chinensis, assembly GCF_000334495.1. NCBI lineage: Eukaryota > Metazoa > Chordata > Mammalia > Scandentia > Tupaiidae > Tupaia > Tupaia belangeri. Next base: position 2,737,004 of record NW_006198305.1, read on the forward strand.
ATGTGTCATGTTTTAATAAACCAAATTCCCATAGCCAGCATATTCACTACCTGATTATCTCCATTAGGACCTCCCTTCCCTTGAGGAGAATGGAGGAAAGACATTACTATTAGAATATCCTTTTATTCATCTACTCAATAAGTATAAATTGAGCACCTGTTATGTGTGTTTATTGAACACCTGTTATGTGAGGCATGCATGTATGAACTGGACATATAGCAATAAACAAAACAGAGCAAAATATCTTGCCCTTATGGAGTTTATAGTTCATATAGATGGATACAAATAACAAAATTGATTAGGTGTTTGCAGTGTGCGGGATCGTAGGAAGAGAAGTCTAGAAATGCCATTGCTCCAAAGTCCTGAGGCTGTATGCATGCAGAAAGCAGCTCAGTGTTTCGGCATAGACCTTGTTACCACTGACACAGTTGTTAGGTGTGGGCCTCATCTACATTACACACTGACAAGTTGGTTGGGAGATGTTGCACTTTAAGCCTTCTGGCCCCGCTGTGTCTCATCTGTCAGACAGTATTTCTACCTACCTCCCATCTAAAAGGAGTGAGACATGATCAATCGTTGCAGAACGATTTGTTTGAAGAGCATCATGGGCCACAGCTGGAAACAAGCACATTAAGAGTGACAGGGTCTTGGCAGCCACAGAGCCTCAGACTTGGAGTTTTGCTTTTCAACCAAACCAAGTAAGATGTCTGGGCATTCACTAGGAAGAAACGATTTTCCCCATTCCGAAATTCTCGTATTGTGTCAACCTCTCACCTCCACCCGAACCAGGGATTGAAAAGGGTAGCCCCACGTTTTCAGTTCATCAAAAGTAGATTCAGTCACTTTCCTTATAGAAGTAAAATTTGAGAGTTTGCAAATGATGCCATGAAGTCATTATTAATTCTAGAGTGTTTACTATGAGTAGCTTAAATCATTCAATAAAGAACACACAAACAGAAGAAAATTCCTATAGACATCTTATGTTAAAAATCAACAAAATTTAACCAAGGGTTAATTTGTAAATTATATGCCTTAAGTCCAGCCATGAACTCAGTGAAAAACAAAATAGCATAAAGGTTGGGGAATTGTTTTGGCAGCTGGCAATTTTACATAGCAGGCAGAAGGATCCTAATATCTGGAACATCTGTGATTTTCAAATGGACACAATTATCAAATGCCTACTTTCTGCCATGTGCTGTGCTGTGAGCTTTACAGACATAACATTTAAGCCTCCCCATAGCTTTAGGAATTAGTATGAGCATGACATTTGACATTTAGAAAACTGAGATTTGGAGAATTTAAATAACTTACCCAGGGTTGAAGCTGGGAGTCAAGTCAGGGTCTGTCTGGCTCTCCAACCAGTGTGCTCTTTACAACATTTGACACTGACCAAAGCCCCGTTTTTAGCTTGCTTTGGCAGAGGTCGAGGATCTATCCAAATTTCCTCTCTAGGTAGTTCTTTATTAAAGACTAATAGTATTGATAATCACCCTGTCAGGGGGATTTCAGAGAAATTTCACTGTCTTTATCATATACTCCACAATATTTTACATTTAAAACTAAGGGGTTTATAACTCTTGTGTAAGAGTATGACATGTGCATTATAGTTACAGAACAAGGTTCAATGAGCTGAAATCTATTCTTTGACTCTCTTGTACGTTGGCCTTCCTTTTTCTGATGCTTTCTTATCTGGGTTCTAGGAAAATCCATGTATTGTAGACTAAGGAACCAGTGGTCTAAAAACGACTTGAATTTCAAATGATAATTTCTGTAGAGGACTGCTGCTGAAATGGGCCACACTGAGAAGTTGGAGGGGCTTCTTTTCCTGGTGGTCTTTTGAGAAAAGTGAACATCAAGCTTGATAACTTAGGAGTTCACTAAGGAGCTGAGCCATATGATTGCTTATTGTAAGGTGGATTTAACATTTCACGTACTAGAACTGTCAGGATTAAATGAATTAAGTCATATAGAGTAACGCACTGTGTCACACCTAGTAGAAGCTCAAATAATTCTACTTTTCTATTATAGACCTATCATAGATTTTAACATCCAAAAACTCATCTCTGAGGCAAGAGACCTATTTAATACAAAGCTCTTCATCCTCATGCACTTGTGTCTCAAAATGGCTTCAAACTGAATTCACACCAACTGGAAGAAGCTAAAGAGGAAGCAGAGCAGGGAGTATTTTATTACCTTCTTGCCTTCATCCTGCAAATGAGCCCTGAAATTGCTTGGTTTTAATCATCCACTCTATTTTCCAAGACTTTTTCACTTACTGAACACTCAGAAATTTCACTGGAGCAGGATTGTTTCGTGTGTGAAAAGTCTCAAAACAAGGACAGTTTGTATTCTCAAATTGAGGCCCCCACTAATAGTCAAAACAACACTTCGGATCATTCCAATTAGTTATTTAATTAAAGTCCCACATCTTCTTTCTGTGACTATAGATAGTCTGTGGGGAGCATGACTTGTTTTTTCCTTATGGTTATTATATTAGGTTACTCGAATTAACGTATTACAACAGGAATGTTCCACTTTGCTAAACTTGTTGAGGGTTTTTTTCTTTTTTTTTTTTCTTTTTCAATTCACTAACATATTCATCAGCTAAATGTGAAGCCCTCTAAAGAGCTTTTGTCTTTTCCTTTCGCATTTCTCCTTTGGCACTGAAATGGTAATGTATGCTTGATTAATAATGTCACTGTAAGGTTCTTTGGGATACCTATAACGCTGTCAGAGAGGTGCTTCCTGAGAGCTTATATACTTCAGCTTGACTTCTAAGTGTCCATAAAGCTCACAAAGGAACCATTCTCATACCGTTTACCCATTTGTGTGCATTTTCTTTCCTATGGAGAAAGAGAAAAGGGCCAAGATATAAAAGAAGGATCAAAGGAGAGAAAGCTCAGAGCTAAGAAAGAAGAAATGGAGTCTGGGAAAATCATCAGAGCATCCCAAGCCAAAGAAACCCTTCCGGTGTGCTGTTAAATGGAATCACTACTAATTTTTATCTTGCAAACCATATCCTTCCTGAGACCCATGACTAAGTTGACAGGGATCAAAATTGACTATGTGTAGCAGAGTCCCCAAATTACACAACATTCAGGAATAAAAAGAAAATTAACTGCTTGCTTTCTTTATACCTAAATTGATGTTTCAATGAACCCTCCACCTGCTTAGGTAGCAAACAAAACAAAACCCTAGACACACTTTGTTCAGTCAAAATTATTTTAAAGTTAGTTTGGCCCAATAATTAATGCAGATTTTTTAGATTAACTAGTTTTTCTGCTCATTTCTTCAGATCTTTCTTCTCTTTTTCTTGCACTTCTCTCCAGGCCCTATGGCCCATGATTTGGGGGAAGTGAGCCCTTGGATTTGCACTTGTGCTTGGGTGTGAGGTGCCTGTTGCCTGTTGAGGAATGCTTGGCACCACTTTATGGCTGGTGTCCACAGCTGGCATTCACAGCTGACATCTGTGACTGATGTACTTGTGGTCTATTTATGCTTTGCCTACTCAGTGTCTGGGGCCCTTCCCTGAAGACTTGCCCTACTCCCGCCCCATTCTTGCTGGTGAAGACCCCTTGGAGTCTCTGCCATATCTGTGACTTATGGCATTAGCTATCCTCACCAGTGCTAAGGCCATCTCAGCCTTTACCCCAGCAGCCTGTGGCAGGTCTACGGCTCTTTAAATTAGCATCCAGCTATAACAGAACAAGGAGAAAATCAGGTGCATGGACCCATCAGTCTCTCAACCTGAACATCCCACTCCACACTCTGAATTACATAAGATCTTGTATACTTTTAGGACCAGTTGTCTTCATTCACTATCAGGGTGGTCAAAGTCCCTGTGGTTCTCACTCTGTTCCCAACCTATCCACTGCCCCTCCTTACTCTGTAGGGCTTCAAAGGCCCAGGGAGAAGATATTTCAGTTGGTTGTTTGTTCCCTCACTTTTCTCTCCATCATCCTCTCCTCAAAACCCCTTAGTTCTGAAAGGGGTGAACTTTTCATGTTCCCTTCTTTTCCACCTTACATAAAACTGTATTATGTGTTTCAGTAGAACTAGTCTTGATATGTTAAATGGGCACCAGAGTAAATTAACAGAGTCCTAGGTCAATAATACTTGCTTTCAAGACTATTGTCTTAGTGCAAAATCCCATTTTGAATGTTGAAACTCCAATAATAATTTCCCTTTATTTTTCTTACTGTACAATAATATTATATAAGATTGACTAGGCAACTGACATGAATACAGAGAGAGAGAGAGACAGAGAGAGCGAGAGAGAGAGAGAGAAAGAGAGAGAGAGAGAGAGAAAGAGAGAGAGAGAGAATTCACTATCATTTAGCCCAGTTAATGTGGCACAAGCAAGTGGGCACTGTTGCATGGTGGCTGAGGCTATATGGGAGGCCCAAATTTAAATCCTGCCTCAACTTACACAGGCCAAGTGCAGCAGCAAGCACTTGTGGTCCTAGCTAACTTGGTGTCTGGGACAGAGGGATAGTAACATGGTGAGACTGTGTCAAAAATCTCTCTCTCTCATCTCTCTTTCTCCTGTATTCTCTCTTTCTCTCCTTTCTTTCTCATAAAAGAAGAGAATATCTGTGTTATTCAAAATATTTTGTTCAGAACCAGGCAGTGATATGGCAATAATGTAACCAGACCCACATGGTAAAGTTTCTGAGTTTGTGTCCCAGGACTTCTCTAAGCACACCAGGAACATGCACACATGCCCCGGTCCAGACCAGTTGAGACTATGGATGGATTGTGACATAAAGACTTTGTTGGGGGAGCTTCTCTGTTACTCATAAAAAAAAATCATATATATATATATTCCTCATTATGTGTATTCTTAGGGACAGACTGAGCCACCAGGAGTGGGGTTTCTTGAGGAAATACAAATGTCCTTTCCAGGCTCCTTCCTAGTGGGTTGTACCTCAGAATGACTAATGCCTCTGACTGGTGTTGAAGTTTTCAGGGCAACAGCCCCCATTCCATATTCTAAAAACTGTCTATCACTGTCCATTCATGCTCTAGATATGGGGACCCACTTCCCATGGGATGCCACCAACTTCTTTGGAGCTGAAAAGGAAATCTCTTTGATCTTCATCCATTCATCAAATATTTCTTAATGTTCACCTATTTAAAATATACACTGATTGAAATCCTGCACAGCCCACAAAGATGAGATAAAATAAGTCTTCTAGAGAATATCTAGGAATTTGATCTTCCAGTTAATTTATTCAAAATAGCTCAAAATAGTGAAAATGGTTGATTTCAGTTTCCTCTTCCTAACTATCTGAAGACCAAACACTATTTAAGCCTCATTTATTCATTTACAGATTGATTCTTTCAACAAACATTTATTGATTATCCATTATGCCAGGCACTTTGCTAGGTTGTAGGGAAGCTAAGAGGATTAAGACTTATTTTTCTTCCTCAAAAGGAACCTAGATATTTTATTGGCAAGAGTGTTCCAGTGTTACACGTGTGCCCCATCCCCTTTGATGTCTCTACACAGGGGTTTATTAAACCACCTGTAGTAAATACCGAGAAAGTCCTGGTCAAGTGATCTTTGCCTAAAGGGAAAGGGCTCACAGACGCTACATGAAGAAGGTAATGACTTGAGACTCTAAATCGTCAATATCTATTCTTTTCCTGTCTGTTTTCTTAGGAGTAAGAATGGTCAAAGAGTCCAGGAAACTGAAGGCACTTGGAATATGTGTAGAAGGAGCTAATGGAGCAGTAGAGAACTGCTCCTTATGCTAAGGCCAGCCAGTGGGAAGTGGGCCATTTCTGGGGAGTTTTCCCAGTTCTCTTCACATCATACCCCTGTAGAAAACCATCAGCTCTTAAAGCTGACTACTAACAAGCAGTTTAAAGGAAGGCCATATACAGGAAACTAGAGAGACGGGAGAATGGATAAACCCTCAATGGACAATCGGGCTTCATAATTTGGACTAATCTGACTGCAGCATCTGCTCCTTTTGTCATAGCACTAATTCTATATTCCCAGTCCCCAGAAACTTCAACAAAACCATCTACCTGCAGTGAAAGGTAGTTTCCAGTACTATTAAAATTTTCTCTATTATTTTAATTTGAATCATAGTGACTTTTATACTATTTATCCAGTTTTGCACTTCACTGTAAATTATTTTTACATTTGCTCCTCATAAACTGCTAATGCTTGCATATAGTAGGTCCTCTGAAACTACCTATTTCCTTCACAACTGAATAAGACATGTATAGCAAATACAATTTCCTGTGTTTACAGATATAATGTGAGAAGGCAGAGGCAAGGACTTGTTAAAGAAGAGAGGTAGGTGATGATTATTGAACACTTGCATGTACCACGCCATGTTCTCAGCTATTGTGTGGATTAATTCTTTTTTTTTTTTTTTTTTGGAGAGGTTTTTTCTATAGGGCACGTGTGCTCGCCAGACA
>NW_006198305.1:2743529-2821470 GCF_000334495.1 Tupaia belangeri chinensis
CCCCTGTTCCTAGCAAATTTTGTGGTTAATTTTTTTTTTTTTTTTTTTTTTGGAGAGGTTTTTGCTATAGGGCACGTGTGCTCGCCAGACAGACAGAGAGAGACATAGAGACAGAAAGTGAGAAATCACCCCCCAGGGGGGATGGTCACACCACAATCCCTTCTCCTCCATTCTCCTCTCGGGATCTTGGGCACGCATGCACATGTGCCCAGCGTAAGTTTGAAGCCACCATGTCCAGGACGTGAACCGCGGTCGACTACGTGGGAGTCCAGCGACATAGCCATTACACTAACTGCTGGTTCCCTGGATTAATTCTTCAAATTTTCAAAATAATTTTGTGAAGTAGATGATATTATTATAATACCTTATTAAGTATGAAAAAAATTGAGTCAAAGCAAGTTTAAGTGACTCTTCCAAGGTCACACAGCTGGGTAGTGACAGAGTAGGCATGATGGTGTAGGCAGCCTGCTCATGTCTAGTGTCTTACAGACCGCTTAGGATATATCCAGAGCAGAGAGCCAGGTAGGGAAGAAAAACTCAAGACACACACACAGTTAAAAGATGAAATTATCATCAAAGTCATCAAAAATATTTCAAGGAGGGAACTGAAGGCAACATGTATTAAATGATTTCCATAAACTGAAGCCTGTGCTAGATGCATTAGAGAAGCTACCACATTGAATGCTCACAACATCCTGAATCAGAACGAAGAGGTGAAGTCATTGGTCAAGGAGGTGCTGTGGGAGTGGTGCCCTGGCTGTCCTCCTCAGGGACAGCCCTCAGTATGCCCTACTTCTACCTCTGCATTCTGCCTATATGTAGCATCACAGAGTCCAGAGAGACACCATCTATTCCAGATTCCCTACTGAATTTCAAGTAAACAATGGAGAGAAAAAATTAAAAAAGGATTCTTTTTGCAATTATTTTAGTTTATAATGGATAGGAGCCAACTAGATGCCAAGTCCCAGATCTGCGTTTCTTTATTTTTGTAGGGTTGAATAACCTACAGGCAGCCTGCCAGGTCCCTGTCCTCTTCCAGCTCAACTTGCTTCAGAGGAAATGCCACACGTGGAAAAAAGGTCTGGGGAATGACAATTTGGTTACATGTGCCTGAGGGACAATATAAAGTAACCACCGAAAGATGTTGCTGAGCTCTGTGATTTGGGAAAGCCAGCCCTCTCACCCTGCCTCCCTCTCACTGTGACTGTCTGGGTGAGCTGAGAAAGGCAGAAGCTGTTTTTGCAGCTAATTTTTACAAAGCCCAGACATACTTAAATGTCTGTTTACTTCTGTCAATCAAACATGACCCGTGTCTGTACAAAGCAAGTGGGAACAACTTGATCCCTACCCTCTCTGACCTCATTCTTCAAAACAGGCAGGAACAGTGGAGTGTCACCAACAAACCACAATCAATATCCAATGGTCTCTGGGATTTTAGACATGTCACCTACATGAGCCCATCACTTTCCCCTCTATATGTGGGAGGTAAATGAGATCAACCTTGACACTTTGAGCTATCAATGATTATAGGTAAATAAGAGGAAGCTAAAGAATAGAGTCTTGAAGAACATCAGGAAATCAGATCTATCTGAATCCCAGCATTTCACTTATGAATCTTTCATAACCCCCAAGTATCCAAGTTTTCATCTGTACTATGGATGTGATAATAGTATCTACTTCAATGGGATGTTGTCAAGTTCAAGTAAGAGAATGTATTAAAAATGCTAAACCCAGTATTATGCGAAAAATAAGAGATCAGTAATCATTTAGATTTTGATTAAATAAATCATCTATAAGAAAAGAAAATCATCAAATTGGGTGATTCCCAAAGGAAACAGCTAACTGAACATAATTGTCAAGAGACTAGAAACTTGGTCTTGATGTACAGCTGAGGAACATTTACAGAGTTGAGAAGTGAAGGAAGGGATATTGAGAGCTAAAAGGGTTGAGGAGCACAAGGTACTGAAGAAAGCACATGAGCTTGTTGAAAGCCTTTGACGTGGGTTCATAGACTGGGCCTGAGGTTTTGACAGGTGTCTTCTGTATTCAAATCAAAAAAGCATTTACTAGAAGTCTGTTATGTGCCCCAAGAAATGTCTTCAAGAACTCATATGAAATTTGCACACAACTATCTCAACCATGAGAGATGTGATAAAGACATAGCAACATCATCCTTGGAGCACAATGTAGAGGGTGGGATTGAGTACCATTAAGGATAGAAAAAGGGACCAGCACATGGTGTATGGTCACATTACTGGAGCCAACATAGTTGATGGTGGTTCAAATCCCAGACCCAGTGACTTAAAACTCATTCCGGGCATGCATGCCCGAGGTCCCAAGAGGAGAATGAAGGAGAAGGGATTGCGGCATTCTCATCCCCCCTGAGGGGTGATTTCTCACTTTCTGTCTCTCTGTCTCTCCAACAAGCACACATGCCCAATAGCAAACATTTCTCTAAAAGAAAAAGGATAGAAAAAAAAAATCTCTGGCTTCTAGAGATTACAATCTGGCTAGAGAGATAAAACAAAAAGATTAAAATGTATTTACAATTTAAAGTTACAACTAAAGTGGGCCAAGTTTTTCTAAGTATATACTTAACTTTCTTCTTAACTTACTCTCTCATTTGCCAGTATATTTGTGCATACACTTTTGTGTTGATTCAAAATGATATTTTATTCACCATATACACACCTGTGTGCTCACATATGTTTGGTGATAAATATGTTAATTAGCTTCATTGTGGTAATCATGTCACAATATATGTGTATGTCAAAATATCACATTGGGGCTGGCCCTGTGACATGATGATTAAGAGTCGGATGCCACATGGCCCATTGTTACATTTGAATCCTGACCCTGACAGCTTGGAAATCACACTGGTTGGCTGTTTTCTCCTCCTTCTGTCTCTCTGCCTCTCTCTGGCAAGCACATATACCCCCTGGCAACGAAAAAAAAATTACATTGTATCTTTTAAATATATGCAATTTTGCTCATCAATTATGCCTCAACAAACCTAGAAAAAGAGATCCAGGAAATTATGGTTCTAAAAAAAAGCAAAAAGAGGGAACCAGCAGTTAGCATAATGGCTATGTCGCTGGACTCCCATGTAGTCGACCACAGTTCGCGTCCCGGACCTGGTGGCTTAAAACTCACGCCAGGCACATGTGCGTGCGTGCCCAAGATCCCGAGAGGAGAATGGAGGAGAAGGGATTGCGGCGTGACCATCCCCCCTGGGGGGTGATTTCTCGCTTTCTGTCTCTATGTCTCTCTCTGTCTGGCGAGCGCACGTGCCCTATAGTGAAAACCTCTCCAAAAAAAAAAAAAAAGCAAAAAGAAAAATGCTATTTCATCCACAATTTATTGGCTCTGAAGAAAATATTATTTCTCATACCCATCATCCCCATGCACTAGGAAAACTATATTTCCTGAAGCTAGGGACGTAATTTATTTTTTTAGTTAGCAAATATTTACTGAGAGCCCGCTCTGATTGCTATGCTTTACTGGTATTATCAAGACAGAGCTAACTTACATGTGAAGGTGCTAGGTCTTTGCACAAGCGGACTGCTGTGTCTGGTAGCAGCATAGCCTCTGGAGTGAGGCAGTGTAGACGTAATCAGGATGTCCTACTCATTTATCCTGCGACTTTGAGAAAGTCCTGTCATCCATCTGGGCCTCACTTTTATTGACAGTAAAATGAGCAGAACAATGGAACGTACTTTATAAAACTGATACCAAGATTAGATAAGGCAATGCATTCACAACATTTAGTAGTGTTTGGGATATAGAAAGTGTTCAGTAAGTGAAGAAATAATACTATGATTACAGAGACCAGCTGATGGCATAATGGTTACCTTGCTGGACTCCCATGTAGTAATCACAGTTTGAGTCCTGGACCTGGCTGCTTAAAACTCACACTGGGTGCATGCACATGTATACCCAAAATCCTGAGAGGAGACTGGAAGAGAAAGGATTGTGGTGTGGCCATCCCCCCGGGGAGTGATTTCTCAATTTCTGTCTCTCTGTCTCTCCAGTGAGTACAATTTTGCCCTATAGCAAAATCTCTGAAAAAAATATATATGATTACAGCACAATTAGTACTGTTACACAATGCTCATAACTTTTTCTTTTTTATACACACACAAAACATTTGTTATTTTTATACTGTCACAGGACCAGTGGAGATGTGGCTACTTAGAATATTCCCTTCTTTTGCACTCACTTAACCTGGCAATCCCTGACTGATCCTTTAGGAGCCTTCCAAGACCCCTCTTCAAATCCAGAGTGAGTGGATTTTCTATGTGTTCTTGCAGCACCATGTACTTAGTCTTGCCCCACCAAGGCAACTTTTGAATGTGTTATGGAAGATATTTTTGTTCATTTGTCTGTCTCTGCCTCACTCACCGCCATCAGTCTTGCCCTCAAAGGGCAAGGACTGCATTTTGTTTTTCACTGGCTCTCAAGAACCTAATATGGTGCCTAACTTTGCATTCAATACATATGTATTCAATAGGAGGAAGGGTGAAAGCAAGGAAGAAAAGAGGGAAGGAAGAAAGAAAGGAAAGGAGAGAGGGGCAAGGAGGTTGAAAGGGGTAGGGGTACCCTAGTCTTGGCAATGTGACATTTGTCTGAGTCTACACACTCTCTCCCCTCTCCCTCCCCTGTCCCTCCTGTCCTATAAACTCGAGGTAAGTTTGAGCAGTGAGAATGTTTCACTTACCCCAAATCACCACTGGAGAAATGCATTGCATTACTGAGCACGTGTAATGGATTGGCCCTGTTTCAGAATATAGGGTTTTGCTGCCCCTGCCAAGCAGGCTTATGCACATGGCCGAGCTGGTGACTTTGCCCACACCTGTCTGGCTCAGGGAACTTGCTGGGCTGTCAAGGAGAGAGCTGGGCATGGAGAAAGGCTGATGGACTTTGACGAAAAAGAGAACCGGGCACACAGGTCTCATTTATAATCCATTCCAGCTGCTCCTCTGCTGGGGGAAACTGGCATTCTGTTTTGTTGGCCCCTTTTCCATCAGGACAGCTGTGAAACCCTACTCAGTGAAGTAATCGCAATAACAACCACCACTTTGCATGTTGATGCCTTTCTTCCAAGGAACTCAAAGTTCTTTGGAGACATAACCTCATTAATCCGTCCTGCATGAAGTGGTGGCTGATGGGGAGGGGTAGGAATTCTTACTCATATTTCCAGGGCTGGGGGATCTAGGCAGAGAGAGTAAAGAAGGAAGAGAAAGAGGTTTCAGAGCTAGGGAAGATAAGGGGTGGTATCTTTTTCCCCCTGAATCCCACTCTGGAACAAAGATAATGCTTCATTGGACAATGATCAGCTAAATGTGCTAGTGAAAGACACACACTATATACTCACTGTCGCCCCAAAGGAAGAGAATTCTAGATGAGAAGTTAGGAAATCTGATTTCTAGCCCTGATAGGGACACTAAATAGCTGTGTGACCATGAGCCAACCCCACACTCGGAGCAGTAGTTTCATATTAGAGCGTGTAAACTCTTGCTAATGTCAAAAGAGCACAGAAGCAAAAGTCAGCAGGCTATTGCCTGCCTCCACAGTGGCATGGTTTTAGCTCTTAAGTTTCCATTTTCTTATCAGTAGGTGAGGAAGTCATTCTGGGTTATCTCTAACATCCTGTTCAATTTCAATAAAGCAGATAATTCCAGAACCAGTGGGCTGGGGAACACTAAAACTGACTGGGGTTTAGACTTTAGAAAAACTGTTAGTTATCTGTATCACTTTCCTATTACTGCCATCCCCAAACTCAGTGGTCCCATAAAACCATCAGTTATGATTTCTCACACTACGACTTGCCTGGACAGTTCTGTGGCCTCACCTGGTTTCATTCATTTGAATGAATTCAGCTTCAGCTCAGCTGGGACCTCTGTGATAGCTGGACCTCACTTGCCTTGTGGTCCTCTGGCCTCAAAGAGGCTGCAACAGAGACCAGAAAGAAAAGATGAAGTCCTAACTTCCAGTATCTCAGAAGGTGGCCTGATTTGGAAAAGGGATTTTCGCAAATATAATCGAGGTAAGATGACACTGGACTACAATAAATTGAGCCCCTAAACCAACATGACTGGTGTCCTGACAAGAACAGGGAGAGACTCACAGACACAGGGAAGACAGCTGTGTGAAGAAAAAGGCAATGATTACAGTTATAGTATCACAAGCCAAGGAACACCTGGGACTACTAGAGGTGAAAGAGGCAAAGGTGCTTCCCTAGAGTTTTCAGGGAGATCAAGTTCCTGCCAATGCTTTTGATTTCAAACTTCTGGCCTCCAGAATGATGAAGGCATCATTTTTTTTTATTTATTTTTTTGAGAGGTTTTTGCTATAGGGTGCATGTGCTTGCCAGAAAGACAGAGAGAGACAGAGAGACAGAAAGTGAGAAATCACCTCCCAGGGGAATGGCCACGACACAATCCCTTCTTCATCCTCCTCTCGGGATCTTGGGCATGCGCACAGACATGCCTGGTGTGAGTTTAAGCCACCGGGTCCGGGACTTGAACCGTAGTTGACTACATGGGAGTCCAGCGACACAGCCATTATGCTAACTGCTGGTTTCAATTTGTAAGTCACTAGTTTGTGGTACTTTGGAACAAAAACCCTAGGAAATTAGTACAGGCATGAACTGGGAGACATGGTTCTTGGGGGACCATTAGTGTAACAGTCTACTATACCATCCATTTTTATGGGGATAAGTATAGAAGTATGCAATTACTGTTTTAAAAAAATCCTATGAGAAAATACAGGTTTCGTAGGTTACAATAATGATCTTAATTCTTTACCATTCCCCAAATCCATGCTCTTTGCCATATGACCTTGCCTGCCCTACCCTGTATAAAGCAGCAGTATGTGCTTCTTCTCTTCCTGACTTTGTTATGGCCATGTGACTTACTTTAGCCAACAGGTAAAGGAGGGAATGCTTTTATACCCATTTTTTAAGAACCTTTCATGTGTCTGGAATATACTGTCTACACTCACTGCTACTCATGGCCAAGCTTCCTTGCCGCGAATGCTGTCTTTTCATGCTCCCAGAGCTGTCCCTCCTTATGTATGAACGCAACACCTCCACTCCTGTCATGTTCAGGGTTTCAGAGCCATGTGTTACTTTAGGTTGAAACTGGAGAGAATACTCCCATATCTTTAGAACTCAAGCCTATACACAGGCTGCCCAAGGCCTTATGGCTTTCTCCTTTTCCTCTCCTGGGCACCAGTGTCCTTAGCATTTCTCTCTGGTGTTCCTCTTCTCCCATGCTAAGCATGCATACCAATAGAAATGGGATCCAGCTTTTCTACTCTGGTTACATAAATGCAAATGTCTTTATTGCTGCAGTGAAATCACATCACACCAATTACTGTGCAACCTGCCGTTTTCATTTAACATTATATCATCAGTGTTCTTCCATTACCATAAACACAAATTTAAGTCCTCATTCCTAATAACTGTGTATGATTTCATATGCACATAGATCCTACTTTATTTAAACAGTTCTTCTTATTAAATATCCGGTTTGTTTCAATTTTTACTTATGAATAATGCTGCAGTGAACACCTTTTTACATTAACCTTTGTATATGTATACTTGTATAAGTATAGAATTGCATGCATGAAGAGTCCCAGACTCAGTGGCTTAAACTCGTGCCAGGCGCATGTGCATGTGTGCCCAAGATCCCGAGAGGAGGATGGAGGAGAAGGAATTGTGGTGTGGCCATCCTCCCTTGGGGATGATTTCTCGCTTTCTATCTCTCTGTCTCTCTCTGTCTTTCTGGAGAGTGCATGCACCCTATAGCAAAAACCTCTTCCAAAAAAAGAAAAAAAAAAAAGAATTGCCTACTTGAAATGATTTTTGATATACTTCCAAATTTTTCTCCAGAAACACTACATCAATTTATACTTACCAACATGCAAGTGCTAATTATTTTTATTTCCACATAAATACCATTGTTCTTTACAACCTTTGCCAAGTGAGAGGAAAAAAGTTACGTTCATGGTATATCCTTTAGCCCATCTTACATTTCTTCAGTTCCCTTTTCAACAATTGAGTTACTTCAAAACACATTTCTAAAAGTGAATACAAGTATAGCAAGAATATAGAAAATTGATAAACCTGGAAATGAGCTCACAGACAGAAGCAGAGAGCAGGAAGGAAATAGATGTATTGTTGGCACACAGCTGGTAATAGTGGCTCAGGGATTTTTATTTGGCATATTAATTTCAAGTGACTGAAATATGAGTGAGTTTACACTTCAAATTGACATGCTCAGAGAATTTGTAAATTCAGCATAGAAATATAAAATAAAATCATATATGGGTAAACATAAAATAGTATATCAGAGAGTAGAATTATCCCAACAACATAACTGAATAGGAGGAAAATGCAATGCTAAGCACGTTAAGCCATGTTAGATACAGGCTTGCAGGCTTGCAGAGTGAAGAGGATCAAGACCAGCCAAAGTTAACGATTTACACATGGATGATACCTGCCAGGTTGGCCTGAGATGACACCAAGTGTGGCACCCTTGGGGACAGGCCCCCTTGATTTAATACTTCCAGGTTATCTGCAGTGGTTTTAGGAAGGATTGCTCTATGTGGGATATCAGCTAGAGCTGAAAGGGATTGAAAAGAAATAATTTTATCACTTCTATTCAGTGCTGGTAGGAGTAAGTTGGTTCAGTCTTTCTAGAGGGTACATAACGTATATAGGTGTGGTACATATCATAGATCTCAAACATATGCATAAGCATGTGACCCACAATTCCATTTCTAGGGATTCATCCTAATGAAATTTTTCAGCATATATTCAAAGACTTAGCTACGAAGTTGTTCACTAAACCACTGTTTACAAATTAATTATTATAATAAAATTTATATACTGAAACTATTTGAAATGATATTATAGAAATATATTTACTGATATCCAACAGATGATTATAATATTTTAGATTTAGAAAGCAGATTATAACCTATGTTACAGTATTTGTACACGGGCGTGTGCAGGAGACTATGCCACCAATGTGTGGAGTTTCCATTAAAGACAACTACCCATAATGCGTGAGTCTCAGTAGCTCTTTAATTCTCTTTAATGCTCAGGTAAAGGAGACCTGCCAGAAAGTCGTTTGGAATCCTAGATTTGAGGCTCTTAGTTTCCATGCTTCCATGTCTTCTCCAGAGTACACTAAACTAACAAGTTGGTGCATTGGGAATGGGGTTGATAGAGACTGAAATGATAGCTACATCCAGAATCCAGAATCATGACTGTCTCCTTCAGTCTCTAAGTTTGGACCAATAAACTCGACTCTTAGGATAAATTATTTCTCAGGGACCCCACTGATCCTCTTTGATGTTGGCATCACTGTACACACACACTCAAAGTTTGCCAGATATAACTATGTATATCTGAATCCTAAATTTATACATGTTTTAAATTTCTTTCTCATAGGGCTCCTCAGTCCCCATGTAAATCATGGAAATAAATAAAGATTGAAAGAGTTAGAGACAGGTAGGGGGTGACACTTCATAGCATACACTATATGTGTCTGAATCTTAGCTCTAACTTACTCAGGATAACTTATCACGTGTATTCATGTATGCAACTATATTTCATACACTTATTTTATATATTAAATACTACTGTCAAGTCCTGAAAGGTATGAACAACAACAACAAAAAGTCAATGATCCAGTGTTGGTACTATGGATAATTTTTTCTTCTTTTATAAATTCTAGTTTTCTATGATCATCATATATTTTTTGTGAAACATTAATCAGCGGAAGTAACATTTAAAAGATACAAATCCACTGATTGTTATTCTGTAACAATTTGTATAAATGGTAAATTTTGAATGTGTTGTTAATTTACCTAGATGTGAAATTTTATACATATTAAAAGAAAAGGTAGAAAGTTTTTGTTGATAAAGTTTAGTGATGTTTAAAAAATAATACCATTTTACATGGCCACTCAGTGGTATCTATTAGTTTACCTTCAGCTATTCTATAGTGACAGCTATCATATTGACTCTTGATTCTAGTGCTAGCAATTCAAATTCTTTTGTATCACACAGCAATTTCTAGTCATTCTTTAGGATGCAACTCATTATTTTACAGTAAATCTACAAATGATCTGTTTATTTGGGTCAGATTTATGATCAAGACACTGGCTTAAAGTCTGGGAAATAGCATGAAATATAATTGCATACAGAGGACAAATATAGACTTCAGTAAAGACCGGGGGAAGAGGGTGGTAAAAGAAACAAGGGCAGGTTCCAAATTTACCATAGGGGAGGAAGAGACATTTGGCAGCAACCATGTGACTCCAGTGTCTGTTCAATTTTCCCCCAGTTACAGCCCCTCCCACTTTACATGGTGCTCACGGCTGCCTCACTGTCAGGTCCACCCAGCCTTGATCTCAGGAGCACCCTCCATGCTCATGAGGGCATCCTGCCACTATTTGGTCCAGTCTCAACTCCATCAGCCTCCTCAGAGGTGGGGCATGCCAAAGTTCTTTTGCAAGTATGTAGTGAGAGTTTGAGTCACCCTCTTGCTTAAGAGGATACTCTATGCATTTTCAGACATATGACTAACTGGGCAAAAAGTTGAAAAAATATAGTTCAGAATAACAGTGTTTAGCAGGAAAGTTGTTCTTTGCTTTGATGTTATTTGGGGGACTTAGGAAGAGAGTGAAATAGGATTGGCCTGAAATATGGAACATCGTAAAGAGACAGATAGACAGAGAATCAAAGTCCCTGAATGGCATTTAATTCCATGTTGCTGTTTTTCCTGGTCTGGTTTCAAAAATCTTCTGACAGTTGGACTATTTGCTATTTAGTCATTCTACTGTACTCATTTTACTGACAATCAACAGGCATTGCCTAATTTTACACTCAAATGGAAAAAAAAAAAGGTCAAAGTAGACTACAATGTCTAATACACATTTAATTTGATGTTTTTAAAAAAATATTTTCAGAATAATCAGTAGTAGGAGCAGCAAATATACAGAGTTGGAAGACATTAAGTACATTCAGGTTTTAGCCAAAACAGCTTGCAATAACTAGATTAAAAAAAAAAAAAGCCTAATTGGAGGCTTTCACATTAGGTTCTGAAACACATTTTTTGGTCCCCTTGTGCCTTGTTTCCAAGATGGTAGCACCTGGAAAAACATGCAGCTTGATTTTCGTAATAGATATGAGCTCAGATAGTAAGGACTGCATTACACCAGCTCCTTTGAAACGAGTGGCAGTTATTGCAGTCCAAGTGGCTGAACTGCATGCTTGGAAATGGGAGTATATTCGTCTGTTTGTGAAAATCACCAGGCATAGACCGTTTCTACCCAACACACCGTAGAAACTCTCAAGCCTCCTGTTACCAGCAAGAATTGAAGCCAAAACTCATCCAGAGCAATGCCAGATTAATTGCTGCTGTTTTCCTTTAGCTTTTATTTTGAATGCTGGATTGTGGGTGACTATACATTCTTTCCTAAGTGAGAACTTCTGCCAGACCAGTGACAGTGTCCTTCATGAGGCAGTGGCAATTTCCATCAAATTCCTGACCCCCAAAAAGTGTCCTGTGTGTGTTCACTTTTCATCAAGACTTGATTAATTACCCCCAGGAAACTTTATTTCATTCTGCTTGCTAAAATGAGAGCAATTAGAGCAGCCTTTGACCTTTCCTTCCCTACTCCTCTTAGTTTACAATGAGCTGTGAAATGTGATAAGTAATTTTTAAATATATACTTTTATGCCAAGAATGAGTATCTTCTATTTGACTTGCTCTTCCCCCACAGGATCTTGGTATTGTTTATTTAAGAATTTGACATCCAGCCTTTTTGTCAGATGAAATTGAGAAGAAATGTCCTCCAGATGACACAACTGCCCTATCAATAGAGGGTTCGCGAACTTGCCCTTATCTTAATATTTGTAGTAATAACTGGACTTTTTTGTTCCATATGGAAAGTACAGTTTTCATCATTAATTTGAACTAAATGTGCAACAGAGCTAAGGATTCATTACAGTGCAGTATACAAGTACCCAAAAGATTACATTTTGAAGTCAAAAACTCAATTGTTCAGGTATTTCAAAACATAACATTCCATATATTTTGGGGTACCTCATGGGCTAAATGAAGCCATCTTGAATTATCCCAAAAGGATGAAATTTCATATTTTATTAATAGATTATTTATTATATATTATATATACAGTTTATATGTACTATTGAAAATCTGGCAAATAAAGAGAAGTATAAAGAAGGAAATTAGAACTAAAATTATTTTTAATCCTACCTACAGAGATAATCACTTCTAAAATTCCAGTACTTTCTTTAGTGTACTTTTTTTTTTTTAGAGGTTTTTGCTATAGGGCGTGTACAGTCGCCAGAAAAAGAGAGAGACAGAGAGACAGAAAGCGAGAAATCACCCCCCACCACCACCACCACCAGGAGGAATGATCATGATGCAATCCCTTTTCTTCCATTCTCCTCTCGGGACCATGAGCACACATGCACACATGCCTGGCGTGAGTTTAAGCCAAAGGTTTAGGACTCGAACCACGGTAGACTACATAGGAGTCCGGTGACATAGCCATTACTCCAACTGCTGGTCCCTCTAGTGTTCTTTTTATATGATTGTATAAATATATATTTTACAAAATCTAAGTTTTTTGCTGTAAACATTTTTTTCCCACTTAACCTATTATCATGAGCATTTTCTTATATTGTTAACTATGTGTCAAAAGCAGAATTTTTGTGGTTACAAAGACCTCTTTTTTACAGTATCCAAAGTGTCCTGGATTCTCACTAAAGCTGTGAGCAAAGATTACCATGTGGCTGTCAGGACTCTTTAGTTGCAAGAAATTCAAACACAAGAAAGTGTTAATTCACTGGCTCCCATAACTAAGAGATCTCTTTAGGCAATCTTGTCTCCAGGGTTTCAGGTATCATCTTCGGGTCTTAATATCTCATCTCTATCTCTTTCTGAAAGCAAGAGACCATGGACATCTCTAAGTCTATAGTTGCCTCACAGATTGAGATCAAAGAGAAAGAGAAACTGTCGTTTTTAATGATCTGATTGATTTCAAGGGTTCACATGCTCATCTCTGAACCAAATTCTGCTGACTGGGAGATGGAATTTCTCATTGGCCAAGCCTAGACCACATCAGCACATGCAAGAGTCAGTCCATAGGCTGTGGGTTGCGGGCAGGAATAGTGAGAAAAAAAAGTCTATATCCTACCTCCAGTATTTTTCTTTCTTTTTCTTAAAATTTGTCCTTACTAAGCATCATCACCAGTAGAGCAGTGTAATTAATACAAATCTTGCCTCTTATATGATGTCTTCAGATAAATATACTAGGTTCATTTGTGAATAGGGGACTAAAAATGAGCAAAATTGTTTTCCCTGAATTCAGAAGAAAAATTAATTCTAGAGTCATGTTATGAGAAAACCATTTATCTTTACATTTTCAAACCCTGGGACTGTCATTAATATTATTATTCATTCTGGCACATACCAAGTGAAGTAGCTTGATTCTAGAGTGTTGAATGGAAGGCAATGATACAACCACTCTGGAGAGTGAACACCTGGAATTACAGGCACACTTTATTTAGCATTGCCATCCCCTGATTCACTATAGTGCTCTTCTTCTCAAAAGTAGAAATTAATACAGTTTTCCTCTGATTTCTCAGCCAAAATGAGACAGTGCATAGCCGTAGGCTCTCAGCTACTGAAAGTGTACACCATACAGTGTTTTCTTCCATCTTAATGGTACTGAGCTTTTTTTTTTTTCTACTCTGCTTGGGTTCTTTCTGCATTTTGACCAACAGCATCTGACAAAAGGCATGCATACAATGATTTGGGAAGTGCTAGATAATATATTACTACAAGTTAAAATAAAAATTCTGTAGCAGGTTGAGTACCTTCAAGGAAATGGACATGGACATAAAAAATCAGTATCAATAAGGTTTGAGGGAAATCCTTTGACTTTGTAAAAATGATCTTCATAATGTGCCTGGAAAGTGGCCAATACTTAAAAATGCTGGGAGAACAGGACTGTTGGTAGCTTGTCATGGATTCAGGGGCCTTGAAGAAACAGAGAAGGAGTTACCGATATAATATCCCAGGACATTTCCTGGTAGAATTGACTCTACTGTATTGGTCCCAAATAGCTTCAATCCATTTAGCTTATGTTTAGCATTTCCATGAGTGAATGCCCTGACCTAAACTCCACATACCTGTTTGGCTGAGAGCTAATTATTAAGCAGTGAGAATAAAAGAACCCATGAGCAATTGATTCCTCTCTGGGTCAATTTCCTGAAGAATTTGGGCAGCCACACAAATAGAACACATTCACGGTCTTCTGGATGGTGGAAGTAACCTTGATTGTGTTAGCTTTTAATGAGATCCAGAATGTCCAGCTATCAAAGCATTTACTAACTTCTACTGGAATTGTCTGTGTCTCTTTCTTACTGGAGTCTGAGTCACTCAAAGGCCAGGGTGGAGTCTTATCAGTTTTTGGATTCCTATGTCTAGCAGACTGCTCTACATGTAGAAAGCATTCAAGATGTTATTTGCGGAGTGGGTGAATAGATGCTCAAGACATAAATCTATGAGTGTCCTTAATTCTCCTTTCTTCTTTATCTTCATACATGCTGTGCTGCTATAGTCTCTTGAAGAAGAAATATCTCTTTAAGCTGCCCAATTTTATCCATTTCCATTGTCACACCCTACTCCAACCGTCAACATCCCTTCTTCAGACTACCACAACTATCTCAATAAAGCTTTGCTCTCCCTATTGCAGAGCACAAATTTACTTTCACTGGAAACATTGGAGAATTTAAAAATATTAAAATACCCCTTCTGGCTTTTCATCCCACCTGGAGTAAAATCCAGAACCCAACTGCCAACCTCTTCAGGTATGTCTCCTTGCTCTCTTTCACTTCCCCACTTTGCTCAGTCATCATGAGCCTCTTGGCATTTCTATACCTCACCAGGATCTACCCCGTCACCCTTTTCTGAAGGCTATTCTCTCTGCAATGCCCTTTCCTACTTCTCTCTTCTGGACATCTTTGGCTTACTCTATAGGTCTCAGCCTAAAAGCCACTCCCCAAGAAGCCTCCCTCACCATCCTAATTTAAGGATAGCTGGCATATCAGTCATTCTCCTGGAACTTGCCATTTTCTTTCAGGGCGATTTTCGTAGTTTATTATTATGTAAATTATAAACTTAAAGTTTGTTAATTGATTTAATAAACATCTCTCTTACTAAACTGCAGACTTTTCCTTGAGACTGTATCCATTTAGCTTACTACATCAGACAATTTTCTTACCACTTCACCTTCTCTCGGGGTCAGCTCATGACTCTGACAAAGTGTTACCATTACCTAAGGCTTCATCCTGGTCTCCAATGACAGTGAACACTTCAAGCTTGTAACACATACCTCTACCTCCTGCCCAAAGGCTTTCCTGACTCTCCTGGGTGAGGCAACTGCAGGAGCCTGCTGGGCCTTCATGCATGTGCAACCCAGAAGTGTGCAGGTATGGGACCAGCAGTTAGCGTAATGGCTATGTTGCTGGACTCCCATGTAGTCGACTGCGATTCGCGTCTTGGACCCGGTGGCTTAAAACTCACGCTGGGTGCATGTGCGTGCGTGCCCAAAATCCCAAGAGGAGAATGGAGGAGAAGGGATTGTAGCGTGGCCATCCCCCCTGGGGGGTGATTTCTCCCTTTCTGTCTCTCTGTCTGTCTCTGTCTGGCGAGCGCATGCGCCCTATAGCAAAACAAACAAACAAACAGAAAAACCTCTCCAAAAAAAAAAAAAAAAAAAAAGGGTGCAGGTATTATTCCTCGGTGGATAACTCCAAACCAAAACAGGGCAGGAGACAGAGGCTAAATGCTTCTATTCTGATCTCTTTTATGCATTCCCCCAAAACGTTCCAACAGGACTGAGCACAAGCCACTAGCACTGGTGACCAACTCTATAATTTATCCTCTTAGTGGTGCCCTCCTTCCTTGTTTTGTTCACCCTGTTCACCCTGGCGCCTCACTTTTCTCTAAGATCACTTCTCAGATAAACCATCTGGATGCCGGTCTTGGTCTCAGGCTCAGTTTTAGGGTGAAAATTCAGTCTAAGACAAGCACCATATACCAACTGCCTAACACAATACTTGTCATGTAATAATTATTCAACAACATGTTAAGTCAACAAATAAGTCAAGTGAATGAAATGACTGCAAAATCAAAGGGTAAGAGTGGAAGTAGGAAATAAGACATTTTCTCTTTTGGTACAATAAAATTTAGCATTGCTTAGACTTACCACTATGCCATGTAGGTGAACCCAGAAAAGTATTTTCTTTTTAAGCTGATGAATTTCCACAGAGACCTAAATGCTTAACTTTCCTCAGATTTCGATAGCTTGAGATAAGGGAAGAAGACCAAAGTTTAGAATAAGATTTGATTCAAACTCACTAGCCATACTGCCACCAGTTTTTGCCCAGTGTTCAAGTTCCAGTGTGTCTGTCTGAAGATGAGAAAATGAATATTGCTTTTTGCAGTTGTTATAAAGATTTTAAAATAGGTCCTTAAAAATATTGGTTTCCTCAGGACTGGCAGGTGGACTGGTGGTTAAAGGTGTTGGATTCCTACATGGCCAACAGCAGTTTGAGTCTCAGGCCTGGCAACTTGCTTTCTTGCTTTCCCTTTATCTCTCTGTCTCTCTCTGTCTCTCTCTGATCAAATTAAAAAAAATAATATTAACAACAAATGGAATTAAATAAAAAAATAAATGATTCTTAAAAAAATATTGGTTTCCCTTTCCTATCATATCTCATTTTCTTTGCTTTCCTCTCTAGTGAAACAGATATATTGCCTTCAGATATTTGTTCTTTAACCTGTGGTTCATGGCCCTGAGCTGAATGCTTGGTGAAGGAATCTTCTAACTAAAAATTTTATCTTTACAGTCTCTGAACGTATACCATTATTTCAAGTGGTTCCTTCACTTGAAAAAAATAATCCTCAAGGTAAAGACGTTTATAATGGCACAGAAAAGCTTTTCCCAACAGCAGTTTGAGTCTCAGGCCTGGCAACTTGCTTTCTTGCTTTCCCTTTATCTCTCTGTCTCTCTCTGTCTCTCTCTGATCAAATTAAAAAAAATAATATTAACAACAAATGGAATTAAATAAAAAAATAAATGATTCTTAAAAAAATATTGGTTTCCCTTTCCTATCATATCTCATTTTCTTTGCTTTCCTCTCTAGTGAAACAGATATATTGCCTTCAGATATTTGTTCTTTAACCTGTGGTTCATGGCCCTGAGCTGAATGCTTGGTGAAGGAATCTTCTAACTAAAAATTTTATCTTTACAGTCTCTGAACGTATACCATTATTTCAAGTGGTTCCTTCACTTGAAAAAAATAATCCTCAAGGTAAAGACGTTTATAATGGCACAGAAAAGCTTTTCAAAGGCATCATAGTCCTATGGGACCTTCCATGAAGGGCAGTAAAGTGTGGTTAAGTGTGTAGATATGAGTTTCCTTGTGCCTGCTGCACTCACTCCAACTCCAGCCATTTGTGCCTTTTGTTTGCTTGTGCTCTCAAAGGTCAGATCCTTGTGAGAAATACTTGCTCTATTAATCATCTTGGAAGGCTGCTCCAGACACATTTTCAGAAGGGATGCAATAAGTTTTGTCTGCATAGTGCACCCTGGGAAAAGAGTTTCCCTTTTGAAAAGCAATGTTGCCTTCAGCCAAGTTTTTACTTTTTCTTCTTTTTTCCTTTTTCCTTTTTTCCCCCCTTAAAACCAATGAAATTATTGCATATTCTGAGACATGGCCACTCCTTTGGCATAGGCGTGTCTGTGTATTCAGGAGCTGTGTGCCCAATTAGTGAGTTTCATATGACTGCTGGTGTTGGCAAACATTATACCCAGCTGGTGCTCAGACATTTGTGGAACAGTGGAAGATTTAACCATTATTTGACATGGATTTATTTAGTCAGAGACAAAGTGGTCTAATTGGGAGCTATGTGCCTAGAGCTAATGAATGATGACCCAGTGATTAAACTGGCTCATAATCTGGGCAATAATTTTTATACTTATGTTTGGACCACAGAAATAAATAGAGTGAGACTGATTTCTCCACTGCATTGCACTGTATTGTATTGAAGGAAAATATGTGGTTATAGGGTTTAGATCTTCAAACATGGCAGAGGTACTTCTACCCATTATTTGAATGAAAGCCAGTCCCCTGGCTATCTTGGCGTTCAGTAGGAACTCACTTCATGCATGCAATGGTGAAGCAAGCAAAGAAAATAGGTGTTCCAGAGCTTGGTTCTATTTCTTATAGAATTTCATCTTTTATCTTTTCCATTTGAGTCTTCCTAGTCCTCACATGATCTAATATCCTATTCCTCATAACCAACTCAATAACAATGAGAAAAAAGTACTGATAAATGTGTCATTCATTTATTAAACATTCCCATCATGTAAGGATAACATGTTTTTAAATTTAATGACAATATCTTCTATATTTCAAATATTATTTTAACATATCTTTGTCCTGGATGAAAGCAGTCTTCATTTCTGCAGTGATTTTCATGTAAGATAAGAATTTAGTGATAAATTATGTCCCATTAAGAAAGGCTTCAACTAAACACCATGCCGAGGGAGGTAGACCACCACATTCAGTGAAAATATTGAACACCTTGGACTATTTCCCAGTGGGATGTAGATCAGACAAGAACAATGCAGGCTGTTTTGGAGACTGTCTGGGGATCTTTGTGAACAGTATCTGCATAGACAGATATTTCTTCCTTCTGAGATTCTTGTTCCTGTGTATGTGCAGGACTTACAACTGAGTCATATTTTTCAAGAATGAATGTGGGTGTCATAGTCAGTGATCTGTGGCCTATAACCTTATAAATAGCTGTTCCAAAAGCACTCTAGGCACAGCTGAGCCCAGACAATCTGTGAATGGCTTAATTCCAAGCCCATTTCAAAAGGCCTTATTTTATTGTCCTCACTTGTTTCTACTACCACTGACTTGAATAATCTCTATAATTTTCTAAAAGAACTTTCAACAAAGAACCATCCTTGAATAAGAGGAATAAGGGTTGGGAAGTGGTAACCAACTTCTAACTTAGGTATTCTGAAAATAGTTTTAACATAATATTCCCCAGGTCTAAACACACACGGTAATTTGGTAAGTCAAAAACAAACTCGCATGAGACAGACATGAGGATCTACTAAGGGTCAATCACTGTATGAGATTCCAGGCAGCAAACTGCAAAGGAAAAACATAGCTTCATCTTTCCCCCAAAGAAATCTCAGGGATGAAAATGTCAGTAATCTTTCTCAACATAGTGACATCTGAGTCACTATCTCAAATGAAAACTGGAAAAGCTGCTGTGGGGGAGCTAGCACTGAAGAAGGAAGGGGAATCAGTCTGTTAGAAAAGAGAGCAAAGTCATTCCAAGAAGAATGCCTCTGCTGGGCAAATCCGTGGTGAGGTGACTATCATGGCATGTTCAGAGGACCATAGAGCTAAGTGTTTCTGAAAGAAGTCATGGTGGGTCAGAGCACAAAATAAATTTGTCAAGCAGCTGCAAAGCTCTAATACATTCTGAGCCAGATAAATCAAGAGGTATTTATTACAAGGATGTAGGAATATTTCATTCAACTCAAGGTCAAGAAGTACAAATAGGTCTAGAATCAGGAACACTAACAGGTTGTATTCTTTACCGCTCTCTTGCTCTTTCTGGGCCATTATTTCTGCAGCCCAGTTCAGCAATAGCTCTACATTGCTCATTCATTCAGCTATTCAGTAGGAATGTATGTGCTCATCCTCTGTGCTCAGTATGTCCTTTGTTAGTTCCGTGTTAGAACATGGGCCAGGGCTGTCATCATAGGCACAGACCTATGCAATCAAATGGCCCAATCTTTGGTTTAGTGCATTATTATTACCATTCTGCAATTCTGAACGATTATGCTGGACTTATTTGCTTTTTAATTTATTCTGGTTTTTTATTTTATTTTTATTTTTTATTTTTTTTGCTGTAGGGCGCATGCACTTACCAGCAAGACAGAAAGGGGCAGACAGCGAGAAATCACCCCCTGGGGAGATGGCCATGCCACAATCTTTTTTCCATTCTCCTCTTGGGATCTTGGACACACATGCATGCACATGTGCCTGACATGAGTTTAAGCCACTGGGTCTGAGACTAGAACCGCAGTCAACTACATGGGAGTCCAGCAACATAGCCATTACATCAACTGCTGGTCCCATATTCTGGTTTTATATTACTGCGGTGTGTTGTGTCTTGTCATTTTGTGGCACTTACCTAAGGTATGCTTTTTGTATAGAATTGCATCATTCCCATGTGGTGTCACATGATATCTATTTAAAAATGCATGCCCTCAGGAACAGCAGATGGCATAATGGTAACCTTCCTGGACTCCCACATAGCTGACCGTGGTTCAAGTCCCAGACCTGGAGACTTGAAACTCATGCTGGACATGTGTATATGTGCCCAAAATCCAGGGAGGAGAATGGAAGAGAAGGGATTGCAGTGTGACCATATTCCCTGGGGGAGGGGGTGGATTTCTTATTCTATTTTTTCCCTCTCTGTCTCTCCAGCAAGCTCATGCACCCTATAGCAAAATTTCTCAGAAAAAAAAAAAAACCCACAAAATCCAAAGAACAAAAACCCTATGTTGCCACAGCGCATTATAAGACATCTGCTTTTAAGCTCCTCATTTATCAATCTATTTGTTTAACTACAGGAGTGAGAAGTGTGCATGCATACAATCAACATCAGAGCACTAAACATACAAAACAGATGTTAGTAGATCCAAAAGGAGAAATAGATTGCAATATAATAATAGGGGGAGGTTTCAGTAGCCCATTTTCATCAATGAGCAGATCATCCAGGGAGAATATCAACAAAGAAATATGAATTTAAGTTACACTTCAGACCAAATGGCTTTTTACTTTTATTTATTTATTTTAACTAGACGAGAGAAGAACAGAGTGAGAGAGAGAGAAAAAGTGAGAAAGTAAGCTACCAGGTCCAGGACTTGAACAGTGGTCAGCCACGTGGGAGTCCAGAGCCCTTAACCACCATGCCACCTGCCAGCCCCCCCAAAACACAAGTCTTAATAAATTTAACAAGGTTAAAATTATATAAAGTATTGCTTCAGACCATGACAGTATAAATCTAGAAATATATGTCAGCAAGAACTTTAAAAACTTTAAACATACATGGAAAATAAACAATGCCCTCCTGTATATACAATGAGACAATAAAGAAATTAAATGAGAAATTTATTATTTTCTTGAGACAAATAAAAATGAGAACACACTGTACCAAAACCTATAGGGTATAGATAAAAGCAGCTTATATAATTTAAGTCCAGATTTTTTTATTATCATAATCTTCTTTATATTACATTGGATTACATATAACTTTACAGTGTATTACATTGCTTTTTCAAAAGGGAATGCCATGCAAGTCAGTCAGTACAAAGACATTAATCTCCCTGCTTCAACATTCGATATCTTTTCTATGTTTTCCCCAATCATTATTATTATTATAATTATTTTTTAAAACAGTCAATCACTATGTCTCATTTTGCTTGTAAAAATACTTTGCCCATCATGAAATACTTCTCAGACCAATCCAGTTGAGAATACTATACATGTCATCATCAACAGTTAATAAGCCATATCTGTTTCTCACTAACGTCCTGCCTCTCTATTGTTCACTTGCTATCTTTCTCTATCCTCTTCTCTTCACTTACCCCATTCCACACTGTCCTATTCTCATTAAGTACCTTCACTGCTTTTATGTCCTCCAATTTTTTGCTCTCTATCATAGAGTGCGGATAGTCGATATATATTGAGTGGATACATACAATATCTTTCTTTCATAGCCTGGCTTACTTCACTCAGCAATAGATCCTCCATATCTGACCACTTTCTATCAAATGCCAGGGTCTTGTTATTTTTTATGGCTGAGTAGTATTTCATAGAGTATATATACCACACTTTTCCAATCCATTCATCAGTTTGTGGACATTTAGGTTGGTTCCATGTCTTGGCAATTGTGAATAAAGCTGCAATAAACATTGATGTGCAAGCACTTTTCTGAATGAGCATTCTCCTGTCTTTTGGGTAAATACCCAGAAGTGGGATTGCTGGATCAAATGGTAGTTCTATTTGTAGATCTTTGAGGAACCTCCATATTGTTCTCCACAGTGGTTGAACTAGTTTACATTCCCACCAACAGTGTAGGAGGGTTCCCTTTTCACCACATCCCCGCCAACACTTATCACTTTTTATATTCTTAATCTTTGCCATTCTGACAGGGGTTAGGTGGTATCTCATTGTGGTTTTTATCTGCATCTCCCTTATGATGAGGGATGTTGAGCATTTCCTCATATGCTTTTTGGCTGTTCGTATGTCTTCCTTAGAGAGACTTTTGTTCAGCTCACTTTCCCATCTTTTAATCGGGTTAATCATTTTTTTTCGCATAAGGCACTTGAGTTCCCTATGTATTCTCGTTATCAGTCCCTTGTCTGAGGCATATTTAACAAAAATATTTTCCCATTCTGAGGGTTGTCGGTTCACACTTGTTACTGTGTCCTTTGCTGTGCAGAAACTTCTTAGTCTAATATAGTCCCACTTGTCTATTTTAGGGATTATTGCCTGTGCTTTGGGAGTCTTATTTAAGAAGTCTTTGCCTACTCCAATGTCTCCCAGAGTTTCCCCAGCATTTTCCACAAGTAGTTTTATTGTCTGAGGTCTTAGGTTCAGATCTTTGATCCATTTTGAGTTGACTGTTGTTAATGGTGAAAGATGGGGGTTCAGTTTCATCTTTCTGCAGGTGGATACCCAGTTTTTCCAGCACCATTTACTAAAGAGGTTTTCCTTTTCCCAATGGATTGACTGATATCCTTTGTCAAAGATCAGTTGGCTATAAGCTTTGGGAGTTATTTCTGGGGTCTCTATTCTCTTCCATTGGTCCACATGTCTGTTTTTATGCCAATACCATGCTGTTTTGATGACCACAGCTTTATAGTATATCTTGGGATCAGGGAGTGATATGCCTCCTACTCCATTCTTCTTACGCAGGATTGCTTTTGCAATACGAGGTCTTTTATGGTTCCAGACAAATTCTATAATTGTCTTTTCTAGATCTCTGAAGAATATCTCTGGTATTTTGATTGGAATTGCATTAAACATGTAGATTAATTTGGGTAGAATTGCCATTTTGATTATGTTAATTCTACCAATCCAGGAGCATGGGATGTCCTTCCACTTTTTTATGTCACTTTCAATGTCTTTTTTAAGATTCTCGTAGTTTTCTTTATAAAGGTCTTTGACTTTCTTAGTTAGGTTTATCCCTAGATATCTTATACATCTTGTGGCTACGGTGAAAGGGATTCCTTTCTTCAGCTCTGCTTCATTCAACTTGTTGTTCATAAATAGAAATGCTATAGATTTTTGGATATTGATTTTGTATCCTGCCACCTTACTGTATTCACTTATTACTTCAAGCAGTTTTTTCATGGATACCTTTGGGTCTTCTAAGTATACCATCATGTCATCTGCAAATAAAGATATTTTCAACTCTTCTTTGCCTATTCGAATGCCTTTAATACTGTTCTCTTCTCTGATTGCAATAGCTAAGACTTCCAGTACTATATTAAAGAGCAGTGGAGAAAGTGGGCAGCCTTGCCTAGTACCTGTTTTCAGAGGAAAAGCTTTCAGCTTTTCCCCATTCAGTATAATATTAGCTGTAGGTTTTTCATAGATTGCTTTTATTGTGTTCAGAAATGACCCTTCTATACCAATCTTACTGAGAGTCTTAATCATAAAAGGATGTTGTATTTTATCAAACGCTTTCTCCGCATCAATTGAGATGATCATATGGTTTTTATCTTTCTTTCTGTTAATGTGGTGTATTACATTTATGGTCTTGCGTATATTGAACCACCCTTGCATCCCTGGTATAAAGCCTACCTGGTCGTGATGAATGATCTTTGTTATATGTTGTTGGATACGATTTGCGAGTATCTTGTTGAGAATTTTCGCATCTATATTCATCAATGATATTGGTCTGTAGTTTTCCTTTTTTGTCATATCCTTATCTGTTTTGGGGATGAGGATGATGGAGGCTTCATAAAATGAATTTGGAAGGTTTCCTTCCTTTTGAATCTTTAGAAATAATTTTAGTAAGATAGGGGTTAATTCTTCCTTGAAAGTTTTGTAGAATTCACAAGTGAAGCCATCTGGGCCTGGGCTTTTCTTTGTTGGGAGATTATTAATTACTGATTCAATCTCCTGGCTTGTTATAGGTCTATTCAGATTCTCTATGTCTTCCTGATCCAATCTTGGTAGTTTATATGCATCCAGGAATTTGTCCATCTCCTCCAGGTTATCTTGTTTGTTGGCGTAAAGTCGCTCATAGTATCCTCTAATGATATTATGTATTTCTGCTATGTCCGTGGTAATATTGCCTGTTTCATCACATATTTGATTAATCTGGTTTCTTTCTTTCTTCTTCTTGATCAGTCTAGCCAATGGAGTATCAATCTTGTTGATCTTTTCAAAGAACCAGCTTTTGCTTTCATTTATTTTCTGTATGGTTCGTTTATTTTCTATTTCATTTATCTTAAAGTCCCGTAACCAGCCTGGGGTCCAGGGAGGAAGAACGGTGGGGATGCGAGGAGGTTCGGAAGGGTCGGGCCTGCAGCCTCTAAGTCCAGATTTTTTTAAAAAATGCTCAGATAAACAATGTAATATTGTACCTTGAGGAACTAGAAAAGCAAGCACAAAGTCAACCCAAAATTAGTAGAAGAAAGGAAGTAATAAAGATCAGAAAAGAAATAAAAGAAATAAAGATTAGAAACATAATACAAAAAATCAATGAAAAACAGACTTGGATTTTTGAAAAGTAGAACAAAATTCTCAAACCTTTAACCAGATTCACAAAGAAAGAAAGAAGAGTCAAATAAATAAAATTGGAGGAGAAAAATGAGACATTACATCTGATACCACAGCAAAGGTTTATAAGACCATTATGACTAATTAAACACCAACAAATTAGACAGCCTAGAAGAAATGAATAGATGCATGGATAACGTAAAGCCTATAGATGGAATTATGAAGAAATAGAAAATCCAAAGAGACCAATAATGAATGAAGAAATTACATCAGTAATAAAGTATCTCAACAAAGTAAAGCCCATGACCTGCTGGTTTCACAGCTAAATTTCACCAAACTTTTAAAAAACTAATACTGGACCAGTAGGTGGTATGGAAGTTTTGGTGGTGGGATCCCATGTCTGGCTGCATGGTTTGAGTCCCAAACCCAGTGACATGAAAACACACTGGAAAAGTGTGTATACATGACCAAAACTTCAAGAAGAGAAAGAATAGAGAAGAAGAGACTGCAATGTGGTCACCCACCCTTTCTCTCTCTCTCTCTAGAGACTGCATACACCCTATAGCAAATAGACAAACAAATGAAAAGAACTAATACCAATTCTTCCCAAACTATTCCAAAAATTAAAGAGGAAATTAAACTCATTTAATGAGGATAACATTACCTTTATACCAAAACCAGACAAAATCACCACTACCACCATTCCCCCTAAAAAAGAAAGAAAGCTATAGGCCAACATACCTAATGAACATAAATGCAAAAATTCTTGACAAAATACTAGCAAACTCTCCAAATTCAACAACAAATTGATCATTCCCCATGTTCAAGTGAGATTCTTTCCAGGGATAAAAAAAATGGCTCAACATAAACAAGCCAATAAACAAAATATGTCACAATAACAAAATGAAGGACAAAAACCATATATTCAAAGGCTCTCAAACACAGCACTGGCCAATAGTTTAAATCCTGCCTCCTATCTTGGGTGCCACGGAGGCAGCAGTGGAAGCAGAAGTCAGAAATGAGGCTGGCATCAGTAGCTGCAGAGATATGTGCTTCAAGGACAAAGCCCTTCGCAGGACTTGACGCACTATTTAATCTGACTCAACTAAGTTTATCTTATAACTTAAGGTTTTGAAGTATTTCATATCTGTGTGTGTCCATCTTTTTTTTTTTTTTTTGAGAGGTTTTTGCGACAGGGTGTGTGCGCTCGCCAGACAGACAGAGAGAGACAGACAGACAGAAAGCGAGAAATCAGATCAGCCAGGAGGGATGGCCACACCGCAATCCCTTCTCATCCATTCTCCTCTCGGGATCTTGGACACACACGCCCGGCGTGAGTTTAAGCCACCAGGTCCGGGACTTGAACCGCAGTTGACTAGTGGGAGGCCAGTGACATAGCCATTACGCTAACTGCATAATAGTAAATGGGTTAATTCATCAAGAGTACATAACGCTTATAAATATCTATGCACCCAACTCAAGAGCACCTAAGTATGTAAAGGAAAGACTGCTGAAGCTAAAAGGAGATAGGGTGCAGTACTAAAATTGTTGGGGATCTTAACACCCCATTATCTCCTTTAGATAGATATTCTAGACAAAAAATAAGCAGAGAGATATAGGACCTAAATAATACTATAAACTGAATGGACTTGCCAGACATCTATAGAATTTTCTACCCTAAGACCACAAAATATACATTTTCTAACCTCAGCCTGGAACCTTTTCGAAGATTGAGCATATGATAGGACACAAATCAAAGCATAACAGATTCAAAGGCATAGAAATTATATCCAACATTTTCTCTGACCATGATAGAATTAAACTCTGTATTAATTTCAAGAAACACCCTCGAAAAATACACAGACATGGAAACTAAACAACCTGCTTCTGAATGACCTCTTAACTATTAGAGAAATTAAGTCTGAAATTAAAAAAAATTAATGAAACAAATGATAATGAGTACATGAGTTTCTATAATCTATGGGACATGACAAAAGCAGTAATAAGAGGGAAATTCATAGCAATTAGTGTGCATAAGAAAATAATGGAAAGGTGGCAAATAGATAACCTAACATCATGTCCCAGGGAACTGGAAAAACAACAACAACACATGCCAGGCAAAAAGAAATAATAAAGACTCACGCAGAAATAAATGAAACAGAAAATAAATGAACTATACAGAAAATAAATGAAAGCAAAAGCTGGTTCTTTGAAAAAATTAACAAGATCGACACACCATTAGCTAGACTGATAATGAAGAATAAAGAAACCAGATAAATCAAATACGTAATGATAAGTAATATTACAGCAGACACAATAGAAATACAAAACATCATTAGAGGATACTATGAACAGCTATATGCCAACAAATGAGAACATGGAGGAGATGAACAAATTTTTGAATGCATATAATCTACTAAGATTGAATCAGGAGAACATAAAAACCCTGAATAGACCCATAACAAGCCATGAGATAGAATCAGTAATAAATAACCTCCCCACAAAGAAAAGCCCAGGTCTGGATGGCATCACATCTGAATTTTACAAAACTTTTAAGGAAGCATTAGTCCCTATCCTACTTAAATTATTTTATTTTATTTATTTTTGTTTTTTGGAGAGGTTTTTGCTATAGGGTGCATGCACACGCCAGACAGAGAGAGACAGAGAGACAGAAAGTGAGAAATCACCCCCTAGCGGGGATGGCCACACCACAGTCCCTTCTCTTCCATTCTCCTCTCGGGATCTTGGGCACGCTTGCACATGCGCCCAGCATGAGTTTAAGCCACCGGGTCCAGGACTTGAACCGCGGTTGACTACGTGGGAGTCCAGCAACATAGCCATTACGCTAACTGCTGGTCCCCCTACTCAAATTATTTCTAAAGATCCAAAAGGAAGGAAACCTTCCAAATTCATTTTATGAAGCCTCCATCATCCTCATTCTCAAAACAGAAAAAGACATGACAGAAAAGGAAAACTACAGACCAATATCTCTGATGAATATAGATGCAAAAATTCTCAACAAGATACTTGAAAATCATATCCAACAACATATAACAAAGATTATTCATCACAACCAGGTAGGCTTTATTCCAGGGATACAAGGGAAGTTCAACATACTCAAGACTATAGCTATAATACACCATATTAACAGAAAGATAGATAAAAACCATATGATCATTTCAATTGATGCAGAGAAAGCATTTGATAAAATACAACATCCTTTCATGATTAAGACTCTCAGTAAGATTGGTATAGAAGGGTCATTTCTCAACACAATAAAAACCATATATGAAAAACCTATAGCTAACATACTGAATGGGGATATAAGAGCTTTTCCACTAAAAAACTGGTACTAGACAAGGCTGCCCGCTTTCTCCACTGCTTTTAATATAGTGCTGGAAGTCTTAGTGCATTCAGAAAAGAGAATAATGTAAAAGGCATTCAAATAGGCAAGGAAGAGTTGAAATTATCTTTATTTGCAGATGTCATAATGATATACTTAGAAGATCCAAAGGTTTCCATGTAAAAACTTTTTTTTTTTTTTTGGAGAGATTTTCACTGTAGGGCGCGTGCGCTTGCCAGACAGACAGAGAGACATAGAGACAGAAAGCGAGAAATCACCCCCCAGGGGGGATGGTCACGCCGCAATCCCTTCTCCTCCATTCTCCTCTCGGGATCTTGGGCACGCACGCACACGCGCCCGGCGTGAGTTTTAAGCCACCGGGTCCGGGACACGAACCGCGGTCGACTACGTGGGAGTCCAGCGACATAGCCATTACGCTAACTGCTGGTTCCCAAAACTTTTTGAAATAATAAATAAACACAGTAAAGTGGCAGGATAAAAAAATGAACATCCAAAAACCTATACCATTTCTATATACTAACTACAAGTTGAATGGAGTAGAGCTAAAGAAAGGAATCCCTTTTACCATAGCCACAAAATGTATAATACCTAGGGATAGACCTAAGGAAGTCAAAGATCTTTACAAAGAGAACTGTGAAAATCTTTAAAAAGATACTGAAAATGACATAAAAAAGTGGAAGGACATTCCATGTTCCTGGATTGGAAGAATTAATATAATCTAAATGGCAATTCTACTCAAATAAATCTACACATTTAACGTAATTTCAATCAAAATACCAGAATCATTTTTCACAGATCTAGAAAAGACAATCAATCACAGAATTTGTCTGAAATCATAGAAGACCTCATATTGCCAAAGTAATCCTGTGCAAGAAGAGTGGAGTGGGTGGCATATCACTCTCTGGCCCCAAAATATACTATAAAGCTGTGAACATCAGCTTTATAGTATAATATGTGATATTGTCATGAAAACAGACAGGTATACCAACAGAGTAAAACAGAGATCCCAGAGACAGGTATACCAACAGAATAAAACAGAGATCCCAGAAATGAACCCCAAAGCTTATAGCCAACTGATTTTTATAAAGGATACCAGTCAATTCATTGGGAAAAGGAAAACCTTTTTTAGTAAATGGTGCTGGAAAACTGAGTATCTGTCTGCATAAAGATGAAACTAAATCTCCATCTTTCACTATTAACAAAAATTAACTCAAAATGGATCAAAAATCTGAACCTAAGACCTCAAACTATAAAACTACTGGTGGAAAACACTGGGGAAACTCTGGGAGACATTGGGGTAGGAAAAGACTTCTTAAGTAGAGCATGGGCAATAATCCCTAAAGTAGACAAGTGGGACTATATCAGATTAAGAAGTTTCAGAGCCATCAGGTGGCATGGTGGTTAAGGGACTGGATTCCCACATGACCAACTGTGATTCGAATCCCAGACCTGGTGTCTTGCTTTCTCGCTTTCCCTCTCTCTCACGCTATCCCTCTCCTGTCAAATTAAAAATAAATAAATAAATACATAAATAAATTTATGTATAAAAAAGATGTTTCTGCACAGCAAAGGACACAGTAATTAGTGTGAATTGACAACCCTCAGAATGGGAGAATATTTTTGTAAAGTATGCCTCAGAACAGAGACTAATATATGGAATACACAGGGAACTAATGTGGCTTAGCCAAAAAAATATGTCTAACCCAATAAGAAGATGGGGAAATGAGCCGAACAAAAATCTTTTTAAGGAAGACATAGGAACAGTCAAAAAGCATATGAGGAAATGCTCAACATCTCTCATCATAAGGGAGATACAGATTAAAAACACAATGAGATACAAACTAAATCATGTCAGAATGGTGAAGATTAAAAATACAAAAAATGATAAGTGTTGGTGGAGATGCGGTGAAAGGAGAACTCTCCTACACTGTTGGTAGCAATGTAAACTGGTTCAATCATTGTGGAAAACAACATGGAGGTTCCTGAAAGATCTACAAATAGAAATACCATTTGATTCAGCAGTCCCACTTCTGGGTATCTACCCAAAGGACAGGAGAATGCACAGTCAGGAAAGTGCTTGCCCATCAATGTTTATTGCAGCATTATTCATAATCGCTAAGACATGGAACCAACCCAAATGTCCACAATCAGATGAATGGATTTAAAATGTGTAGCACATATACTCTATGGAATACTATTCTTCCATTAAAAAAAAAAAAAAAACAAGGAGACCCTGACACTTGATACAAAGTGGATGCATATAGAAGATTTAATACATTAAAGCAAAGCAAGCATTGTCGAGTGAAGCAAACCAGGCTATGAAAGAAAGATATTGTCTGTATTTACTTAATATATACCAACTCTCCACACTTTATGGTAGAGATCAAAATATTGGAGGGCATAAAAGCAAGTAAAAATAATTATGGATGCTGAAGACTGTGGCACAGGGGTGGAGGAGAAGGGAACAATATAGAGAAGGATAGCAAGAGAACAAATAGAGAGGCATGACATTAGTGGGAAACAAAAATGGTTTATTACCTGTTTATGGTAACATGTATAGTATTCTTAACTGGACTGGTCTGAGAATTATTTCATGTTGATTAAATTCTCTTTACAAGTCAAATGATTTATAGTGATTGAATGTTTAAAAAATAGAGTAAATAATTATTATTAACAATAATAATAATCTAAAAAATGATGAAAAACTATTTGATGATGATGACGTGGATAGTAATGTCTTTGTCTTGACTGATATGCATGGTAGTCATGGTGGAAAAAGAAATGCAATACACTGTAAAGATATATGTGATTAAATGTAATATTTAAAAATTATGATAATTAAATTAAATTAGAAAACAAACAAAAAAACTATTGTAAATTGTAATTATAATATGAAACAACCTTACATTGAAGAACTTCATGTAAGTTCATCTTTAGCAAGCTGTAATATATTACAGGAATCAGAAGTGCAGAAGACTGAAACTATTAAAGCAGACAGAAGTGGCTCAGAAGAGAACACTTATTGATCTCTTGAACAGATAGACCAAGAGTGAGAAAATAGATGGAAAAGTGAACAAGGTGAAAAGAAACTTATGGATTATATTGATGAACACCATAAACATTCAAATGAAAAACAAAACATTCATAATATCTTGGCTCTACTCACCATGGAGAAGCTTAAGGAAATTTTTTTGTGTGTGTGAGAGATTTTTGCTATAAGGTGCATGCACTCACTGGAGAGACAGAGAAACAGAAAGTAAGAAATCACCTCCCAGATAGGATGACCATTATGTGATCTCTTCTCCTCTATTCTTCTCTCAGGATCTTGGGCATCTGTGCGTACACGCCTGGCATGAGTTTCAAGCCACAAGGTCCAGGATTAAAATTGTACTCAGCCATGTGGGAGTTCAGAGCTTTAACCACCACACCACCTGCTGACCCCAGGAAATTATTCTTAAAGAGAGAAGTTCCAAAACACAACTCAATATTATGTTTCACATATTTCAAAATGAATTTTAAAATTATTTAGTTAATTAAAGCAAAGATTCAACAAGAGGACCACCCTAGAGATCCCTACAGGGATCTTCTGAAGCCCCAAATCATGGAAAATAAAGAACTCTGTAAAAAGCACTAGAAACAATGGAGATACCAAAAAGGTAGCAGGTAGCACAGATAAGAGTTATCCAAGAGTTGGGGCTCAAATCTTCCATTGCTGATAGAGAAATAAACCTACTTAGGACTTGCCTTATTCAAGAAAAGGAGCAAGTGCAACAACTTCATGAACTTCTTGCCTTGAAAGAGCAAGAATACAGTAAAGAACTTGAAACGAGGGTTTTTTTTTTTGTTTGTTTTGTTTTTTTTTAGTGATGCTGAGTTTCAGGATGCCATAGCTAAAGAACTAGCCAAAGGAGAGAGAAAATTGATGTATTAAACCAATGGTATATGGATTTAGAAAATGAATTCTGTATTGTTCTAATGGTTGAAGCCAGAAGATTTAAGAACGTTAAAAGGTTTTGAAAATACTGCAACTGAGTTAGCAAAGAGTAAAAATGCTCTTGTGTGGGCTCAATGAAAAGAAAATGAGTCTTCCTCTTTAACCGAAGATCTTACCTGTATGGCAAAGGAACAAAAATCAAAACTCGTAGAAGTTTCCAAATTGAAAGAGGAAACAGCAGCAACTTTATAGAATCAAACCAACACTCTTGAAATTTTGAACAAAGATGATAAGCAAAAGAGTATTCAGATAGAATATCTCAAGCAAGAAAAAGTTCAGTGTATTTCTGAGCTAGCAGTCAGTGAATCACTAATTTCGGGTTTTAAGGACAGAAAGAAAAGTATGGGAACATGAGCTAGCACAACAGGGATCTTCTGTAGCTCCAAATCATGGAAAATTAGAGGCCCAAATTGAAACTTTATGCAGAGAGAATGAAAAGCAAATGAAAGTGATAGTGATGCTTTAATTGAAGAAGACAGACTATAAATGAGAGGCATTGCATATCCCCACTCAATATATACTGAATGCTCAATATATACTGAATGTCTGCACTTCATGGCAGCAACTGAAAGACTGGAAGTTATAAAGTCATGCAGAGCAACTGTGGGTTCTAGAGGCTATATGAGAGGAGGGCAGGAAATGGGGGATGTCAGGTCAAAAGGGAGGGAATCAAGAAGAAAAAAGAAAGAAGCAAAACATTAAGGGACACAAAAGTGGAAAATCATCTGTTGATAATAATATGGATGGCGTTATCTTTGAATGAGCCAACATAGAGTGTACTCTAAATGGGAAAATTAATTTGGTATGTTGTAATGATACAGTATACAGTAATTGAATGTAAAAAAAAGATAAATAAATTTTTTAAAAAAAATAATAAAGAGAAAAATAATAGAGAACCAAACTGAACCACTAGTAAATTAAAAGATTGTTTACAAGAAAAAGATGAACAAATTAAAATATTACAAGAAAAGTTTCTGACAGAAAAGTGTACTCAGGAACAATTTGATAAAATATCTTCAAAAATTTATAATGTACTTGAAACATTGGAAAGGCACAATGAAAGAAAAGAAAAACTAAAGCAACAGCTAAAAGTATAGGTTTTAGAACTTAAAGAAGTTAGAAAAATTTACAGTACATTTAATTGGAAGTGGCATGATAAAGAAAAACTTGAGTCATCTTGAAATACAACTAAAAGTAGCAAGAGAAAAATTTGAAAGCAAGGAAGGGAAACAAGCAGAAAGAGTTAAAGGCATTGAATTACAAAAGGATGCAGTAGATTTTATTTCTGTAAAGTATAAACACATGCACACACAGAACGGGACAAAGAAATGGGT
This sequence comes from Tupaia belangeri chinensis, assembly GCF_000334495.1. Taxonomy (NCBI): domain Eukaryota; kingdom Metazoa; phylum Chordata; class Mammalia; order Scandentia; family Tupaiidae; genus Tupaia; species Tupaia belangeri. The sequence continues at coordinate 2,777,168 of NW_006198305.1, forward strand.
TATTATTTGTTGAACATTACGTGTATAGTTTTTTAAATTGAACTGGTGAGAAATGTATACATGTTGGAATATTCACTTTGCAAGCTAAATGACATATGTTATTGAATGTATAAAAGAAACTGAAATAAAAAATTGTATTAAAAAGGCTTTATTTCAAAAACACTGAATAAAAATATTGGGGAAAATTTTTTAAAAAAGGATGCAGTAGAGAAACTTCACAGTATGGATGATGCCTTTAAAAACTAAGTGGAGCAATTGTTGAAACTCTTCAAGCTGAAATAGATGTAGAAAAAGCATTTGGCAAAATTTAGTATCCCTTCATGATAAAAACTATCTACAAATTAAATAGAGGAAGGAATATGTCTCAGACAACAAAAGCAACATATGACAATCCCACAGCTTGTCTTAGCAAATGGCAAAAATGTGAAGGCTCTTTCTCTATTGAAAGTGATATTGAAAGTTCTAGCTAGCAATGGAAAAAAAAAAGTTAACAAATTAGAAAGAAAGAGTTAAATTTTTCTAGTTCACAGATGACATGAAATTAAAACTCTACTAAAAAACTTAGGCCTTATAAATTTAGTAAAGTTGCAAGATATAACATCAATATACAAAAATCAGCAAGTCAACTGGTGATGTGATGGTTAAAGCAGCTGAATCCCACATGACTGAATGCTCAGTTCACATTCCTGATCCAGCAACTTGAGAAACACACTGGGTGCATGTGTGTACATGCCCAAAATCCTGAAAGGAGGGAGACATGGAGGAGAAGGAACTGGAGTATAACCATCTCTCATGGGGGAGTGCTTTTGAACTTTCTCTCTCTCCCTTGTTTGCTCTTTCTCTCTCTGGTGAACAAATAAGCTGTCTCACAAAGCTAAAAGAGAGAGAGAGAGAGAGAGAGAGAGAAAACAGGACATTTTATACACTATTCATGAGCTATCTGGAAAAAATAATCTAGGAAACAATCTTGTTTAAAACATCCAGAAAAGTAAATTTTAAAAATGAATAAATTTAACCAAGAAGGTGAAAAGTCTCTACACTGAAAATTAGAAAACACTGATGAAAGAAACTAAAAGAGACAAAAATAAATGGAAAGATATCTTGTGTTCATTGATTGGAAGCATATTGTTAAAATGTCCATACTACCCAAAGTGATAAACAAATTCAATGCAATTTCTATTAAAATACCCATGGCATTCTTCACAGAAATGGGAAAAAAAACCCCAAAAACATAAAATGTGTGTGGAATCATAGAACACCTCACATAGCCAAAGAAATCTTCAGCAAAAAGAAGAAAATTGGAGGCATCACACGACCTGATTTTAAAATATACTGCAAAGGTTATAGTAACCAAAACAGACTAGTACTGGGATAATAACAAACACATAGTCCAATAGAACAGAATAGAGAACTCAGAAATAAAACTATGCATCTACAGTGAACTGATGGTTGATAAAGTTACCAGAAATACACAGTGAGTAAAGGACAGTCTTTTCACTAAAAAATCTTGGGAAAACTGCATATCACCATGCAGAATAATGAAATTAGACCCTTATCTCTCATCATATACAAAAAATTAACTCAAAATGAATTGTAGCTATGTAACTATGAAAGCTATGACGCCACAAACTATGAAAGTATTAGATGAAAATATAGAGGAAAAACTCCCGATATTGGTCTGGACAATGACTTTTATGATATGACCTCAAAAGCAAAGGCAACAAAAGTAAAAGGAAACAAATGAAATTGAATCAAACTTAAGAGCTTCTGCACAGAAAAAAAGAAACAATCAACACAGTGAAGACATAAACTACAGAATAAGAGAATATTTACAAATTATACATATGTCAAGAGGTTAATATGCAAAATCTATAAGGAATTCAACTTTAAAAAAAAGACAAAACAAAAACCCTGATTTAAAAATGTATGAGAAACCTTAGGGCCAGAGGGTGGCATGATGGTTAAGAGTGTTGGACTCCCACATGGCCCACTGAGGTTTGAGTTCATGACCTGGTGATTTGCTTTCTCGCTTTCCCTGTCTCTCTTACTCTCTTCATCTCTGGTCACATTTAAATAAATTAACTAAATTAAATTATATAATTCTTTTAAAAAAGTGTATGAGAGAACTGAATAGATATTTTCTAAAAGGAAACATTCAAATGGTCAATAGGTATATGAAAAAAATTTCAACATCAGTAAGCATCAAGGATGTGCAAATCAAAACCACAATGAGGTATCATCTCACTCCTGTTAGAATGGCTGTTATCAAGAAGACAAAAGGGGGACCAGCAGTTAGCATAATGGCTATGTTGCTGGACTTCCATGTAGTTGACCACGGTTCGAGTCCCGGACCCAGTGGCTTAAACTTGTGCTGGGCGCATGTGCATGTGTGCCTAAGATCCCAAGAGAAGAACGGAGGAGAAGGGATTGTGGCATGGCCACCCCCCTGGGGGGTGATTTCTCGCTTTCTGTCTCTCTGTCTCTCTCTGTCTTTTTGGTGAGCACACGCGCCCTATAGCAAAAAACTCTCCAAAAAAAATTTTTTTTTATGCAAGTCAATGAGACTCAGGAAGAAAACTAGCCCTTCTTCATTGTCTTATTCTTGGTTGCCCCTACAAATACAATGTAATGTGTCTGATGAGAAAGAACAACAGATCTGGCTCAGAATGACCTAATATAGCCTGGCATCTGAACTCCAACCAAGACATATTGGGTTGTTGGAAACTCATGATGTATTTTTTTTTTCTGTTTTTCTATGCAAAAATGCATCATGACTTTTCCAACAACCCAATAAATGGGGACTGGTAATTGAAAACACAAGGTGTGAAAAAAAGAGAAGATGACAAAACAAAAGATAGCAAGTGTTGGTGAGAATATAGAGGAAAATGGAAAATGATGAACATTTTTACACTCTTGATGGGAATACAGGTTAGTATAGCCATTTTAGAAAATGATACAGAGGTACATCAACATATTAAAAATAGAACTTTCATATGATCCAGCAATTCACTACTGGATATATATACAAAGGAAATGAAGTCAGAATGTTAAAGAAATAACTACACTCCCATGTTTATTGCAACACTAGTCACAATAACCAAGATATGGAGTCAACCTATTGGCCTATCAATTGATGACTGGATGAAGAAAATGGAATATTATAATGGAATACTGTTCAGTCACAGAAAAAATGATGAAAACCTGTCATTTGCAACAACACGGATAAACATAGAGGGCATATGTTAAGTAAAATAAAGCAGGTGCAGGAAGACAAATACTGTATGATCACACTCATTTGTGGAATCTAAAAAGTTGATCTCATAGAAACGAGAGTAGAATGATGGTTTCCAGGGGCTTGGATGATTGTGGGGAGTGTGAGAAGAATGGGAAGGTGTCAGTCAAAGGAAATACAATCCATTAGACAGGAGGAATAAGTACAAAAGATCTATAGTACAGCATGGTGACTAGTTAATGACAATATATTGTATTCTTGGAAAAGTTCAAAGATAGTGGATGCTAAGTATTCTCATTGTAAAAGATGATGTAACTATATGAGATATTGCATTTATTAATTTTTTTAGCTAGATTTAACTATTTCACAAAACACCGTGTTGTAAGAGATAAATAAATATTGTATCCCACACTGTAAAGTCAACAGAACAGGCCTGTTTCCCTTGCACAGTCTTGAAGATGGCTTCCCCACTTCTCTTCATTGTTCATCAGCTTCTGGGTGATCCTTCTCTGGATTCCCTGTCAAAGGAAGTTTCAGACATTTTTCTCATCTAAGCTATCAGTGGTCTAGGCAGGTTGGGGAGAATAACATGAGGCATCTCTATTTCTTCCCAAGAGCATTAAGGAGTCCAGAACTGTAGTTCTTAGAGGAAGATTTCCCTCTTTTCCCAGAAACCCCTGGGATAAGTCAAACCTGCCTCTTCTCCTTTTTTACCACAGGTGCCCCATAGGCAAGTGAATCATTTTCTATATGTAGACTAAACTCAAATTCATTACCAGCATGAATTAGGACTTACTAATTCATGTTAGGTTAGATAGTTACACATATGTATGCACATGCTTATGTAAGAATCTATACCTAGGGAACCAGCAGTTAGCGTAATGGCTATGTCGCTGGACTCCCACGTAGTCGACCGCGGTTCGTGTCCCGGACCCGGTGGCTTAAAACTCACGCCAGGCGCGTGTGCGTGCATGCCCAAGATCCTGAGAGGAGAATGGAGGAGAAGGGATTGCGGCATGACCATCCCCCCGGGGGGGTGATTTCTCGCTTTCTGTCTCTATGTCTCTCTCTGTCTGGCTGGCGAGCGCACGCGCCCTACAGTGAAAATCTCTCCAAAAAAAAAAAAAAAAGAATCTATACCTATGCCCTCAAAAAGCATTTATAGATACTTGTATACAGCACACTCCAGAGAACAGTCCTACAATTGAAACTTTTAGGCTCTTTTTGTCCTCTCTTCCCAGAAACCCCTGGGAAAAGTCACCTGATCAAACCTCCTGCTTTTGTTAGTTATGGCAAAGAAGGTCACATCAGATGGAAGGGCAATTTGAATGAACCAGATGTTTTTCTTTAAACTACAACCAGGCATAGCATTTGAGCAATTTTTATTTTGCAGTCATTTTTTTTTCATATCATGCAAATGCTCAAAAGTGGTCTAGGGAGACAGCATGTCTGAAAAGATGACAATTGCAAATGGCAGCAAATAGCAAACACGGTAATAGCTTGTCATGTTTAACACAAAGTTATAGCAGTGGCAAGCTGTTTAGCAGTAAGCTCACGAGCACTGAAAGGTAGTTTGCAAATAGCTAAATTCAGGCAGCTTACAGACCATTTTGGTAAAGGTTTATAAAAACAATATCTGGTGTAGAACATATACAGTATATTATTTTGAGAAGGATTTCAAAATGTGCAAGATTTACTACTTGAGAGTTTTATAAAGCATAGTGGATATCGCAATCAAGGAGTTATGAATTTTGTCAAGTGAAGCAGAATATGATTATGCAGAGGATTTTAAACTGGGATGTACTTTTTTTTTTTTTTCCTTAAAGAATGGCGCACTTGGCAGTGGTCTCAATTCCAGTGCACAGAAGTTAGTAAACTGACAAAATGGCAGGGGATTCTTCTAGAAAGGCTAATTGCTACATCAGTGTCTGCTAAGACTATTTGAAAACAAACCTCTCTGTCCCACTTGTGCTGTTACTGGAGAGAGACTGGGGTTGACAATTAAAAGCTCACTAAGTAAAAGATAAATTTAGGGGTCTGGGTATAGAATGGTCTCATGAAATATTTGTTGAATGAATGAAAGGATAAAGAGAGCCTAAAAGTTTCAATTATAGGACAGTCTTCTGGAGTGTGCTATAAACAGGTAGCTATAAATACTCTTTGAGAGCATAGGTATAGATTCTTACACAAGCATGTGCATGTGTATGTGTAACTATCTAACCTAAAATGAATTAGTAAGTCCTAATTCATGCTGGTAATGAATTTGAGAAGTTTAGTCTACGTATAGAAAATGATCCACTTGCTTATGGGGCACCTGTGGTAAGAAAGGGGAAGAGGCAGGTTTGAGAGTTTATTGCAGCCAGTAGCACAGGCTGGCTAAAACCATTGCCTCATCCTGAGAAGGCTGGGTCTATGACCTCTGTGGGCAAGGCCACTGTGTGATGTGATGCAGCAAATGATTCTAATAGTGACTGTTCTTTAAACCAGTCCCCACAGCCATTGCCAAATTATTAGATATTGAAGCAGTTAAAGGAGTGTGGGCAGTTGCCATTTATTTTTAAGCTGTCAGATGGGGAAATGATGAGATTTACTGAGTTGTCTCCTCAGATCAAGGACTTTCGGGAATTGGAACCTAAGTTGTCAGAATTGCTTATTGTTCACGTGAATGCTTTCTTATGTTTGTAACAAAACATGGAAATACACTGAGTTCAAAATGTCAAGAAAAGGGTTGGCCCTATATTATAGTAGTTAGACACAGTGCAGAGGAAGCCAGGTCCCACATGGCTGACAAGGGTTTGAATCCCAGCCCCATGGACTTGAAAAATATATGGACACACATATACCAAGGATCCTGATGGGATAGAGAATTGGAGAAAAAGGTGTTGCAGTTATGGCAAAGAAATTGTGCCCAGGCCCTGTTAGAGAGCACGCTCTCTCTCTCTCAAGCATGTGCAAACACCCTGTGGCATAAAAATAAATTTATTTTTCAAAATAAAATACCTTTTGAAGAAGACAATCATCATGTGATGAATTTTTTTCAAGAATTATAAAACTTTTGATAAAAACAGAATTGCAATTTCAGAAGCAAATTGTAGGCTTTGTTGAAAAAAATCACAAATTCAAAGCATAAACAAGACTTTACTCTGAAAGAATAGCACAATTTAAGAGCCTCTTGTAGACCTAAAGCCAAAGAAGTTCCCACCAACAATTTTGTTGATAAGTACATGAATTCAAGATCTGATATTTCTACTATGTGTCAACTTCTGGAAAACGTAAGGATCCCTCTGGGTCTATTAAAATGCATTGTGATTTTTTTAATTCTTCTAAATATGTGGGTCCTAACTGAATATTGGAAATGAGTCATTATATTAGATATCAGCATTCTTATCAGCAAGTTCAAAACAGATCAGAGATATAATTGGGCATATATTCATTATACATACAGGAATGAAACTGATTAAATCTGTTGTCACTTGGAGAGCTTTTAAAAATTGTTATTATTGCTGTTTTAAATCTACCGTCCTTTTGACTCTCTACAGAGTTTTTCCATTATTGTTCTTACCTTTACCCTTTGGGATTTCTAATCATGTGGCTTACTACCAAAAACAAACAAATCTAGTTTTTCCAACTTTAGGGCATAACATTTGCTGAAAGTGAATCCTGCTTTGGAATTCATTCTTCCCGTGCCCTGCTCCCTCTCCTGGAGGCCACTCTGTGTTCCCTCTGGACAAGACGTAAGATCCATCTGTTTATCTTTAGCTTTGTCCTCACTGGCAGACTCACTCACACATTGGCAAAGAGACGTCCGTCACCTTGCATTTCATGGAGGACTTCACCCCAGTCTCATGAGTCCCATAACCTTTGTGACTCAGACATTTACGGTCTATTCTCTTCCAGGCTCTCTGAGTCCAGGATACTGAGGAGTGACATAAATGGCCAGTCATGGACTGGTTCTGAGAAGACTTCCAAGAATAACTGTTGTAAAGCTTTTAACAAAACTGAGTTTTAAAGATCTAGAATGATGTCCATCAACTAGTCTAGAATGGAGACTATGAACTGGTGGCCAAATCATCCTGCAGGCATGTTTTGCTTGGCCACACAAGGGTTGGCCTGCAGAGTGTTTAAGAAATATTTAATTAGTTCCCAACACTTAAAAATCAGGAGTTTTCACGTAAAAATCCAGGTTTCTGGCATTGCTTGATTTGGTAGCACAGTCTGCATTTCCACCTGGCAATACTCTGCTGCAACTATAGCAGTCATCCCATTAGATAGGGCAAACCCTCTCCAGTTTATCATTGTTCTTTCCACTCCCCATGAAGCCTCCTCCACTTGTCTTCATGCTGTGTCTAGCTCTGGTATAATTTTGTGGTTGAGATTTTTTTTTTTTTTTTGATTTGTCAGAGGGCATGGACATTACAGAAAGAAAGAGAGGGAAAGTGAGAAAGTTCCCCTCATGGGGCATGGCCATACCACAATCCCTTCTCCAGTATTTCTCCTTTTGGGATTTTGGACATGTATGCACATGCTTATAGTGTGTTTTTCAAATCACCGAGACCAGAATTTGAACCATGCAGTTGGCTATGTGGGCTCCAGCTATCTTAAACACTATGTCACTGACTGGTCAAAGGTTGGGATCTTTAAGTTAGAAATACAATATGTCTAGCACCTTGTTAAGAACTGTGGGAAAAACAGGGAAAGGATAATGCACTCATAAACCTTCCCAGATTATCATCCCGTTAGAAAAAATAATACTAATAATAAGAAAACTAGTTTATATCTCAATTAAGGTCTTAAATGTGAGTTATGGAGCACAGAGGTGGCTTCTAACTACACCACCACACATACATGGCCCATCCATAAAAGTATTAGCCAAGAAGAGCCAGCCCTGCAGGCCCATTCATGAAACAAGTTGAAGGACCCAATAAAGAATCTGTCCTGGGCCAGCAGGTGGTATAGAGTTAAGGTACTAGACTACCACATGGCCACCTACAGTTCAAGTCTCAGACCCATCAGCTTAAAAATCATGCCAGGCATGTGTTTGTACCTGTCCAAAATCCTGAAAGGAGAGTGGAGGAGAAGGGATTGCAGGATGGCCATCCCTCCAGGAGGTGATTCCTCACTTTCCTTCTCACTGTGCCTCTCTGTCTCTCTCTATCTCTCTCTGTTTCTCTCTGGTGAGTGTATGCACCTTTGGCTATATATATATATATAAAAGAGAATTTGTCCAGTTAGGCTAAGCAAGTGACTCCAGCATGGAGCTTAGACATTCATTCATTCACACATTTACTTATCCATTCATTCTTCCTTTCCATAAATATCTAGGAATTACTAGAAAGGCAATGGAGGTTCACCTTTCAGACCCCTCATTAAGGGGACCTGTACATGGAGTTTCATGGACTATAGAACCAGATACTGTCACTTTGGATTTACAGTGGATTCAGCTTCCCTAGGATTCTTCTAAGTCACTGTCTGAGCATGGTAGAGGTTCTGGAGTCAGACCATTTCTGCCCAACACAGTACTTTACTACTGGACAGCATTTTGCATGGCCTCACCTCATCATCCTGGCTAAGACTTTCTCAGTGCTGTAGTCTGAGGTCCTTTCTACTCTTAATACCCCTTCCTTCCTCTTTTCTTTCACAAGTATCATACCTGACACAGACCTGCATGGCTTCCTCTTCCTCCTTCCTTTCTTCATCGATGTTTCTCTTTTTCTCCTAATAAGTTTCTTGCATGTAACCCCATCTTGGTATCTGCTTCTCCAAGGACTTAGACTGACAGCTCTCTACTGTCAGGCATATGCCAGGTGCTGGACATGTAAGAACAGATAAAATAGACAAGATGCCTCCTCTACTAGAGCTTGCACTAAAGTAGAGGGTAGACATCCCATAAATGAGAGACTAAATTAATTAAATAGATAAAGGTTATAAAGTTATTGTAGATCAATTGGGTGATAAGTAAAAGTTTTTCTGAGGACTTGACACTTAAATTGACACCTGAATGATGATGAAGAGTGGTCAAGTGAAGACCCTAAAGAGCAAGTATAAAGGGTTACGACGGATATAGCTTTGACGTATTTGAGAAGAGAATAAAGGTTAGTGTGGCTTAATAATGGGGAAAGGAAGAAATGGAATAAGTAAGGATATTAGAAAACTAGGCAGAATCCTTATTGCCACAGTAAAGAATATAGAGCAGGTCATGAAGAAGACCATCCTCTTTCTTCAAGAAAAAATAGAGCTCTGTTAGGTCAGGATAGAACTCTAAAGGCTTCCATCTGTTGCTAAATGTTGCTACAAAAAGACAGGGTTTTATATACTATTGTGATGTTGGGAAAGTCATGACACATTTTTGCATAGAAAAACAAAAATATATCATGACTTTCCTGACAGCCTAATATAAATGCAAAATTTTTGTATCTGTTTACATTAGACAGGCTTTCTGAACCATCCTGAAACTAGATACCACACAAATATATATTATACACACACACACACACACACACACACACACAAAGTACAGGGCTACAAGTTATAAATTCACATATCACATTTGTGTGTGTCTGCATGTGCATGTTTTTGAAAACACAGTCACTTTGTAAGCTGAGCATCATTCCTATGTGCTTTAGAATTCAGAGAAGGAAGAGAGCCTGATGGAGTAAGTCCAAGAGAATGTCTTAGGAAAAAGGAAAGATAGCTTATCAAACACATGTTTCCTGTTAGGATAAAAGTAAAAAGCCAGTCTATTTATCTGTTAAAACTGGTTGATATTTCCATTCTAAATAAATGAGACACCACCATCCATTAAAAACATGTCACCGCTACACTATTTGCAAGTCTGTGGAGGCTCATGAAGAGATGCTAAAAATACAATGAAATTTGGAGAGGTACTCTTGTGCTTAGGTCTAGCAGGCAGATGTGCAACTTCTCTGGAGATATGGTTATTGCTGTTGCTGTGGAGGTACCTGAGACTATGCTTTTTGACCAGAAAACCTGGCGGGATATTGTTTGCTTCTACTTCTGCCACTGTCCAAACTAAACATGGTTGAGTCCCAAGAGGCTTTGCCTTTTTACCTTGCCTTACACCCAGTTGGATTCAGCATAGTGAGAAACAAATCTATGATGATTCAGGAGCCTTTTCTTTGGAGGCTTTTTGAGCAGCTACACACACTAAGAAAGTTTCTTGAAATAGAATTGTGTTAACAAAAACCTGGAAAAGGTGCTGTGAAAGCTCACTGGACTATAGAGAAACTGATAAAAAGACTTGTCTACTTTCTCAGCATTGATTGGCCGGAGAACTCAAATTTAAAAACAAACAAACAAACAAACAAACAAACAAGCAAAAACAAAAAAAAAAGAATGTGATGGGCTAGTTGGGTCAACAGACTGACAAACACTGCCTGAACACTGAAGAATCAGTTATTTGAAACAAGTCAGATTGGGGTGGATAATGGAGTCAAGACTCCACTGGAGGTGTTCTCTCTCTCTGCCTCTCTCACTCATGGAAGAAATAAATAAACTTTCTTTTTGTAAGTCTCAATTTTGGGGCCAGGAGGTGGCATGGTGGTTAAGGCACTGGATTTCTACATGGTCAACCATGATTCATATCTTGGACCTGGTGGCTTGCTTTCTCACTTTCCCTTCCTTTCTCTCTCTCTGGTGAGCACCTGTGCCCTATAGCAAAATTGAAAAAAAAAAAAAATTAAATAAACAATTTGTAAAAAAAAAACACTTAAGAAATACAAGTCAGGGGAACCAGCAGTTAGCGTAATGGCTATGTCGCTGGACTCCCACGTAGTCGACCGCGGTTCGCGTCCCGGACCCGGTGGCTTAAATCTCACGCCGGGCGCGTGTGCGTGCGTGCCCAAAATTCCGAGAGGAGAATGGAGGAGAAGGGATTGTGGTGTGACCATCCCCCCCTAGGGGGTGATTTCTCGCTTTCTGTCTCTATGTCTCTCTCTGTCTGTCTGGCGAGCGCACGTACCCTACAGTGAAAATCTCTCAAAAAAAAAAAAAAAGTTTGTTTCAGACACATTCCACTTGGAAAGCCTCCTAAACACTCAACAGGAAGAATGGGGACGCAGCCAGATTCACAGGTCTGGAGTCCCTGCAGAAAGTTTGGGTTGAGATAAAAATCTGAAGCTATCTGACATTATGAGGTTGGATGCGATGAGCGGAGAGCTGAATGTGCATAGGAAAGAGACGGTGGTCCCGGACTGAACCTCGACCCCTCGGGATGGAGTAGTCAAGTGGAAAAGGAGGAGCATCAGTGAAAGAGGCTGAGAAGGACCTGCTGTGGGGAAACGTCGAGAAGGTCACATCCCAAACACAGCCTTTTCTTTGGAGGCTTTTTGAGCAGCTACACACACTAAGAAAGTTTCTTGAAATAGAATTGTGTTAACAAAAACCTGGAAAAGGTGCTGTGAAAGCTCACTGGACTATAGAGAAACTGATAAAAAGACTTGTCTACTTTCTCAGCATTGATTGGCCGGAGAACTCAAATTTAAAAACAAACAAACAAACAAACAAACAAACAAGCAAAAACAAAAAAACCCATCAGCTCTGCTAAAGTTGGGTCAACAGACTGACAAACACTGCCTGAACACTGAAGAATCAGTTATTTGAAACAAGTCAGATTGGGGTGGATAATGGAGTCAAGACTCCACTGGAGGTGTTCTCTCTCTCTGCCTCTCTCACTCATGGAAGAAATAAATAAACTTTCTTTTTGTAAGTCTCAATTTTGGGGCCAGGAGGTGGCATGGTGGTTAAGGCACTGGATTTCTACATGGTCAACCATGATTCATATCTTGGACCTGGTGGCTTGCTTTCTCACTTTCCCTTCCTTTCTCTCTCTCTGGTGAGCACCTGTGCCCTATAGCAAAATTGAAAAAAAAAAAAAATTAAATAAACAATTTGTAAAAAAAAAACACTTAAGAAATACAAGTCAGGGGAACCAGCAGTTAGCGTAATGGCTATGTCGCTGGACTCCCACGTAGTCGACCGCGGTTCGCGTCCCGGACCCGGTGGCTTAAATCTCACGCCGGGCGCGTGTGCGTGCGTGCCCAAAATTCCGAGAGGAGAATATATATATATATATAAAGAAATACAAGTCAGAATAAAATTTTTTCATCAGAATGTTTAGTTGTTTCAAGTTTCTTTATTTCATGACAGAGGGAGACAGAGACAGAGTTGGGGAAGGGTACCTCTGATAGGTTCTTCATGCCACTCTCTCAGTCTGATTCTCAGCCTGCCAGGACCGTGGCCATATGTGTGCCTATGAGGTGAACAGAGACCCTTGACATTATCCCGGGACCTTTCCACATAGCCTCAGCATCAAGAAGCATTGAGTTACTGCTGTGCCACCATGATGGGCCCTTCACCAGTATGTTTTTAAAGTGATTTTTTTTTTTTAGTATAGTAAACATATACAGAACATGTCATGTATGATAAGTAAAGATTAATGAATTTTCAAAAAGTGCATATAACCATAGAGACATAAGATCAAGAACCAGAATATTACCAACAACCCAGAAGTCCCCTTCCTGCAGAGGGTAACTACTATTCTAGATTTTTAAAAGTTGTATTTTAAATTTATTTATTTTACATTCATTCACTATATGTCATTGCAACATATAAAGTGAGTTTTCCCACCGAAAATATACTGTGTATTGGCTCAAAGATATTATCATACGTGTTATCCTCAACAAATAATTTTCCATTTCTTGTTTCTTATATATTTTACTGTTTTTTTTTTTTTTTCCTCCTTGATTCCCTCCCTCTTACCCCTGCCATTTCCCACCCTCCTCCCACACTGTCTCTGGTATCTATAGTTGCTTTCTGTATTTTTTTTAAACATTTTATTGATTCACAAAAGATCTTAATTAAACTAAATACTTTCAATAGTAAGTACAGCTGATATAAACATATCTATGAATACATATCTAACTTTAGGCATAAAACTCAGTGAGTAGAATGAACATCCTATAAAGTGGCACCTAGCTGAGGATGTATAGCTTACTGTGTTCATTAAGTAGGTATGTTTTTAATTTATTTTTGTTTGTTTTATGTATTTTTTAATTTTAAGAAAAGCAGTTTCAGCTTTAATAAATCAAAATTAAAAAAAAAATGTTAAGAAAAATTTGCTTAAAACTTAAAGCCAGGAAAAAAAGTTAGGATTCTGTTCAAACAGTAGGTAGATACTACAAACTCAAAAAAAGAAATGGACAAAGCTAAAATTTAGTAACAAGTGCACTGTCATTTTCTTCTGAAATGTTTTTTTTTTCTTTCTCTTTTCCCCCTTTTTCTAAAGGGGGCCATAAACTAACTTATTTGCACAAAAAATAAATTTAGTCTCATTTTGGTCTGTTATTTGCACGAAGCCCCCATAAAAATACTGATCAGGACTAGCAGTTGGCATAATAGCTATGTAGTTGACAGCGGTTTGAGTCCCAGACCGTTGACTTAAACTCATGCCGGGCAGGGCACAGCTCAGCTATAGATGGATTCTAAAATTAGTAAGATAAAGGAGAGGTCAGAGGCAAGAAAAAGTACTTCAAAAGTTTTTTTAAAAAAATTATAGAGACAGAAACAGAGAAGACAGAGATTGCCCTATATGTCTAGGGTTTTGGGTCTGGAAGGAGAGGTTTGGGGCAGAGGGTTTTCAGTTACCCTAGTCCTTGAAAGGGGCAGGGCACAACTCAGATGTGGATGGATTCTGTCCAGGTTTTTTGGGTCTGGAAGGAGAGGTTTAGAGAAGAGGATCTTCAGTTACACTAATATTCTGGATTCTAAGACAGGTTACCTTTCTCTGTTTTGTGTTTTTAAGTAACTGTAATCATATCTTATACACTGCTAATCTTAAAGAAGAAATTTTTACCATTTCACTCTTGAATGTGATATGTAATTTTTTGTGCATATTTTTTATGAAACTGAAGAAGTTCCCTTCCATTTTTAGTTTTCCAGACATTTTTATAATGAATAGTTGTTGAATTTTGTCATGCTTTTTCATATTCTATTGAGATGATCTTCTCTTTTCTGCTTTCTGTTGAAATAGTGAATGATGTTGATATTTCTAATGTTAAATCAACCTTCCATGCCTAGAATAAAATCTATTGGTCATATTGTATGTTATTTTTCAATTACTGGTTTAAATTTTCTGAAATTTTGTTTAAAAAGCTTTGTATTTATGTTTATAAGAGTTGATCTGTAATTGTAATAATAGGTTTTATTTTTTAAATAGTTCTTGAATTTTTCATTTCTTAAGTTATTTTGTTGGTTGGGATAAGTACTACTTATTTGTGCAATTTGTAGATTTTATCCAAATTTCCAAAGGTATTGATATAAAAAGGTTTTCATAATACCCTCTTAATACAATTTGATGTTTATAGGATCTGTGGTAATGTTCATCTTTTCAATCTAAATATTGATAATATATCCTCATTTCCTGACAGTTTTGCTAGAAATTTATTAATTTTATAAATCTCTTCAAGGAACAACCTTCTTAGTTTAGTGATTTTCTCTATTGTATGTTTGTAGGTTTAAAAAATTATATTGATTTTTACTTTTACCTTTTTCATTTTCATTTTCTCTTCTTAAGCTTTTTACTTATTTCTTAAGATAGAAGCTTAAATCATTGATTTCCTAGCTTTATTCATTTTTCTCCATTGCTTTTTAAATAGTCATACATATCTATATATAATCATAATGCACTTAGAGATATTTAAGTTTCAATTTGACTTCTTTGATATAGTTCAATTTAAAAAATTCTTTAACGGGACCAGCAGTTGGCGTAAATGGCTATGTCGCTGACTCCCATGTAGTCGACCACGATTCGAGTCCTGGACCCAGTGGCTTAAACGCAGGCCAGGCACGTGTGCGTGTGTGCCCAAGATCCCACGAGGAGAATGGAGGAGAATGGATTGCAGCATGGCCATCTCCCGGGAGTGGGGGGTGGGAGGGGTGGGTGTGTTATTTCCCCCTTTCTGTCTCTCTGTCTCTGTCTTTATGGTGAGTGCACACACCCTATAGCAAAAACCTCTCCAAAGGAAAAAGAAAATTCTTTAACAAATTGCTGAACCCAACAACTCAGAAGAAAACAACAAAAAAAACCCTAAATCTGGAAGACAAAGCATAGAAGAAAATCAGTAATGTTAATTTTTTATGATCATATTTTTGTTGCTAATTTTTCTCTTAATTCTGCTATATTCAAAAAAGCATATTGACTAAAATATTACTCTTTTAAAACTTATTTAGACTTGCTTAATGGCCTAGTATATTATCCATTTTGGTAAACATTTCATGTACATTTGATGAAAGTTATTTTTGGCACAATGTGCTATATTTATTAAGCAAAACAAGGTTGTTAATTGTGTTGATTAGGTCTTTTAACATCATTCTAATTTTTTTTTTTTTGGAGAGGTTTTTGCTACAGGGCACTCGCCAAAAAGACAGAGGAGACAGAGAGACAGAAAGCGAGAAATCAGCCCCCAGAGGGGATGGCCACACAGCAATCCCTTCTCCTCCATTCTCCTCTTGGGATCTTCAGCACGCACGTACATGCACCTGGGGTGAGTTCAAGCTGCTGGGTCTGGGACTTGAACCACGTTCGACTAGATGGGAGTCCAGCGACACAGCCATTATGCTAACTGCTGGTCCCTCATTCTAAATATTTTGACCACTCATTCTATCAGCTGTTTACTTAAATATGTTAAAATATTCATGATTTTCTGTGTATCTATTTTTCATGTTAGTTTCACCAAATGTTTTAAACAATAGTTTGATTACTTATGGGTACAATCAGATTTAGAGATACGATATCTTTGAAATGAATTGGACCCTTCATTGTTAGAAATTATTGAATCATGTTTAACATTCTTTTTTAATACATTCTTATTTTCTATTAAAATTCTTTGTATTTTCATTTAATTTCTCCACTTTCTATGCATTTTCCTTTACATATCACATTTAGTTTTTATCTGCTAGTTTCAATAATTGAATCATCTTTGCATTTATTTCTACTGTTTGTTTTTTCTCCTGATTATCAGCCTTATTTTATCATTTGTTCACAATAAATATTTTAAAGTATGCTAGAATTTGGTATGACAATCGCATAGACTCCAGATAACCTTATTTTCAACCAAGGAGGTCTCCCTCTTAGACAATGATGACGGCCTAATCCTTAAGGCTCATTCAAAACTGGGTTAGGAGGGTAAAGTCCAGCATCTCACCCCATCAGGTGTACAAGTAGTTGATATTTTATTCTCTCTACTGTCCCACCTACAACAGAAGTATTAATCACCACAACAAAGTAGTGAAAGTGTGAGAGAATAGCCATTTATCTGTTTCTTCAACTCCAAATTTCTGGGACTAAATATCTAATCTGTCCACAGGGCAGGGCAAGCACTGTGATGTCTTACAATGAACGGACTGATGTCTCAATGCCAGACCTGCTTTTCCAACTGAAATCACAGAAAAGTTAATCAGACTAAGATGATGATTGGTGGCACTTATGAGGGTTGGGAGAGGGGAATAAATAAAGTAAGTCTCATTTTTATACCAAAGAAGTTTTTTTTTTTTGAGAGATTTTCATTCTAGGGTGCGTGCGCTCGCCAGACAGACAGAGAGAGACATAGACACAGAAAGCAAGAAATCACCCCCCAGGGGGGATGGTCACGCCACAGTCCCTTCTCCTCCATTCTCCTCTCGGGATCTTGGGCACGCACGCACATGCGCCCAGCGTGAGTTTTAAGCCACCGGGTCCGGGACACGAACTGCAGTCGACTATGTGGGAGTCCAGCGACATAGCCATTACGCTAACTGCTGGTTCCCTATACCAAAGAAGTTTATCTGTCTTATTAATATCTGATTGAAGAAAAATAAACCAAGTAATTCAGAAGCTTATCAGCCCAGAATTCAACATGACCCAAGTTGTTAAAATATTACATCAATTATCTGATAGGAGTTTTGAGAAATGAAGTTTGATGACTGTCCCAGGGAGCCCAATGAATGTTCCAGGGAAAAAAAAAACCGCTTTCCCAAGAGACTGTATTCTCCAGCACTAAGATTTTCACCATACTAGGTTGTAATACATTGCTTAAAATGCTCATCTGATCTTTCTGGGTTTTTAGTAAATAAGTAAAAATAGGAGAATCAAATCCATTTAATTTGAATGTTTCTGGGACCGAGAACCCAGTTTGTGAATTCTTTCTACATCCTTCACATCCATGTCTATACATGCCAGTCTGAGTCAGTTCCAAAGAGAAAATGTGTTAAGATGGAAACAAGGAAATTTAAAATCTAGCTTTGTCTTATAATAGTTTCCTTAGCGCTGATAAATGAAGGGTGGGAGGAAGAGTTTAAAAAGTGTGGTTAAATTGAATTAAGAAATTATATATTGATTTTCTTTACCCATGCTGACTGTATCCTGCCTTATCATCAATCAATTATGGTAGCAGAACATTAGTAGGAGACATAATTACAGTAACGAATGTGTGTTTTTGTAGCCTCCATGAACTGAGTGTTCCTTTTTTCATCAGACCTTAACTAGAGCTTTGTTGAAATAGGAGTTAATACCCCATAGGACATTTGAAGAGACCCAGGTTCAGAAAGGTAGGGTGACTTAACAAGATGGTAGAGTCCGATTTAATCCCAGGTGTGCCAGTTCCAAGTTCAATTGTTTTCCCACTACATAAGAGCTATTTTGATATTCTGACTTGTTTTGTATATTAATCGTGCTATGGACATGGTAAGAATATTAATGAATACAATTACTAACAATTTAATGAGGGAGCAATTTTAAAAGCTTAAGTTTACTACAAATGGCCAATTTAGTTTTATAAGGCATAGGTCATACTGAAATAAGTGATGGATTTTTCTAGGATATAGTTTCCATAGAGACCATGGAAGGACTGACATTATACAGCTGGAATTCCAAAAAGGTTTTGGTAACATCTCAGAGATCATTAGCTCAGATCTTGGACTGTGGGTAAAGTAACTTATTAGATAGAATCCAGGCTCAAAACAGCAAATAAAAGGACAAAGTTTTGTAATTGGAAATAGAAGTACAACAGCCCAGGGTCAGGTTGGGTGTTCTTATTTGTAGTTCATGGGAATATTTAGAATTGTAAATGTTCCTGGTGATTTGATAATATAGAAACTAAAAAAAAGGTCTAGCCAAAATTTTTTTTTTAAGTTTTCATTTTAACACACACTAAATAATTAGTACAATTAATCTAATTCCTTTTGTAAGCGATAATGGGCCAATTGGCTAGATGTCCAACTGGCTGTGGACATGACCTTGGAGTTCCCACAGAAAGAAAGTACGAGAAGCACTGAATCTTTTTTTTCTTTATTTAAGTATGAGAGGTATAAATGGTATGTAACTAAGAAAAAATGAGATAATCAGAATTAAGTAGGAATGTACTCAACTGAAAGCCAGTGCAAAAGAAACATCTAAAGTGTTCTCTAAAGTTTAACCCATGTTAATCATTGTGTGTATTGGCCTTCACAACCTTTTGTTATCTAACTTCAACGGGGTTCATATAAGCTCTCATTCTTACCTCCATACCTTTTTTTTTTTTTTAGAGGTTTTTGTTATAGGGCACGTGCGCTCACCAGACAGACAGAGACAGAGAGACAGAAAGTGAGAAATCACCCCCCAGGGAGGATGGCCACGTCGCAATCCCTTCTCCTCCATTCTCCTTTTGGGATCTTGGGCATGCACGCACATGCGCCCGGTGTGAGTTTTAAGCCACCGGGTCCGGGACACAAACCACTGTCGACTACGTGGGAGTCCAGCGACATAGCCATTACACTAACTGCTGGTCCCGACCTCCATACATTTTTGTACAACCATAGAACACCTCTTCTGTCTCCTATTTGCCATCTATTCCTTACCGCTTGAGATCTGAGCTCAAAGCCTCATTCCATAAGCAACTGAATTCATAAATAAATTAATTAATCTATTTTTTCTATTCAGGGGCCAACTGTGACATTATGAATGATCTTTTCCTGTTCCCTCAACATTCTTCTGCTCCATTTGCATTATTTTAATTTCTATTAATTTGTATGAAATTTTATAGCTATTTAATATCTTAATGAGTAATGCTAGACATCTCCATAGGATAAAAGTCTTAGAAAACAGGAATGATGTATTCTATGTCCTGTATACATACTTTTATCATATTTGGAAGGGAAGTAGACAAACTATCACCTGTGAGCCAATTGAACCTTCCACTTATTTCAACTTTTACATGATTTGTAATCTTTTTTTAAAGGTGAAATTAACATATAATTAACCACTTTATTTATTTATTTTTTGGAGAGATTTTTGCTATAGGGCACATGCACTCACCAGAAAGACAGAGAGAGACAGAGACAGAAAGTGAGAAATCACCCCTCAACACCACCACCCCCACCCCGCCCCAGGGATGGCCATGCTGCAATCCCTTCTCCTCCATTCTCTTCTGGGGCTCCTGGGCACGCATATACATTCACCTAGCATGAGTTTAAGCCACCAGGTCTGGGACTCGAACTGCTGTCAACTACATGGGAGTCCAGTGACATAGCCAGTACATCAACTGCTGGTCCCAACCACTTCAAAGTGTAAAATGTATTTACATTTAATGCATTTACAATATCATGGAACTACCACATCGATCAAGTGCCAAAATACAACTATGCATCATATAATAATGTTTCAGTCAATGAGGGATTGCATATATGGCATTGGTTCCATAAGATTATAATAGTCTATACGATACAGCCTAAGTGTTCAGTAGGCTATATCACCCGGGCTTGTACCAATACACTCCACAATATTCACATGACAGTAAAATCACCTAAGGATGCAATTCTCAGAGTGTATCTTCATCATTAAGCAATGTATGACAGTATTTTTATCACATGAAAGAAAACCCCATACCCGTATGGAGACACCTCTATATCTTCCCCTGCCACCAGCCCCTGGCAATCATCAATATACTTTCTGTCTGTATGGATTTATATATTTCTGGACATTTCATATAAATGAAATCATACAATATTTGGTCCTTTGTATCTGGCTTCTTCCATAGTATGTTTTTGAAGTTCATCCAGATTGTAACCATGTATCAGGACTTCATTCTTTTTATGGATGAATAATATTCCATTTTGTGTGTGTGTGTGTGTGTGTGTGTGTGCATCACATTTTGTTTATTTATTCGTCCATTGATATTTGAGTTGTCTCACCATTTGGTCATTGTGAATAGTGCTGCTGTGAACATTTGTGCATAGCTACTATTATTATTTAAATACCTGTTTTCAACTCTTTGACATATAAACCTGAGAGTAGAATTGTGAGATCATATGGTAATTCTGTGTTTAAATATTAGAGGAACCATCAAAATATTTTCCATAATAGCTGAAGCATTTCAAACTTCCCAGTATCAATATAAGGGTCCCAATTTCTCTACATTCTCACCACCTCTTGATATTTTTATTATTATATTTGCCATCATAAAAAAGTGGTATCTCATTGTGATTTGAGTCGCACTTTCCTAATGACTAATACTTGATATCCATTTGTATATTTTCTTTCAAAAAATGTCTATTCAACTCCCTTGTCCATTTTTAATTGGGTTGTATATTTGTTGTTAAATGTAAGTTTTTTTTTACATATTCTGAATACTAGACTTTTATCATACATATTATAGACAAATAGTTTCTCCCATTTGCAGATTGTCTTTTCACTTTCTTTAAAATGTCCTTTGATGCACAAAATGTTTTGTTTTGTTTTGATAAAATCCAATATATCTATCTTTTGTTGTTGTTGTTGCTGTTACTCATGCTTTTGGTGTCATAACTCAAAAATTCATTGTCAAATCTAACATTCTGAAGATTTACTCCTGTGTTTTCTTCTATAAGTTTTATCAGTATAGTCCTTACATTTATTCTATTGATAATGCCGTGTAAAATTTAGTGGATAGTGTGAGGTAGGGGGTCCAACTATTATTTTTACTAAATACTTTGAATTTTATTTAAGATTTGTTGAGGATTTTGGCATCCTTGTTCATGAGAGATATTGGTTCATGTATTTTTCTTGTAAATATTTTTGTCTAGTTTTGGTATTATAATAAATGCTAATATTATACAATGAGGTAGGAAGTATTCTCTTTGTTTCTGCCTGCCAAGGGAGCTAGAAGAAAATTTATATAATTCATTTCTTAAATATTTGGTAGAATTTACCAGTAAATCTATTTTGGCCTAGCACTTTCTGCTTTGGAAGTGTACTAATTATTGATTCACTTTCTTCAATAGCTATAGACCCATCTATATTGTTTATTATTAGGGTGGTTTTTACTTGTGTATCA
Organism: Tupaia belangeri chinensis; assembly: GCF_000334495.1. Lineage (NCBI taxonomy): Eukaryota > Metazoa > Chordata > Mammalia > Scandentia > Tupaiidae > Tupaia > Tupaia belangeri. Next base: position 2,798,741 of record NW_006198305.1, read on the forward strand.
GGTTGCCTTAACCCCTCCAAAAAAAGATGAGCAGTCAGCCATAAAAGACCGGGAGCTGGGGTCAGCAGGTGGCATGATGGGTAAGGCACTGGACTCCCACATGGCTGAGAGCAGTTCAAGTCCTGGACCTGGTGGCCTGCTTTCTCATATCTCACTCTCTCTCTCTGTCTGTCTCTCTCTGGTGAGCACATATGCCCTGTAGCAAATTAATAATAATAATGATAAATAAAATTAAATAAATAATTCTTAAAAAAATGACTTGGGGAACCTCACATTCACTTTTACTAAGAGAAAGTAACTAATCCCACCTGAAAGGCAATATATTGTATAATTTCGAGTATATGCCATTCTGGAGAAGGCAAAACCATGGAAACAGTAAAAATACCAGTAGTTTCCCATGGTTAGGGCAGGGATAGTAGACATGATTAGAAAGAGCACAGAAGACTATTAGGGAAGTGAAAGTAATCTGTACAGTGCTAAATTCAGATATATGTCATTATATTATTTGTCCAGTCCCATAGAACTTGCAACACCAAGAGTAAACCTTAATGTAAACTATGAATTTTGGATGATTATGATGGGTCATATGTTCATCGATTATAAAAGATGTATCACTCTCGTAAGGGATATTGATAGTGGAGAAGGCTGTGCATGAGCGAGGCTAAAGATGCATGGGATATCTCTGTACCTTCTATTCAATTTTGCTGAGAACTCAAAACTTCTCTGAAACAATTAAGCCTTAAATAAAAAACAAAACATTAAAAAAAAGGAGTATGTTGGTTGTGGTGTTGCTTTGTGGAGCATGAACATTAGGGAGGTAAGATCAGAGGCCAGATCAACAGGTATAAGTTAACATATTGTACCCCTAAAGTTCAATATCTTGAACATTTTCAGATGGGAAAAAAGTAAACTGAGCTTGCCAATCTCCACCACAGATTTACTTGGGAAAGGATGTTGCCTACCACAGGATGCTTGGAAACAGCCTCAGGTCTTTTCTTGTAGAATCTCTTGCCAAACAGTACCGTATTTATAGGAGAAAAACTGGGTTTCAAATATGATAAGCATGAATGAAATCTCAGCTCAGGTACATTATCTCTCTAGCTTCAGTTTTTTTTTTTTTTTTTTTTTCTTTTGGGGTGTACCATTAGGCCTTCCTCTCAGGAAGGCTGTCAGGATTAAATGAGGAAACAGCAAGAAGTGCCCAAGAATTGTGAGTGTACCATTAGGCCTTCCTCTCAGGAAGGCTGTCAGGATTAAATGAGGAAACAGCAAGAAGTGCCCAAGAATTGTTAACTTTACTTCTCCCTGGGGGTGGCATCTTTCAGGGAAGTGGTGAAAGGAGAAACTGCTGTCTTATGCACCCCAGATCAAAGTATCTTGTTTAGAAGAACCCAGTGTTTATCACATTTCCATAAGAAGCATGAAGGTAGTGTGAACTAGGGGACTAGGGAATTCATGTCAGTCTACTTTATTCCATCAAGAACCAAAACTGAGTGGATGTAGCGGGGAGGCAAGGAAAAGATTTGTCCAACTCTACTCCAAATCAAACCACTGCATCATACCTACTCTGAGACAAAGCCATGAGGACTGACTTTTGCATAGTTGCAAACTGTTTCAAAATGCATTCTGTTCTGAAACACACTCTGGGAATGTGATTTGGATGGTGAAGTAGTTTTGGAGCATTTGGATCAGCATGTAAAGAAAAGGCCAAAATGAAGACTGTAGTAATAACTTTCACCTGACAGCCAGTGGAGGGGTTTACTTGGGTAAATGCTTTTCTAATTGACAGTTTTAGGCCCTGGCAACTGCAACAGAAGTGGAGTCCAAATCCTTTAGAGGAACTGTAACTCTAAAAGCTGTGTTAATGCGATAGATTAAATGTACCAAAGCTGAGGCAGCCTGGCGGCAGACCCCTGTGCTGGGGACTGCCTTTTCCTGGTTTCACAAGTGTTTATTTTGATTGCGTTAAGTGTTGCAAAGCTCCATTGCCTTTCTTTCACATTTCTGGCTCACCTCTACTCATATTGCTGGTTCATTTGAGCTTCTATCCAACTTTTGATCCCTCACAAAGCCTCTGCTAATCATTTAGTTAAAGACATTGGGTGGTAAAATTTGGTTACCGTGTACCACGTTCTGGGCTAGGATTCTCCTTTTACAGAACTTTTCACATGTGTTTCTTCTGCAGTAGTCAGATTATGCTGCATAACAAAATCTCAGGGCGTCATGGGCTAGTAAATCAGCTATGGTTTGACGAATTCATTCTGGGCTCAGTTGACTGTGCTTTAGGCTATGGGTTTGTTTGGGCTTATTCTAAGCTCTGGACTGGGTTCCGGGGTGCTACACATGTCTCCCATCCTACTGGGACCAGTAGTCACCTGGGGCTTGTCCTCATGGCAATTGGAGAAAGCTCAAGAAGGAAAACCAACCACACATTTTAAGCCTTTGTTCACATCCTTGAACATCCCATTAGCCACAGCAAATCGTGTGGACAAACCTTAAGACAGGGGACAGGAACATAGACTCCTCTAGAGGGATGAAAGAAAGTCCCATGATGAAGAACATGGATGTGTAATATAACATAGTGATGTGTGAAGAGTTGGGGATCAATGGTTCAATCTACTATAACCTTATCAAACTCCTGGTCTTGGATAGAAATGAGAAGAGGAGTCATAGAGATTATGGAGCTCCCATAGAGGATGATATCATTTTTTCACCTTCTACTCTATTTACTTTCATATTTGGAGCTTTCCTAACTAAGTGTGCTGATGAAATCACAAAAATCATAATTCTAATATCATTAGCTGTGATTTTATTCGTGTAATGTAAGGCTCAGTATAACAACTTCCCCCATTAAATCTGGGACTCCCCAGTAGTATGGGACATGATCTCGCAAGGACTGATTTCATATTCTTCTACATGGCACTGTCCTTCTGAGATTGACACATACCTGTGCCTGTGAACTATCCAAGAGAGGGATCTTCATTAGCACCAGTATTAACAGGCCCCTGTGACACCTTCCCAGTCTCAAACCCTAAACCTTAGCATTTCAAAGGGGCAATGCAGTCCTTATAATTTCCACTACAAGGCCAGAGAAAAAGCACTACATGTTTCCCTCCACACCCTATACCCTGTTTGTCATGTTCTGAGGATGAGCTGCTTACTGTGCCTATACCAAAGTAGTGTAGCAGATTCTGTCAGGGTTCACCCAAACCTTGTCCCTCGAATCAGTTACCTTGCTCCAGATAATAATGTCTACCTACAAGTATCTGCACATCTGTAATTTGGGGATTTTTTTTTCTTCAGAAAAAGGCTACTTTACCTATGTGTCAGGTAGGTCAGTGGTACCAGGGAATTAGCAACTATGGTCTCAATGAGTGTTTGTTCTCTAAGCAGAGTATCCACTGAGCACACCATATCTCCCATGACTCCTTTGAGGAAATCATTTCATTCCCAAGGGTTCTATTGTGGCACTGCAAAAGTTAAGTGTTGAATCTAATAGACCCCAAGGTTCTTTCTATTTATTAAGCATTCCTTAAATCTGTATATCCAGACAATGTTTTCTTAAAGGAAAGTTTTATGATATCATTTCTAGAATGTATTCTTGGACTAATGAGAAACTGCTAAATGGTGTTCAGAGTGAGAAGTCACTCCATGGAAGCATGGAGATTTCCTATTAGATCTCAACTAAATTTGTCCCAAACTCTGATTGTTGGTCAGAATCGGGAGGAGGAAGAAGAATAACCATACTTAACTCACCAAATATTCATTCAATGCCTAGTATTAGTTACAAACTGTGCCAGGCATGGGCGACATGACATTATTTAATGTACACATTCCCTGTCCCCTTGGTGCTTACTGTCATCTCAGATCTCAGTTCTACTGACAGGACTGATTTCATGTTCTTCTATATGGTACTCTCACTTAACCACACCTCAGTCTTGAGTCTGTTCTTTCCAGGTGCCCAGAATAAATTCATGGCTTGCATACCTTTCTATCATTTATCATATTATCCTATGACCAGTTTAGAGCTCAATGCTAAGTTCTTGATAGTGCCCAAGTATTACCTGAGAACAAGAGGAAGAACCATGCTTGTGTTCATGTACTGGGGAAGGCAGAAGAGAAATGTTCAGAGGAGGAGGCCGAGCTCAGCTGCATACTGGAGGGAGTTCAGGGGCCTATTGCTCTGTCACGAGTAGTAGTTGTTGCAAACAGGTCAGAGAAAGGTAGATTGCTGTGCCAATCTGCTTACTTGGCTATTTCCATTCAGAAGGTAAAGAAATGTTTAACAAGAAAAATGAAGCTAGGGTCCTCGCAGCTGTTTTGAGAAATTCTGAAGACAAGGCAAATCAGCAGGGGAGGGAATGAACAGGGGACAGAAGAATGATTAAAATATCAAAAAGGAAATCAGTAAATTTGAAACCTCAGACCTGGAAACAATTAGAGGTCAGCTGGCAACTGTCAAGAATCAATATAAGAAAGATGTAATTTTTAATAACACAGAAATAAAGCGTGCTGTTAGCATGCTAGAAACTGGGGGAGGGGTGAAAAGGAGCAAGGAAAAATGTGGTCTGTTAGCAATTATTGTGGATGCCAGGGCCAGCTTAAAAGAGTCATTCTCACCTTCTCAATGCACCACCCCATGTTGTGTTTCTGCCTCAGCGCAGACTCCACCAGCCTGGCTTCCACAAAGCACAGCCAGCTTTTCTACTGCTTGGCTAGTTCAAAACACAATGTATCCAGGATTTCTCTACATGCTGTCAGTCCAGACACAAAAATTTCTACCACCCTCTTCTTTTTCAAAGAAATTGGGGGTATGGGAAAACTTTAGATGAAATACCCTGATTTTAAATAAATAAGTGTTTACCTATCCATTTATAAGCTAAATTGTTATCTTCAAACGCTAAAAACTTCCAGAGATAATTCAAAAGTGGTTTGATCAGGGGTTGCCCATTTGGGCTCACTGAGATAGAAATGTGGCACAACGTTTCAAAGGTATTAAGATTGGGGAACCAGCAGTTAGCGCAATGGCTACATCACTGGACTCCCACATAGTCGACCATACCGTGGTTCACGTCTCGGACCCGGTGGCTTAGAACTCACACCAGGCGCGTGTGCGTGCGTGCCCAAGATCCCGAGAGGAGAATGGAGGAGAAGGGATTGCGGTATGACCATCCCCCCTGGGGGGTGATTTCTTGCTTTCTGTCTCTGCGTCTCTGTCTGTCTGGCGAGCGCACGCGCCCTTTAGTGAAAAAAATAAAAAATAAAAAATAAAAAAAAAGATTGAACACAACTTGAAGATCATTTTAGAGATGGACACTTTTCCAAAGAGAACCAAAACATGTTAAATACCATGAATCCCAAGAACACAGGAGGACAGGTTAGAGTGGCACTTTCCTAAGTGTGTATTATGGAATATTAATTCTGAGTAATTTTAATAGGCTTCACATGAAAAAAAATAAACAAAATGGGGCTCAATATCAAATAAGTTCATAAAATGCTGGATTGCAAAAAGTTGAACAGATTCCACTACTTCAAGATTTTTCAGATCTTTATGGAATGTTAATAGGACTGTGAAGGAGACTGAATCTTAGATTCTATGCTAGGGTGGGATTTACTATCATGCCATTGTAAAGTTATTTCACCATGAGACCACTTTTTTGTTGGCCAGCTTACCAGATTCAGGTAGTAGTTGACTTAAGTCTTTCTCTTTAGCTTGGCAAGTGTCAATAGTTAAGCAAACTTAAATTTAAATGAATTATGAGGACAATGATCATAGAAAGCACATCACCCTTTTCAAATATCTTTTCAACTGATAAGATTTCTGGAATAAAAGAGAATCTTATTTCTTGATTCTGAATTCCTCCTTTGTTAAGAAATTGATCTATTTACTCATAGGCCAACTAGTTTGACTCCATTTCAGATCTAGCAGTCTTGCATGAGGCCAGTCTTAATGCTAGTCTCTTTTGACCTTGGAATATACGTAATTGCTCCCTGCTTTGTTTCCTTAGAGCTGAGTTACTAGATCTGAAAGCAGCTTGTGAGATTATCTCTCCGAGTAACTTCAGTTTAAAGTGAAGGAACCTAGGATCCAGAGATGGGAAAGAAATAACCTAAAAACTACATGGCCACTTTTCCTAGAAGCCAAGCCCACCCAGATGACTAAGCCATGTTTTTGGTCTCTGTATTTCTCAGGCATAAAGGACTTCACATTCCCCCCAACTTCATATCCTACTTGGCTCTGAAGGAGTCTAACGCGATTCGAATGAGCCTCTCTGTGCCCTGTCACAGACTGGAGCACATTAAGGGCAGGAAATTAGGCAGGGGCATGTTTGTAGATCCGGTACCGATTACTCTTCCACTCAGATTGTGCATCCACCAATACGGAATGGATTTATCTCTAATTTATTAAAGGTCAGTCAGCATGGATTGATAAAGGAAAGGCCATGTCTGATAAATTCACCTAAATTGAATTCTTGGGCCACATTACCAAATCAGCAGACATAATTTATCTGGATTTCAGGAAAGCATTTAGTGCTGTACCATATAACAGATGCATTTACTAAGGCAAAGCATTGTGTGATGGCTAAGTGTCAGGTGGCAATTCTGGAAACAGGTTTAAAATGGCCCAGAACCCAGCACTAGGGTGAACTGACAGGAGACATTTAAGAGTACAGACAGAGAGGTCAGTCTGGAGGTCATTATTTCAAAGTCCTTGACCCTAATTATAATTTAATTTCCACAATGGTCATATCTCTTGAGAGCAAAATTGGGATGAAGGGGACAGTTTTAAAAGGAACAGACTAAAAACGAGTTCTGAATTACTTTTTTCAATCCGACTGGCTCAGGGATGGATGAATGAGTTATTCTTTCACCAAATGAATACAAATAAACAAAGAACAAAGGAAGCCAAAGGCGTCTGTCCAACAAAGAAATGTAGTGAAGAACTGCGAATAGGTCAGCAATGGGAGGTAGGGATTTCCTTGATACTCCACTCCATACTGAAAGAATGGATACCATGAGAGCAAGAGAATGACATTGGGGTTCCTGGGATATAAAAATACTCAAATAATTACATAACTGTGAGTCATTAATATCCTTACTATGGCCTCAAAAGGCATGAGCTCTTAACTCTGGTTTGAATTTACCTCTTCTTAAAGTCAAGATTTATGCATTAGCCTTACATCTTTATCCAGGCAATGTGGAATGGATTTCTCTTTAATTCATTAAAGGTCAGTCAGCATGGATTGATAAAGGGAAACCCATGTCTAATATATTTGCTTAAATTGAATATTTCCTCTGGGCTACTGCAAAGGTGACCATCATCAAGAATTTAGCAAGGCAGTCCTAAGCTGAGATCTCTGCCTAACATCCTCATCAACTCCATGGAAATTCATGAACAGAACAGTAGCTCAACGAAGCTTCATTCTCTTAGGAACAAGCTGCAGTGTTCAGATTTGACCTGATTAACTCCATGTCCCCTCTCAAAGCTAAAGCTAAGGATGTGCATCACAGTGGCACTGAACATGCATATACTGGCCCGTATTTGTTCTGCCTCCTTGTCTCCACCTCTCACTTAACCCTGGATACCAATGAAAGCCAGCTGGACACCAGAGCTATCTCTGCCCGACATTCACTTCTCTATAGGGGTTCTCTTCTTGTTTGGGACCATGAAGAATATGATGGTTATTTTTATCTGTCAACTTGAAGGGTGCTTTGGAAAAACTTAGCATTTAATTTGAGGAACTTTGAGCAAGAAGATTGCTCTCCATAATGTGGGTAAGCTTCATTTAATCAGTTAAGACTGGTCAGTTCAGTTCACACTGATGATTTGGACTTGCCAGTCTCCATAATCACATGTGTCACTTCCTTCTAATAAATCATATATATCTATATCTAATATAATATAAATATATAATGATGACATAATGTGTGTGTGTGTATGTGTGTGTGTATCAATAAAATCTGTTGGTTCCATTTCTTTTGAGAACCTTGACTAATACACAGGAAAATCAGTAATTACATTCTATTCAGATTTTTAGAGCCTTCAACTTCAGGTAAGCTCTCACCTTTCATTTTGATTATGTTTCTAAAAAAACTCTGGTAAAGAAGTAAGTTATGGGATACTTATGGTGCCCACTTGCAGTAGTAAGAACTAAATTAAAGATCTATTTCAAGATCTCCTAAACCTGATCTATTTCAAGATCTCCTGTTAACCTGACTCCTAGAGTCAGAAATTGCTTTCAGCATTTAAGACATAAGACTTTTACATCCCCATCCCAGGTTTTTTTTGTTTTGTTTTGTTTTGTTTGTTTATCAGCTTTTACTAGAAAACTATAAAGTTTCTCAGAGACTGTCCTGAAAGATTTTAAGTTCCAGTATCCTGAACTTCCCTCTCAACAGTGTCCTGGAACCATCACCACATCCTTCTCAGGGTGTCTCTTTGGAGCTTCATTTTCCTCCATCCTTGGGAATTATAGGCAGTTCACATCTCCAAATTTTGACCTAAAGGTTTAATTCCAGTGTTGTGGAGCACTTCCTATTTTGCCCGTGCCATCTAGTGTCATGGGTTGCCCTAGGGAGAGGGCTCTAATCCCAAGGTTAGGAGTAGGACTAAATCAATCTAATTCCTGGGCAGACATTGGGAACTAAGGGGCATCAGGCCCAAAGAAAAGGGACAGGATACAATTTTTAAATGAGTACATTGGAGTTCTTATTGATGTCAATAACACTGCCAGTTCATTCATGAAACAAAGCAAGGAAGATTGGAACAAGTTCAGCTGGGATGAAGACAAGAATGCCTCCCCTTACCTGTCTAGTGACACAGAAACTCCAGGTACCCCAAGAGACCCAGATGGGAGCAGAGTAGACAGAGACAGCACTTCCTTCAAGGATATGACAAGTGGGAAATGGCTACATCCTGACAGTACTGGAGGAGGTTGTGGCACTTACCCTTAGCTTAACTCTTAACCCTTGACTCTTATGGTTTATGGGTTGATGACTCTTATGGCATCTAAGCCTTGCATTGGTTTAAGAAATAAAATGGATCACCTCAGAAAAAATGGATGCTCTATTTTTAAAGTCAAATGGGAACAGAGCAGGGGTAAATCATATGCTGTTATGAAAGTAAAATTGGGGAGCATCTGCACTAATAATCAAAAATTGTTGGGGAAAGTCCCTTAGCTTAGTGGTTATAGTAGCTGATCCCATGTAGTTGATCACAGTTTGAATCCTAGCCCAGTGACTTTAAAAACCTGCTAGTAGCATGTATATTCATGCCCGAAAGTCTCAACAGGATGTAGGAATGGAGAAGGGGCTGTGGTGTGACGATGCCCCATTCTATCAGTCTGTCTCCACTTTAACAGAAAGGATGATTGGTAATTGTGATGTCCAATCACAATGTTTTTTTTTTTCCCCCAATGTATTTGAGAACCAGCAAGTAGATTTTCTAATAGAGATGCTCTATTAGAAGCTTGGCAGAATGCCTCATGACAAAATATAGGACATAAAGTCTGAAAATTATCCTATTGTCTGTTTATTTTCCTCATTAGAATTACATAAATTATATTCCGGGTCTGGAAGAAACAATACTTATTTCTCCATGACAGTTTTTCAAATCCATATGTGGACAACGAAAATACTATCGGTGGGAAACTCACCAGGAGATTCATCGGTGCACATCACAGAAGGGCTATCTAGGGCCCTTGGCTCATGTGCATGTACATAGCAGATCTCAGTGGGAACTGGACTACGGATCTCTATTACAAGGACATTGGATGCCATTTTTCCTACTGTACTGACAGTGAAACTGAGGACCAAGACAGTGAGTTCACATATCCAAGTTTATTCAAGCTATTTACAATGGTGTTGAGTGGACTCAGGCCTGAGCTATATCCTCATTAGCAATGCAGATCTTTGGATAAAATTGCTATCTTGTCCTCCTCCAGGAAATGTTGGCACTGAAAAATCTTGAGCTTGGTTTAGAATAGTTTTCTGAGCTCTGTTCACCACCCTGCGTCTCACTTAGCTGTTCAACCAAGGAAAAAGAACAAACATCGAGAAAGAGAAATAGGAATTTTAAAGCTTTTCATTTAGTCCTTCTTAATTCAGTCACAACTTTCAAGTTTTAAATTTAACACCTGTTTTGACCTGGTAGCTTCATGTCTTCCTGAGATGCTAATGTAATTTTTAAAACTTTAACATGGTACTCGAGAAAAAGTAGGGATTTACTACAATGATTCAATGGAGATAATTGGATAAGGCCATATTTGTAGTGCCATAAACTAGCTTCTCAGTACCATTTGAAACACGGCCAATTCACTTATCACTAACATGTTCCTTAAGAACAAACCCTCTCTTCTCTTCTCCTGTCAGCTTGCCAAAAGCATTTTACTGCCACAGCCAGTGACAAGATGAGAGGGAATAAAAGTGTGCATTAATTGTATTCTGAAGCCTGCCATAAATTCACTGCAGTGAATCTGGATGGAGGGATTAAAAAGTTATTTAAGAACATTTTCCAAGAAATTGCTTGAGTATAAAATAATGGTTTGTGTAGGACAGAAATAAGATGACACAGGATGGCTCTAATTTATGTGTGTTTCATGCTGGGTCACTGTTCCTCAGGGAAGAAAGCGAAGTCTTCATTCCACACAACTTTTCACAGAAACTTGTTCAATACCCTGCTCACAGTGTACATTGTCAGTATAAAACCAATGCTTGGTGGACTATGTCATGAGTCAGACTACTCTAGGGGTGCTCAGGGAACAAATCCAGTATTAGGGTTTGAAGAAAGAAGTGACAAGTACTTAACAAGGAAGAGATTAAGAACATGTGAGAAAATTACAAATACAGGAGGGCAAAAGTTAAATTTAAGTTGACTGTGCAATTTATTGTCTAGATATTTTTTAGAGATAAAGGAAACATTATGGCATAATATTTATGCCTGTTGTCCTGGCGTAAACATTATAAACATTATACATTATGCCAGGACAACAGACATAAACTAAAACTACCCTCTCAAATTAGGATGCATAAGCACCATGTTTCATGTTCTTTGGCAAGAGGACTTAATGCTATGAAATAAGTGTGTCTATCAGTGGCATACATTAACAAGGTCAGGAAGCGGCACTGGATTTGTTAGCCAGAGCTGCCAAAACAAAGTACCATAGACTGGGTGGCTTAAACAGAAAGGTATTTTCAGTTTTGAAGGGTAGGAGTCTAAGATGAAGGTATCAAGAAGATTGGTCTCTCCTGAGGCCTCTCTTCATGTGTTTATATGGTCTTCCCTCAGTTCTGTCAATATCCTTATTTCCTCTTCTTATAAGGACACTACTCGTATTGAATTAGGGCCACCCTAATTACCTCATTTTAACCTAATCACCTCTTTAAAGACTCTATCTCTAAATACAGTCACATTTTGAGGTACTAAGGATTAGGATATCATCACATACATTTCGGTGGGGGTACCGGGAGAATATAATTCAGGCCATAACAGGCAATAATTCCTAAGAAATGGACCAAAATTTTGTATAAGTGGCTCATGTATCCAAAAATGCCCTTAAAAAAAAATCAAAAGTCCAAGATTCTTTTTTTTTTTTTTTCTATATTTCCTGAGGTGTATGGTTAGGTTGTCTATTTGCTACCTTTGCTTCTTTTTCTTATGTGCACTAATTGCTATGCACTTTCTTCTTAGGACAGCTTTCACTGTGTTCCATAGGTTATGAAAACCCATATACTCATTATTGTTGGTTTCAATGAATCTTCTGATTTTAGTCTTAATTTCCTCAGTGGTTGTGAAGTAATTCAGGAGTAGTTTATTTAGTTTCCATATTTTGTGTGTTTTCAAGGAATTTTGCTGAAATTAATTTCCAATTTAATTCTGTCATGATCAGAGAGGATGCAGGATATAGTTTCTATGCCTTTGAATTTGTAAAGGCTTGTTTTGTGCCCTATCATGCGATCAATCTTCTAAAAGGTTCCATTTGGGGTTGAGAAAATGTATATTTTGTGGTTGCTAGGTGGAAAGTTTTATAGATGTCTGTCAAGTCCATTTCATTTATGGCGTTGTATCTCTTTGCTTATTCTTTATCTAGATGATCTGTCCAAAAAAAATAGTGGGGTGTTGAGATCCCCAACAATTAGTGGATTGCAATCTCTTTCTTTAGACCTAGCAGTCTTTTATGTATTTGGGTGCTTCCAAGTTGGGTGCATAGATATTTATAAGTGTTATATCTTCTTGGTGAGTTAGCCCTTTTAGTACAACATAATGTACTTCTTAGTCTCTTCTTACAGTTTTGTCTTAAAGTCTATTTTGCCCAATATCGGTATCATGACTCCAGCCTTTTTTTTCAATTTCCATTTACATAGAATATCTTTTTCTAGCCCTTCACTTTTAGTCTATGTATGTCTTTATCTATGAGGTGCAGTTCTTCTAGGCAGTAAATGGCGAGTTTCTGTTTTTTATCCATTCAACCAGTCTGTGTCTTTTCATTGGAGAATTTAATTCATTCACATTCCATGTTATTATCAATATTTGCAGATTTGTCCCTGTCATTTTTTTTGGCCATTTTTTCCATTGCTTTTGGTTCTATTTCTGGCTGTCACTCTTTAGTTTTCCTAATACATTATTCCTTTCAATACTTCTTGAAGAGCTGGTCTAGTATTGGTGGATTCTTTCAGGTTTTTCTTTGTCTAAAAGTGATTTAATTCATTCTTCTCATTTGAAGGATAATCTTGCCAGGTATAGTATTCTTGGTTAAAATTATTTTTCTTTCAGTATTTTGAAAATGTCTTGCCATTCTTTTACTGCCTGCATTGTTTCAGTTGAAAGGTCTGATGTTAGCCTAATAGAGTAACCTTTGTAAGTTACTAGATGTTTCTCTCTTGCCATTTTCAGAATCGTTTGTTTGTTTGTGATTTTTACCATTCTGGCTATGATATGCCATGGAGAGGATCTTCTTATGTTGATTCTATTTGGAGTTTTTTGTATTTTTTGTTCCTGGATGACTGAATGCTTCTCTAGGTTTAGGAAGTTTACTGCAAGTATTTCATGGGATAGATCTTCTGCGCCCTTGTCTGATTCTTCACCTTCTGGAATACCTATAATTTGGAGAGTTGGGCATTTGATAGTGTCTAGTATTTCCTGTTTGTTGTACTCAGTTTTTAAAATGATTTTTTCATGATTTTTTGTGGTTTTATCTAAGTCAAATGTTTTGTCTTCCAGTTCAGAAATTCTGTCTTCTGCATGGTCTAGTCTGCTATTAATACTTTCAAGGGAGGTCTTGATTTCCTGTATTACTATCTTCTTCTCTACAAATTCTGATTGGTTCTTTTTATCATGTCTATCTCCTCCTTCAAATACTGAAAAGATTTCTTCAGTTCTGTCACCATGAATGTTCTAAACTCTATTATTGACATTCCTGCAGATTCTTTCATGATGGTTGAAGAAGAGTTGCTCTGTTCCATTGAGAAAAGGTATTTCCTTGTTTTTCTATATTTCTTGTACCTCTGCCCTGGTTTCTAATCACCTGATGGATTATACACTTCTTCCTACTTTTCTGATATTGATTCTATAGAGTTGGGGGGCCATGAAGAGATCTATTTCTCAGACGTGTTCTGAGAAGGGCCTTGTCTCCTGATCAGAGAAGTAAGTATATAGCCAGCTTTAGGTGTTGATTCATTTTGCAATCTCCTAGGAGCAGGTGCACCTGGGGCTGAGCAAAAGGATTTTAACTGGGGGAGGGAGTAGGAGCCATGTTGTTCAGAAAACTATTAAGTCTCAAAATACTCTGGATGGGCACAAGGCAGCTAGAGGTCTAAAGCAGTCTTCTTGCCTCAGTTGATCTCATCTATCTCTCACCATTAACAAAAAACTGAAAAAGGATCAAAGATCTAAACCTAAGGCCTTAAACTATAAAACTTCTGATGGGTAATGTAGGGACAACTTTGAGAGACATCAGAGGAGGCAAAGACTTTCTTAAATAAGACCCCTACAGCATAGGCAATGATCTGAAAAATAGACAAGTGGGATTATATCAGGTTAAAAAGTGTCTCCTCAGCAAAAGAAACAATAATTAGAGGGAATTGGAAACCCTTGGGATGGGACAATATATTTGCAAATTATGCCTCAGATAAGAGACTGATAACCAGAATAGAGAGGTGACTCACGTGGCTTACCTGAAAAAAAAAATTGGGAGGAACTAGCAGATGGTGCAATGGTTATATCACTGGACTCCCATGTAGCTGACTGTTGTTCGAGTCCTGAACCTGGAGATTTAAAACTTGTGCTAGGTGCATATATATGTGTCCCCAAAATCCTGAGAGGAGAATAAGGAAAAGAGATTATGGTGTGGCCATCCCCCTTGGGAGCAAGTTCCCACTTTCTGTCTCTCTGTCTCTCTCTGTTTCTCTAGTGAGCACATGCACCTTATAGCAAAAATCTCTCTTAAAAAATAATCAAGTCAATTAAAAGATGGGCAAATGAGCTGAACAGACAACTCTCTAAGGAAGACATAAAAATGATCAAAAAGCACATGAAAGAAATGTTCAACATCCCTTATCCTAAGAGAAATACAAATCAAAACCACAATGAGATGCCACCTAACCCTAATCAGAATGGCTAAAAATTCTTAAAAAATAATGAATAATAAGTGCTCGAGAGGCTGTGGTGAAAAGGGAACTCTCCTACACTGTTGATGGAAATGCAAATTAATATACCACTGTGGAGAACATTATGGAAGTTCTTCAAACACCTACAAATAGAGCTACCATATGATCCATCAATTCCACTCATGGTGTCTACCAAAGGATAGTAATGCAGTCAGATGGAAAACTATTTCCATGTCCATGTTTATTGTGGCATTATTCACAATTGCTAAGACATGGAATCTATTCAAATGTCCATGAACAGATCAATGGATCAAAAAAGTGTGGCAAATATACATTGTGGAATACTATTTAGCCATAATAAAGTAACAAGACCCTGGCATTTGATAGAAAGTGGGTGAACATGAAAGATTTATGCTAAGTGAAGCAAGCTAGACTGTGAAAGAGAGACATTGTATGTCCCCACTTAATATATACTGAATGTCTGCACTCTATGTCAGAAACTGAAAGGTTGAAAGATATAAAAGTATAGAGAACAAATACAGATACTATAGGTAGTGTGGGAAGAGAGGGAGAAATGGGGGAAGGCGACAGAAAAGAAATCCAGGGGAAAAGAAACAAAGTATTTGAGGCACACAAGAATGGAAAATTGTTGATGGTAGTGTGTATGATAATATCTTTGATTGGACTAATGTATAGGATATTAATGCTGGGAAAATTTATTTTATAAGCTGTAATGGTATACAGTGGTCAAATGTATAAAAATAAATAAATAAAAAGATTAAAAAGATATTACAGTGTTATCTTAGTAATTACCTTAAAATTCTTCCTTATAAAAATAATAAAAAGAAAATTATGCAAATAATTTGCAAGATTCTGAAAGTCTCAGACTTGCCAAGCAGAATTCACTGGAAGCTGTGGGCATATACCAGCATAGCAGGTGGAGCAGAGTTGTAAAATGAAGAGTGGGAATAATGTTAAATATTTAACTGAGATGCTCTAAGCACTAACAAATCAGTATGAATATCAGTCAATGAGCTAGAGCAAGGGCCAGGAGGCTCCTTGATGTGTCCATGGCTAACCTTTAGTTGAAGGATACTGGGGAAAGCTTTCTGGTAAGGTTAGTTCCCAGGCAAAGACTGACAGAATTATAACAACAGGGTTACTCTGGGGCTCAAAAAAACATAAATTTATTAATTGTATAGAAGTTTTTCAGTATTTTAACAACCAGTACAACTATACCCATGAGTACCAGTATTAGTCACTGTTAGGAGGAAGGAGATTTGAGTCTTACCATTCACTACTCAATAGTACTGTCTAATAATGTCACCACTTTAGGCTTTAGTTTTCTACTCTGCATGAAAGCTGCATGTCCATCAGGCTTAGGTACTTAAAAGTTCAAGGTATTATCATTGCCACATGAACAGTTTTTCTTCACGTTTATTGGCATGAAAGCCCCACCTCCCAAGGAGCAGGATGGCAACAATCTCCTTTTCCTTTTTTCTTTTTTTGTTTTTCTTCCCTTCTTTGTCATTCAGAAATTTTCTGGCAGGATAATGAAGGACTTACTTACATAATCTGAGCCACTAAATATATTTTGATATTATAAGTGTTAGTTATTGAAAGTGAGCAGCTGACACTTTGAAAGTAAAATTCCAGAAAGGTTTTCCACAGACTAGGGAGAGACTCAATCTCATTCAAGAGAAAAGATTTACTTACAAGGACAATTAAAATTTCCTGGTAGGCCAAAAATTGTACACTGACCGTTTTGCATGGAACTGGCTTGAATTGTGCTCAATTTCTTGGATTCCTCCATCTTGTGATCTGGGTGTGAGATTTTCCAAATTTAAAAAAGGAGAAACAAGAATAGGTAAAGGGCACAGTACTAAAGGCTAGTTTAATTAACTGAGCATCAGCAACCCCTAGCCTGCAAGCAGGTCACCCAGAAAATATTTTCATCCCTTCAAGTAGATTTTCCCAGAAGACAGAATAGCCTATTCACAATTTCTCCCATAATCCAAAATAATAAAAAAAAAAATGGGTATAAGAAACAACTATAAGAAAGTGTTGCTGAAACAAGGTTCCTGACTGACATAGCAGAATTTTGTGCTTTTACAATGTTTAAAATAAAAGCACGGTCTCCTCTCTGGAGACAGGAGGATGAACAGATGACTTTGAAAATTCAGTCCAACTTTGGATGATGAGGATTAAAATATTGAAGGCTGTACAAAGCCAAGAATGCTGTGTGAGGCTTTATGGACAAGAATGGCGGTCAGTCCTTTTAGAAAACATAACAAAATTTCTGATTTTCTTTCCTAGATTTATTATAAAGCCATTTGCAGAGGAATTTGAGGGAAACCCTGGACTAGGAGATTAGTTTATGTAGTAAATAACTCCAGCCATGGGCCAGACACACATGTCACCCCCGTCTGACAGAGGGATTGGGAAACCCACCAAGCAAAGAAAGGATGATGTTGTACTGGAGTTAAACCTCAGAAGGAAATATTGCCAGGAGGATCCTTCTATTTATCTCTAATATGGAGGATGGAAAGAGGGGGAAGATAATGACCACCAACAGTGGACAGGAAAATGTAACTAAATAAGGCAGCTCCTAGAAGATAGATGGGATGTGGAATCCCGAAGCGCTCAGATTCACTTTAGAGTCTACAGGTGATGATTCCCTTTGATTCATGGCCGCAAATTTAAGGGCAAATAGTTAGAGATGGGATGCAAACAGAAAGAAAGGCTTCTACAGCTGGGAAAACAAAAGATGTTTGGGATGATGTTGATGAAAGCCTTTTTAAAGTGAGAGGTACAGAGCGAGTGTAAGAGGAAGGCAGCTGGAGCTTTTCCAGGTCAGCTAATGATGCATGGAGCTGCTGACACAGCAGTTCATCCAGCCGGTGCAAGAGAGAGCTGCCTTGGGGACTTGCCCTTTCTCTTAGGGTTGCACCCTAAGAGCCCAGAGCAGGGGAGGCTTCACTACTTGGTTTATAAGACTTTTCTTCTTGAGCTCTAATTTAAATGCCTACCACTGGGACATACTTAACTAAAACTCAGCTTAATTTTTCCCTTTTCAGACTTCATCCCCCTTAGCAGGTATTTGGTTTCTAAGATCAGAAATCAACAGGGGAGAGAACGTTAGTCTGGGTTATAAAATGAAATGAAACGCCTCCACTTTTTCATCCTCTTACACTAAAATGCCGTTTTGCTCACGGGGCTGAGAAAAGCCCGAACTGCATGTAAAATATTTATCCACTTGGTGATCATGTACCCATCCTGGGGATCCAGGAAACTGTGGGTTATGGTAATTTTATCTGACAAACTGTGAGATTATGTCTGAGTGGTTTGAAATGTAAAACATCATGCATGACAAAAATACTGTATGTTAATCTCCCTTTTGTTCATGTTGTGTTCCCAATTGAGGCAAAATGACATGTATTATGGAGTCGACATATGTGACAGTCTTCAAATGTATAAATTCCAATTGCAATTCCCACATCACCTCCTCATTGTCACTGAGTGAAGCTCACCCTTTTTTATAGAATTCCAGTAGGGGAAACTCACTGCCTCTGGAAGTATAATTCATTTCATCTCCAAATTTTAGTATAGAATATACTCTAAATCTGACAAAGGTTCTTTCCAAGTGACAGCAGTAAAGCTGATGTGTTGACAGCTGACATTTGTGCTCACCTACACCCACACTGTCGAAGCCACCCTCCTATTACATAATCTATATGCGCAGCTGAGCCTGTCCCATGCTATCAGGTTTTATGGAGGAACAATGCGAATGCATTTGTGTTTGGCCTCCTTTTGGGGGTTAAAGCTTTCCCTCTAACATGGTGGGCTGAGTTTAGACCTTGGACAAAATTTCTTCATGTGAAGGTTTTACAGTTGAAACAGTTACTATAGGGAGGGGCAGAGTGCAGAGAATGTCTTTCTCTAAACATCTTTCAACATTTTACCAACTCTAACGGCTCTTTGAGAGTGCTGCATATGGTCAAACCCAAAACAAAGGAACACACTAGCTCCTCTTTCCTCCACTCAGTCAGGTACATCCTGAACAGCAGCAAAGTGGTTCTACAGATTAGTCCATGTCTGGGGTCAACAGACTGGCCCATGAGCCAGAGCTGCCCCCTTACCTGTTTGTGTAAGACTATGTGAGATAACAGTAACGTTTATATTTGCTAGTGGTTGAAGAAAAACCACTAGCAAATATAAAAGAATAATTTGTGACACAAGAAAATCCCATGAAATTCAAATTTCAATGCCCTTAAGTAAAATAAAGTTTTCGTGGAAAACAACCCTGCTCATTTGTTTGCATGTCATCCATGGCTGATTTCACATATCAAGAGCAGAGCTGGGACCAGCAGTTGGCACAATGGCTATGTCACTGGACTCCCATGTAGTTGACTGTGGTTCAAGTCCCGGAATCGGCGGCTTAAACTCAGGCCAGGTGCGTGTGCGTGCGTGCCCAAGATCCCGAGAGGAGAATGGAGGAGAGGGGATTGTGGCATGGCCCTCCCCCCTGGGGGATGATTTCTTGCTTTCTGACTCTCTCTCTCTCTCTGTCTTTCTAGCAAGTGCACACACCTTATAGCAAAAACCTCAAAAAAAAAAAAAAAAAAAAAAAAAGGACCTGACAGGTTGACAAAGACCCAGACTGAGAGGAGAATGGAGGAGAAGGGATGGTGGCATGGCCTTCCCCTCTGGGGGATGATTTCTCGCTTTCTGTCTCTCTGTCTCTCTCTCTCTCTGTCTTTCTAGCAAGTGCACCCACCTTAAAGAAAAAAACTCAAAAAAAAAAAAAAAAGTAGAGCTGAGCAGTTGTAACAGAGCCTATATGGTCCACCAAGCCTAAAATATTTTGTCTCTCAATTTTAATGGAAATATTTGATGACATCTGATGTATGCCCCCCTCCGCCAAGTCTTCCTGATCAAATTGCCTTAAATTCAAAACAGTCTCTTTGTTTGCCTGGACATATATCCCTCAGCTCATTGTTTACAAAGCTTTCTATATAATGACTGGCACATACTGGATTCTCAATAAATGCTTAAAGAATGGATATAGGGGCCAAAAGGTGCTGTGGTGGTTAAGGTACTGGACTCCCACATGGCTGCCTGTGGTTCAAATCCAAGATCTGGTGGCTTAGAGATCATGCTAGCACATGTATGTGTATGTGTGCCCACCTAGCATCCCAGGAGGAAAATGGAGAATAGATTGAAGCATGACCATCCACCTTTGAGGGTGGAGGTGCTTTCTTACTTTCTTTCTCACTGTCTCTTTCTGGCAAGCACACATATCCTATGCAAAAATCTTAAAAAAAAAAGAAAAATAATATAACCAATAATTTTATTATAAGACAAATGGAATAAGATGATGCCCTGCAGATGAAAAGCCAATGGTACTTCTTGTTAGCAACGACACAGCAGGGAGAAGTTTTTCTTGATAAATTTACACTAAAACGTTTGCCATGCTCTTCTTCTTCGTAGGAGAGCTGGAATATAACAGCCTATGCAGTAGTTCTAGACTCCCTCGCTTGTAATTACAAAGCAAAACCTTCTGATGCCAATAATAAAACCAGACTCTCTACCTTTTAAGTGCAATCTTCTTGATTATAAGCAGCCACTGACCAAACACATCAATTAGAGGGATATTTCTTAAACCCTGGGGCCAGAGTTTAGTTAAAAACAACGTGGAAAGTGGTTTAACTATTAACTATCACCCATCCTCAGTACACAGCATTCAAGCCAAATTTATTATTTCCCACAGAGTGGGAAAAAAGAACCATTCTGTGTTTCTTGTTGGGTGGCTCCTCTTCTAAACACCAGCACCCTGTTTAAAACCAATATGGAAGTATGGATAAATTTCAGGTTGCTTGTTCCTGTCTTGTTACCCTACTTCAGAATATCTGGTCTTAGTTTTAGAGAATTAGGGGGCTTCAAAACTCTTTGAAAGGCTGAAGACATAAATGAAGCTAGGCTTGGCCAGCAGAGATCCCCCAAGGGACTTCGTCAGACACCATATCTCAGGAAGAGCCAAAAAAGCATCCCTGCACAGAAGCCAGCAAGGCTGGGAAGGAGAATGGAAAGAAGCCTAGAAAAATTCCAGAAAGCCAAGAAATGTCTCCTCTGCCAAATGGATTGCAGCCTATAGTTTATGTGTATTTTCAAGCATTCAGATGAAAAAATTTGTGCAATCCAATATAAACTACAGCATTGTGACATTCATATATTCATTTATTCAGTCATTTACTCATTATCTCTGTCACCTTCTCTATGAAGCCTTCTTTGACTTTTTGGGTTACTCCAAATAATTGTCACTCATTCTCATAGCTCTTCATGCTCGCCTTGTGTATAACCCTTATGGCATTATACTCAGTCACGTGTGGTGTGACAATGTTTTAGTTAACAACACACTGCATATTCTATGATGATGGTCCCTTAAGATTATAATGGAGCTGAAAATTCCTATTGTCTAGGAATAGACCATCTGTAGCCCTCAAAACATCATAACACAATCCATTACTCATATGTTTATGGTGTGTAAACAATCCTACTGCACTGCGAATCATATAAAAGCATAGTACATATAATTATGTATAGTATATGATACCTGATAATAATAGCAACCATGTTACTGACATATATTTACTCTACTATACTTTTAATCATTATCTTAGACTATATTTCTTCTACTTACAAAAAAAGTTTCTATAAAGCAGTATGCCATGTGACATGGGCAGTAGTAGCCTTATACATAGTGTGTTTATTACATCTCTTCTCATATATTTTATTTAATCTTGTGTTTTGTTCATCATGGTCCTTTCAGTGGCATAAGATGTGGAGAAAGACAGTGATATTGATGATTCTGACCCTATGTGGGCCTAGATTAATGTGTATGTGTGTATCTTTGCTTTTGATTAAATGTTTTAAAAAATAGAAGATAAATACATTTTAAAAGTAGAAAACTATCATAGAATACTAATATAAACAAAGAAAATATTGTATACCCATACAATGTGTTTTAAGCTAATTGTTATTGCCCATAAAAGTCATGAGGTTAAAAAATTAAGTTTATTTAGTGAAAAAGTTACAGTGAGCTAAAGTTAAATCTTTATTGAAAAAAGAAAAATATTTTTATATATTAATGTAGCTTCAGTGTACAGTGTTTATAAAGTCTACAGCAGTGTGCAATGTCCTAGACCTTCACATTCACTCCTCTCTCACTCAATGACTCACTCAAAACAACTTTTAGTCCTCCAAGCTCCATTCCTAAGTGTCCTATGTAAGTGTACCATGTTTTACCTGTATATTAACTATTCTTTTTCTATGTTTATATATATTTAGATACACAAAAAATTACTACTGCATTACTATTCCCAACAATATTCAGTACAATAACATAATGTATAAGTTTTCAGTCTAAGAGTAATAAGCGTACATCGTGTAACCTAGGCATGTAGTAAGTTATACTATCTAGGTTTGTGTAAGTATACTCTATGTTGTTTACATAATAAAGAAATTGCCAGGGACCAGCAGTTAGCATAATGCCTACGTCGCTGGACTCCCATGTAGTCAACCGCGGTTCACGTCCCGGACCCAGTGGCTTAAAACTCACGCCAGGTGTGTGTGCATGCGTGCCCAAGATCCTGAAAGGAGAACAGAGGAGAAGGTATTGCAACATGGCCATCCACCCCAGGGGGTGATTTCTCACTTTCTGTCTCTCTGTCTGTCTCTGTCTATCTGGCAAGCGCATGTGTCCTACAGCAAAAACCTCTCCAAATAAAGAAAGAAAGAAATTGCCTAATGATCAATTTCTCAGAATATTTTCCCTTCATTTAGTGACAACCGTATCTTGTAATGATTTAGTCTTAGTGACACACTTCAGCCTCTACAGGGCATTCAAACCCCCAAACCCTGAAGAGAAAGAGTTCTGTCATGATATGTGGATCTTAACAAACTGGACTAATATATTTGGGGTGGAGTATTTGGTGGAAGAAGCAATGAGATTCAAAGCTCTTACTCCTATGTGGAGTGGCCATTGAAGACTTCCTGAACTTTCAGGATCTTAACTTTCTTTAAAAAAAAAAAAAAAAAAAAAAAACAAAAAAAAAACCTTTAAAGGG
>NW_006198305.1:2821513-2840969 GCF_000334495.1 Tupaia belangeri chinensis
CGGTTCGAGTCCCGGACCCAGTGACTTAAACTCACTTCAGGCACATATGCGTGTGTGCCCAAGATCCCAAGAGGAGAATGGAGGAGAAGAGATTGTGGCATGGCCATCCTCCCTTGTGGGTGATTTCTCACTTTCTCTCTCTCTCTCTCTCTCTCTCTCTGTCTGGCAAGCGCATGCGCCCTACAGCAAAAACCTCTTCAAAAAAAAAAACCCTTTAAGGAACTGGCATGTAGTGTGATGGTTAAGGTGCGGGAATCCTGCATGACTGACTGTGGTTTGAGTCCCAGACCTGGTGGCTTGCCTTCACACTTTCCCTTTCTTGCTCGCTGGTTAAATTTTAAAATAATAATAACAAATATAAGTAAATAAATTTTTAAAAATACTTTTAAAAATTACTCTACCATTTTCTTTCTCTTTCTGCCCATGTAGCTGCTGTGGGAGTCTAAGCAAAATTAATCCTTCTAGCTCAGTTGTGTTCTGAACTATTAGGTCATCAGGAAAGTCAAGACATGTTTTTCTATGCAAAAATGAGTCATTACCTTCCTGACAACTGAATAGTTAGTGAGAAAAGGGATCCAGATAGGCATTTCATAAAAAATTCCAATTGGTAATATGTGATAAGAAAAATATTAAGATGGCAGTATTCAGAGACTCAGCTTCCTACATTATCACCAGAGAACATCCTTTATTTGTCAGCTGGATTTCCAAAGCCTCCTGGCCACTCTTTAAGAGAGAGACTTCTTTCTTCTTGGGAGCAAGACTAAGTTGATCTACTTCACAGGGTACAGTCAAGGAAAAGTGCAAGAATGGAGTGAAGGAGAAGAGTGAGCTAGTGGGCAGGTGGAGGTTCTGGAGCATGTATAATAAGAATGGATGGGAGATGAAAGGGAGTTCTAACAAATGTTTCTATCAATCCTGTTTAATGTTCATTGAAACATACAGATTAGAATTCCATTTTATTTACTCTTGGCTTTGCATTTGTTTCTGAGGCACAGCAATGTTCTGAGACCGAACTACCTTGGTCTTCAGGTTAATTTGAGCGACACAGAAAATGTGAATTTTTCTGTCCAATCTCTTCTGCACAGTTCCTTTGAAACTCATAGAACATGGCTGGCAAAAACTTGTTAAATATCTGGCATAATTCAGCAGATCTATTGGGTTGTTGGGAAAATCATGACATAATATGGGACAGTGTAAAGGCAGGGAGAGCAGAGACAGTGTGAGAGGAGGGCAGGAAATGGCGGAGGGTGAGAAGGAGGGAATCAAGGGGATAAAAGAAAGAAGCAAAACATTTAAAAAACACAAAATGGATAATTATCTGTTGAAGATAATATATAAGCTAATATATTTTTTAGAATCATTAATTTTATTTATTATTATTATTTTTTAATTTGACCAAAGAGAGACAGAGAGAGAAAGAGAAAGTGAAAAGCCACTGAGTCTAGGACTCAACTGCAGTTGGCTATGTGGGGTTCCAGGGCCTTAAACACCATGCCACCTGCTGGCCCCCAGTGTCTTTGATTGAGTCAATATGCAGTGTATTCTGGATGGGAAAATTCATGTTTTATGCTGTAATGATATACAGTGAATGAATGTAAAACATAAATAATTTTTTTGAAAAAAGGAAAACACAGAAAAATATGTCATAAATTCCCTGACGTCCTAATATTAGGCAAGAGGGTCTAGGGCCTCGGTGCATGCATGTCCAAAAATCCCAAGAGGAGAATGGAGAAGAGATTGTTGGCATGGCTGTACCCCCGGGGGATGCTTTCTTGCTTTCTGACTCTGTTTCTCCCTGTCTGTCTCTCCAGGGAGCACATATGCTTGATAGCAAAAATCTCTCCTAAAAAAATTTTTTTAGAAATAAATAATTTTGAAGAAAACACGATTTCTTTCCTTTTTTTTTTTTTTTTTTGAAAGATTTTTGCTATAGAGTGCACGCACTTGCTGGAGAGACAGAAAGCAAGAAATCACCTCCCAAGGGGGATGACCATGCCACTATCCCTTCTCCTCCAGTCTCCTCTTGGAATTTTGGACACATATCCACATGAGCCTGCCATGAATTTCAAGTTGCTGGGTCTGGGACTTGAACCAGTTGGCCATGTGAGAGTTCAGCAACGTAACCACTACACCATCTGGTGGTCTCAGTATGATGGTTTTTTTTTTCCTGTATCTTGAAGGTTAACCTAAATTTGTTTTGTAAGAAAAATATATTTTGATCATGTAACTATATAAAGTATATTCTGGAATCTACCAAGAAGTCATGATTTCTGATGATACTTTAATTTCATTGATTATAGCACAATGAATAGAAGCAAAGTTGCCCTTTAAAAAAAATCATTTCAATGTTCTTTGCAGGATTTTAGTACTCTCATGATCTTTTCCACAGCAAAAGATACATTCATCTCTGATAATAAGCCTACCTGTCTTTGGATTAACCCAATTAAAGGAAAGAATGTGTAATGCAATGGCCCTTCCCTACTTCAAGAGCAGTAGTTTCCAGAAAGTATGCAGCAGTGCTGGACTTGATGCCTAAATATTATATGGGGAACTTGTTGTCCTATAGCTCCTTGGTCCCTACCAAGAATTCCACAATGGAGACCAGATTTTACTATCCTCTTTCGGTGATTTTGATGCGTAGTCCTTTGGAGTGCCACTGTCCTGAGAAGAAAGAAATCAAGCATAATTCCCTCTCTCAAGGAGAGAAGGAGCTCCAATATGCACCAAGGACTCACAATTAGATCAGGACCAATGATAGGGATTTATGATAGCAGCAAAGAAAAGAAACACTTTGACTTCCATTAAGATTGCCTCACGTGGTCAACAGATGGTGTGGTGGTTAAGTGCACTAGACTCCCACATGACATGGTCAACCGTAGTTCAAGTCCTGGACACAGTTGGTTGATTTGTCACTGTCCCTCTTTTTCTCTGTGTCTCTGTTTCTCTCTGGTCAAATAAAATAATAGTGATGATGATGAATATAATTAAATAAAATGATTATTTTTTTTAAAAAAGATTGCCTTGTAGGGGAGAATAACCTTATCTTTCTGTAAACCTTTCCTGCTAAACTGCTTTATGGGGCTCCTTCTCTTTATTCCTTTTTTCCCTTTCTTTTTTATTTTGACAGAGGGCATGTGCACTCTCCAGAGAAAGATGGAAAGGGGAAGGGGAAAGTGAGAAAGCACTTCTCCCTAAAGAATGGGCACGCAGCAATCCCTTCGTTTCTCCTTTCAGAATTTTGGGCAACATGCATACAAGACCAGCGTGTTTCTCAAGCAGCTGGGTCCAGCACTCACTGCGCTGTTGACTATGTGGGATCTTGCTACCTTAAGCACCACCAGCAGACCCCTCTTTATTCCTTATAGTATGGTATGTTCATACAGCCTTGGGGAAGCCCAGTGGGTAACAGAAAGGAGGAGGTAGACAGGTTTCTTAAGCCTGGTAATAGCCAAAGGGGTCAGAGAAGTCTCCCCTCTCACATCTGATAAAGGGTATTCATCCACATAGAAGGCCACAGAGATGTGTGAGCCCAAAGTACTATTTAGTAAGAACAGTTGCGCATTTTTCAACAGTATCTCATTGGCATCATTCTCTCTGTCTCTCTCTCTCAGAAGAGAAAACATTAGCTCTAGTCGATGTGACAGGATCAGTTATAAGAGATTTCAGATAACACTTTCCACTGAGTCATTTTTCCCCAGTGTCCTACCCTGCACTCTGATACAGGTAGGCTCTTTTTTCTTCCTTCTCATTGTTCTCTGTCAGTAAAATACATACCATATTCATGCCCAAAAAAGCTAAAGTAAAATAATAGATAGATATAAGATTTAAATAAATATAAGATTTAATAATGTATTTTTAAGTAAATAAAATATTTAATATTAAAATAAAATAGTTTTAATAAATAAATATGATTTTATGTGCAAAATATATATACCACACGCTGAGTACTATAGAGATGCAAAATAAATTGTATCCTCCTTGCTGTTGGACTTTCATTAGGAAAACATAACACCTTAAACAAAGAAAATTATTACTGCCTTAAAAAGCACTTGGAGCTAATTGAGTAATGACATTTCCCAAGAACCACATTATACAAATTTAGATTGCTGAAATCCAGAGAATAACTCCAGTTCCTGACCTTTTTGATACTTGGTTGACCAGCTCTTCATCCCACCCTCTGAGCTCTCTAGAAAACTTCTAATAAGTCTTTCTTATCACTTAAGTTGGACAGAATTGCTTTCTGTTGCTTGCACCAATAATCTCCAATTGATGCTGATAGAATAGGCATCATTCTCATGGGGTGATTTGGAAAAGAAACAAACATAAGACCCAGAAGATGAACCAATATGCTACTCCAGTTACCAAAATACAAGCCATAAGGGACCTAGACAGAAGAAAGGCAGGAGAAAAAATGAGAGGCCAGGAGACATTTTGAAAGAACAAAATTCTATGACAAGTTTTCTGTAAAGGTGTAAGAAAAGACTATTTAAAGATAACTTCAATTTACGCAACCTGGCCTGGAAAGTAAAAGCATAGGTGTAGTTCATTCATTTAACATTCCTGTTGTGAGCCTATTACATGCCAGGCAGTGGGCTAGGTGCTAGGATACAGAGACTAAAAGTGACAGCTGCATGGTTTAAAGGAAAGAAGATGTAACTTTGGATAAGAAGTAAGGTACCAGGAAAAGTTGGAGTTTGGGGATAGAGAAACTAGAGCACATCTGAAAGATCAGAAATTGAGCAGTAGGGATGGCTGTGACACAGAAGTTAGTCCTTGTGCTTTGGGAACTGGATCTACCTGGCCAACCACAATTCAGGTCCTGATCTGGTGGCTTGAGAACCATGCCAGGTTATATTCACGAGCATGCCCAGAGCCCTGACAGGATGAAAAAATGAAGGAAAAGGGATTGTGGTATGATCATACACTGTTAGGGGTGCTTTCCCACCTGCTCTCTCTCTCTTTCATCGCTTGTCCTCTGGCAGACAAAAAAAAAAAAAAGAAAAGAAATTTAGAGGTAGATCTAAGTGTCATTTATGGGTCAAGGTATTACTTTAGATATATTCTCAGAATTGGGATTGGCAAATCAGTTATATCATATTATTAATAAATATAGCCATATCATTTCCCCAAATGACTATACCAATATATAATGCTACCAGACGGGGTTGGCAGGTGGCGTGGTGGTTAAGGGCACTGGGCTCCCACATGGCTAACCATGGACCAAGTCCCGGACCTGGTGGCTAGCTTTCTTTCTCTCTCTCGCTTGCTTGCTCTAACCCTCTCTGGTCTAATTAAAATAAATAAATAAAGTTATAATGTCACCAGAAAATTATTTCATGATGAGCTATTGGGTTGTCAGAAACATCATGATGCATTTTGGCAAAGAAAACATAGAAAAAAATACATCATGCCTTTTCTGACAACCCAATAGTTAGCATTGATTAGTATGGTCAAAAAAAAAATATTTTGCCTATAGAACAGGTATGTAGCTGTACCTGCTTAATTATTATATGTTTGATTGATAATGAGATTTAAAATTTGCCCATGTGTTTAATAATCGTATTCTATTTGAGCAAATTGTCTATTGTGTACTTTCAGTTATCTACTAAATGTAAAGGGTTTGTGTACTCACCAGAGAGAAAAAAAGAAGAAAAAGACAGAGAGAGAGAGAAAGTACTTCCCAAGGGAGTACTTTGATATTGCCATGCCTCTATCCCTTCTCTTTCATTTCTCCACCTGGTCAACATTGGAGGCACACACACATGCTCTCTGTCAAGCCACCCAAACTATGACTTGAACCACATAGTCAGCCATATGGAATCCAGCTCCCTTAGCCACCAGGCCATGAATTGGCCCTACTAAATCTTTTTATTAAAAAAAGATTATTTATTTATTTATTTTCATTTGTCATTATTATTTTTTAATTTGAGCAGAAAGAGACAGAGGGTGAAAGTGAGAGAGAGAGAGAGAGAGAGGGAGAGAGGAAAAGCCACTAGGTCCAGAACTTGAGCCATAGTCAGCCATGTGAGAATCCAGTGCCTTTAACTACCACACCACCTGCCAGTCCCGCTACTAAATCTTCTTATATCATTAAAGGGCTTCTTAATTTATGATTTTAAATTGTATATTGCTATTTTTACTGTATAGTTTTACATTTTTATGTTGTCAAATATGTTAAATTCTCTTATTACTTTAATATAAAATAATTATATTATGCCTGTACAAAGAAAATAAATATATTTGTTTCTTTGGAATGACATTTTTGCAAGTAAATAATTAGCGAAGAGTTTCTTTTGTGTGATAAGATAGGAATCTAAAGGATTTACTACAGTATGCTATCCAGTAATTCTGTTGGCATTTAGTAAATAATCTTGAATCTCCACATATTCTGGTAAAGGAATGACAAGATGTAGCTCTACACCAAACCTCTGACACAAATGGGCTGCGTGATTTTGGGCAAGTCCCTTTGTTTTGATAGATGTCAGTTCATGCATCTCTAAAATAGGTGAATTAGACTAAGGTTTCTTCCAGAATTAACATTTAATGTTTTCTCTGAAAAAAAATATTACCCTGGGAGAAGAGGAGTGGCAGGTGGTCTGGTGGTTAAGGGCACTGGACTCCTACATGGCTGATGACAGTTTGAGTCCTGGACCCGGCGCCTTGCTATTTTACTTTCTCTCTCTGGTCAAATTAAAAAATTAATTAATTAATTAATTAAATAATTTTTTAAAAAAAGTATGACCCTTAAGTCATGATAAGATAGGTGCTCGATGAGCAAGCATCTGGAATGTGGTAATCCAGCACTTTGTCTGTTGCTGCTTGCATTTTCCAGCTCCCTTACAAACGTCCTCAGCCACACAGCCATGCTGAAAGCTCAGGATCCAACATATTTACTTCATTTAGGAAGGCTGCACAGGATATGCCTGGCTGACATGAGTGGTGCCTAATGGGCTGTAAATAACTTTTGACCACTTGACCTTAGTCGTGTTGATATGACCCCCATCAGGTCTCCTCAACTGTGGGATCACGCAGATGCCCACGCACCACTTCATAAATGAAAAGGGTATTTCCTCTAATTGGGGAGAGGAAACACGGTAATGTGGAGCAGCAGCAAGCCATGCGTTTCATGAACTCGGGGCTCGATTGGATGCCACAGCAAATCACCCACAGTCCTGCTTTGTCAGGATCTCCTTTTCAGCTGAAAGACTCTACAGAGCCACAGCTTTGAATTACTTCCCTAAGTACAGCATTAGCTCCACTGTCTACCCACTATGCACTTTCACCTAGTAGCATCTTCCTCCATACTTGCACGCTCCTTTGCTATGTATATTCCTAATTTCAAGTCAAGCTATTTTTCCTATCACCCTACACCCCTCATGGTTTTTCTTTTCTTAGGATCTTTGCTCAGAACTCTGGTTCCCTGAAAATATCTTTCTATGTGGATAATGACAATGGCTACTACTGCTCCGCTATTATTACCACCACCACAAGCTATGCTCCTGCTATGTGACCAGCACTATACCCGCATTTCATAAACTTCTTCTCATTAAACTCAGGCAACCTGAATCTGAATCTGTGCATGCTCTGCCACTTACTGTAATAACTGTGTGACTTAATTCATGTCACTTAACTTTTTAGTGACACAGTTAACTCACACGGAAACTGGAAACATTACTAGTACTTATTTCTAGGGTTTTCATGCAGATTAATTGTTGCCTTAGCCTATTGAGGCTGTTATAGCAAATACGATTAGCTGACTAACAGACCATAGAAATTTATTTCTTACAATTCTAGAGGCTAGGAAGTCCATGATCATGACACTAGCAGATTTGCATCTAGCGAAGTCCTGTTCGTTATGGATGGCATCTTCTCTCTGGCTGAGTCTTCATGTGGTGGGAGGGGCAAAGAAGCTCCCTTGAGCCTCTTTTAGAAGACCACTAATCCTATTCATGAGATATCTACCTTCCTGGTCTAATCTCCTAAAGGCCTAACTTCCTAATCTTATCACTTTGGGGGTTAGCATTTTCACATGTGAATTTGGGAGACACTTTTAGACCACAGAAAACATGAAATGCTTAGAACAATGCCTGTCATATAGTAAGTTTTTCAATAAGAGTTAAACGAAGATGATGCTGATAATGGGAAGGTATCTCTACTACACAGAAGAAGAAACTAAAGTTATTTACCCAAGTGTTCAAGTTATCTATCGCTGCATAATTACTTATCCAAAATTTTAGTTGTTTTAAGTAGTGATTTTATTCTACTTCATGATTTTCTGTGTCAGGAATTTGGGCTAGACTTAGCTAGGTGGTTCTTCTGTTCCAGCTGGCATTGACTGAGGTTACAGCTGGCAGATAGGGTGGATGGTCTCATATGGCTTTTTCTTTTTTTTTCATGTCTGCCATACCTTTGTAGGGGTCTTGGGGCTGGGATCCATCTCCATAGAGTTTCAGTCCCCACCCCCAAGCCCCCGCCATGTGGTTTTTCTATTAGGCTAGTCAAACTGTTAAAGGGCAACTTATGGCTCCAAGAGACCAGGCTAGATGCGGCCAGTCCTCTTGAAGGCTGGGCATGAGCTGGGATAGAGTCACTTCTGTATTCTGTTGGCCAATGCAGTCAAAGCCTAGCCCATAATCAAGAGGAGCAGATGTAGGCTGTACCTCTTATTGAGAGGATGACAAAGAACTTGCAACCATTTAAAATTTGGCACACCAAAGTCTCATACTAGTAAATGAAGTTAAATCAAATATTACCTTAAAAGAATTAAGGATACTGGGCCAGCCAGTAGCTTGGTTAAGGTACTAGATCCCACGTGGACTGTGCGACTTGAGTTCAGTGGCTTGAAAATCACACCAAACATGTGTGCATGCATGCTCCAAATTCCAAGAGGAGAATAGAGGAGAAGGAATTGAGGTGTGGCCATAATCCTTGGAGAGTGATTTCTCACTTTCCCTCTCTCTGGCACTCTCCAGCCAGCGCACACACACACACTGTGGCAAAAATCCCAAATGATAATTTTTTTAAAGTATTAAGCCTACTATCTCACACCTATTTAATATCCCAAAACTGATATTTATTTAACGACTGCATACTTTTGTCTCTGACAAAAAGAAAGTACATATATCTTAATTATTTCCACTAAAAGACTCTGAAGCAATGATAACCCAGTAGCACTTAGTAATCAATTACATGACTTGTAATATCCTTTACAACAAAGGGGAACAAAAAATGAATGATTCTTGGTTGTGGCAGTGTCTTCTGCCAGAAAGCAAGAAAACTATCAAAGACTAACTGGGTCATGTCATGAGGACAACTTGGGGTTAGGCAGTGGCACAGTGGCATTGCAACTGGACCCACATGGGAAAGATCTTGGGTTAGTGTCCTGAGACATCCACAGGCATCCGGGACATACTCAAATAGTCATGATCCTGACTGGCTGAGACTAGGAGGCAGAATGCAACTTGAAACCCCTGTTGGGGATACCTGTCTCTTTGTCTCTCCCTCCTTCTCTGTCTTTCCCTCATGGAATAAATAAATGCATAAATTTTAAAACAAAAATGAACAAACTAGAAGGAATTTCCACTGACAAGATAATTCAAAAAGAATAATGACTACGATGGAGTTTAACACATCAAGTAGATAAAACTCTATGAGCTGATAATGCTATCTTAGAAACAAACAAACCTAAATGGTGAATCCTTTCTGCTGAATTTAATGGGAAAATTAGCTTTAGAGCTAATCATCAAAATGAGTGAGGAGACATTACCAAGACCAGTGATGTGTACTACACTGCCAGTTAGCAACTATTTGCTGTCAAACTTTATAAAAGATATGAATCAAACATTTATTTAACCTTTTCTGTACACGACATATTTCAGCATTGCCAAAAAGATCTCAAGGTAATGTTCTTCTTTATAGAGGAATCCAGAGCCAGTAAGGAAAAAATAATGGGGCCCAGCTTCTGTGGTACAGGGTCATGCAGTGCCCTGCAGAACTGGAGGCCATATGGCTGACCACCAGTTCAGATTGCCAGGTCAGCCTGAAAACACAACCAGTGTGCACATGGGCACCCAAGATCCTGAGAAGCCTTCCCGGTGGCCAGCAGATGGCATAGTGATTAAGACACTGGACTCCCACACAATTCAAGTCTCAGACCTGGCGGCTTGAAAATCATGCCAGGTGCATATGTGTGTGTGTCCAAAATTCTGAGAGGAGAATAGTGGAGAAGGAATTATAGCATGGCCATCTCCCATGGGGTGTGGGGGGTAATTTCTCACTTTCCCTGTCACTGTCTCTCTCTGTTTCTCTGTCTCTGTCTCTCTCTCCAGCAAGTGCACACAGCCTATGGCCAAAAACCATAAAAACCAAAAAAAAAAGATAGAAAAAGGGGAACCAGCAGTTAGCATAATGGCTATGTTGCTGGACTCCCAAGTAGTCGACCACGGTTCGCGTCCCGGACCTGGTGGCTTAAAACTCACACCGGGTGCGTGTGCGTTCATGCTCAAGATCCCAAGAGGACAATGGAGGAGAAGGGATTGCGGCGTGATTTCTCACTTTCTGTCTCTATGTCTCTCTCTGTCTGTCTGGCAAACACATGCGCCCTATAGCGAAAACCTCTAAAAAAAAAAAAAAGAAAGTAAAAAAGAAAAAAAAAAGAAAAAGACAAAAGAAAAGAAAAATTAAAATTGAATATATTGAGTCCTCAAAATCTAACCACTTATTTAGAGGAAATATAGGGGCTAGAGAAAGAAAGTTAAACACCAGGAAGACATAATGAGCCAAATCCAGGATGTAGGAGAGTCAGTAAGACAAATGACCTGGTTTTTCCAATGAATCAACAACTTGCAAAAGGGTAAAAAAGAAACTTCTGGAGAATAGGGAGACTTTATTCCAGTATGTAGACTTTAAGTTCTGATTCAAACTAACCAGATGGTAGGAAGACGAGGGCCACTTTATAGCAATTGCTGAAATTTGAATATAGCAAAAGTCCTGACCAAGGAGTAAGGAGGAATGTAGAGGGGAAAGATGGCAAGAGTCAGCCACAGCTTCAAGACCAACTGCAGCAGCCACTATCACTAATCCCCTCTTACAAGCTTTACTGTAAAACAGAACAACACAGAATCTGGAGAAACTTGTGCCTGGATGGAAGGAACTTCCTTTGAAAGGCAAGAAGATCGGAGCCTGACCAGGGGGAATAAGGAAAATGGTACTGGAGTCCTACCAGATTGTCTTTGCCAGGCTGGTGTCCCCAGTCCCTAGTGGCTAGTGTGTTAACTGCAAGCTGCTCCTTGGCTGCTGTCTCATTCTACAGAGAATTGCCTTGGGCCAAATAGGAGCAGCCTTACCAGAGTGTTGTGCATCCTCCTTTTTCATGAACTGGAAGAACATAGCAAGGGACCAAAAACTGATGGACACAGGGATACATCTGACTCCTTTCCTTAAGGATGGGATAACTCAGTGGAGCGAGCCATTTGTGTTCCAGAGCACCTTATGGGGACCACACTAAAAATGGACTCTAGTTGAACTCACTTCCTCAGCTGACTTCACCTGCTGACCTCATGCTCCATCTCCTGATAACACTTTTTCCAAAGCCCATCTTCTCAAGATTCTCCCATTTCAGGCTCTGCTTCTAGGAAACCTGATCTAAGATAGTCTGTTTTGGATTAAATTGAATCTTCAAAAAAAATGTATTCAAGTCATCAGCCCTGGGCACCCTTGAACCTAACCTTATTTGGAAATAGGGT
Source organism: Tupaia belangeri chinensis (assembly GCF_000334495.1). NCBI lineage: Eukaryota > Metazoa > Chordata > Mammalia > Scandentia > Tupaiidae > Tupaia > Tupaia belangeri. Next base: position 2,833,258 of record NW_006198305.1, read on the forward strand.
CTTTGTAGATGTAATCAACTTAAAATGAGGCCTTACTGGATTAGTATGAGACTAGGAAGACAAAGATGGGTAGACACACACAGAGGGAAGACTGTCATATTCTGAGGGAAGCAAAGATTAGTTATGCTGCCTTGAAAGGAACCACCAAGGATTATCAGCAACCACCAGATACTAGAAGGAGGCAAGGAAGGGTTCTCATCTAGAACCTTTCAAGAGAGCATGGCCCTGACAACACCTTGCTTTTAGATCTCTAGCTTTCCAGTTTTAAGTCATCCAGTGTATTGTATTTTTTGTGTTGTGACACAATCACAGGAGAAAAATGCACTGTCCTTGGAGGCTAACTTAAATTTTATTTCTGTGAAATTTGGTTGCTTCTCCAGAGCATTTCCAGCACACACTTTCCTCTCCATTCACTGCCGAGTTGTACATTTTCACTGTTCCTGGGTACTAGACAATAAGCTCCAGGAGAGTAAGATCAGGGATGATACTTGTACTAATTTGTCAGTTGCAGACATCTCTTTAGTTAGTATTACTTTTATAATAGAAAACTCTGCAGTATTCTTTTTATGTGTGTAGACTCCTGTTTTAGAATGTTCTCCCTGTGTGTGAGAAATAGGAAAAAAGAAAACTGTGAATCACTAAAATAAACAGTTTTTCTACCTATTTGAAGGATTTTATTGCTTTTAAGAGTTGGACTACTTTTCTTGGGTGGGCAGGAGATATTAGAGTAATGACATGGCTAAGAGGAGAGACTGAAAAAATAATGTTAGCCTCATGAAACCATTAATAGATACACAAGATACTTGGGAAAAGTTGGGATTTGTTAATATTCTTGCTTAAGAGACCTGAAAACTATTTGGTCTCCTGAAGTCCTGTCATTTTTTTTTTTTAAGAGAAGTTTTTGCTATAGGGTGTGTGCACTCGCCAGAGAGACAGAGAGACAGAAAGCAAGAAATCACCACCCCAGGGGAGATGGCCACGCCGCAATTCTTTCTCCTCCATTCTCCTCTCAGGATCTTGGGCACGCATGCACACGCGCCCGGCGTGAGTTTAAACCACTGGGTCTGGGACTCGAATCGCGGTCGACTACATGGGAGTCCAGCGACATAGCCATTACACTAACTGCTGGTCCCAAGTCCTGTCATTTTTAACACTCACGGTCTTAAATTCCTCTGGAAGCTGAGCGTATCTAAAATACAGGTGAGTGGAAAAAGCTATTTATAGATTTAAGAGCAAAAGAGAAGAATGGTTTCTATCTCAAACTCTTTGATTTTAGCATCGAAGAACCCTTATTAATTAAGGAGACATTCACTTTCAGATTTGCTCTTTGCTTGTTTTCCTTTCACATCTGGAGAATTTGCTTCTGATCTGACTCTTCTGGGAGGCTAGTGCAAGGGAAATGAGGATAAGGATAGAGTAAGAGATTAATAATTATAATTTATTTATGACAATAAGACAAGTTGGAAGTTGTCGCCTAGTGTACATACTTCAAAAACAATTTATTGCTTGAAATTCAAGAAAGGCATTCACCCATGTGAATAACCACAAGTATTTTAAATTTGATATTATAGTCTAGTCAATTTCTTTTCTAAAAAGTCCTAAGAGCATATCTATTGCTAGTTTTTCTTCTAACTCCCCAAAGGAAAGATGAAGATGATTCAACTGTAAACAACTCAGATAACTTTAAGAAGAATAAGATGTGCTTTTGTTGTCGGAGTTAATTCTGATATAGAATACTACAGCTTGATAAGAAATTGATATGGAACACTAAGACTGATGAGCAGAATAGAGGCAACATCACTTACTAACATATCCAACATTCATCTATTAATAGATAATAAAAATAAGAAATTCCTTTCTGGAAAGTTTCTCTCTTAAGACTTTCTTGTTTCTCTTTTTTCCTAAAATACATCAGAATGTTAGCAGAATAAGGGCACTGTTCTTCTGCCCTAAATGTCTTATATTCAAAATATTCAAATGTAAAATCGGATCAAAAAGAGCTCATTTTGGAAGGCAAAGAACATGAGAACCTTTAGAGTATCCAGTGTCATTCTACAAAAACCTTTTCTTTCCTCATGAGGGCCTTAGATACCCTGTCCTGGAAAACTAACACACATTATTGTACAACTTGATAATGTGTGCATACTGCTCTGTGAGAAATTGGCAGAAAAAGTAAGGGAAGAAATAAAACATGCAGTGTTAAAAGAAAATAATAAGGTCACTGCAAGTGCAATTTTTATTTTGTCAAGTCTCAGTACCCATCATTTTTCTAAGAGTAAATTTCATTTGCACAATATTGGATGAGAAAATGTCATGCTAGTCCTACCAGCTCACCTGTCTGTGAGAATCTCAAGATCTTAATAGCCAAACCACCAAACAGGAAATAGCCCTGCTAATCAACTTTTTGAAGGTATCACCCCACAAACTTTGCTAGCCAGGAGTGTTTTCCAAAGCCAAATTTAAAGTGCAAGTATCTTGTTTATGGTTTTTTTTTTTTATGTACAACAGAAAATAAAATCTATCTATTTATCTATTTTTAATTAATTCATTTATTTGATTGTCATTCATTTCGTCAACTAAACATCTCAGGATCACTATGCTAAGTGATGAAACTGTGAAGAATAACATTTTTTTTTTTAAGGTGAGGGAATTTTCCTTCTTCTTTTTCTTTTTTGTGGAGAGGTTTTTACCATAGAGCCTGTGTGCTCGCCAGACAGAGAGAGAGAGAGACAGAGAGACAGAAAGCGAGAAATCACCCCCCCAGGGGGAATGGCCATGCCGCAATCCCTTCTCCTCCATTCTCCTCTCAGGATCTTGAGCAGGCACACACATGCTCCCGGCATGAGTTTTAAGCTACCGGGTCCTGGACACGAACCATGGTCGACTACATGGGAATCCAGTGACATAGCCATTACACTAACTGCTGGTCCCAGAATAATATTTTTTTAATTTAATTTTGTTTATTATAATCTTTTTATATTACATTAAATCACATATATCTTTTTTTCTTTTTTTAAAGAATTATTTTTATTAAATTTTTATTTATTCATTCATTTATCTTAATTTGACCAGTGATAGAGAGAGAGAGAGGAGAGAGAGAAAGCAAGCCACCAGGTCCAGGACTCAAACCGTGGTCAGTCATGTGGGAATATCCAGTGTCTTAACCACTATGCTACCTGCTGGTTCCAAATCACATTTATCTTTACAGTGTATTATATTTCTTTTTCCAGTATGATTACCATGAATATCATTCAAGACAAAGGCATTGCCATCCACTTCATCATTATTAAATAGCTTGTCATTTTTTTCAGATTATTATTATTATTTATTCTCATTATTTTTTTAAACATTCAATCACTGTATATTATTTGGCTTGTATAAAGAATTTACCTAACATGAAATACTTCTCAGACAAGTCCAGTTGAGAGTACTATATACATGTTATCATCAACAAGTAATAAACCATTTCTGTGTCCCAAGAATAATACTTTTTTCTTTTTCAAAGAGCTCTTAAGAGAGAAGGGTAGGCAACCACTAACTAAGATATAATGAGATTTACAAAGAGATACATCCAGTTCCAAATAGGTCAAAACAGTTCCACCCAAGTGGAAAGAACCGTTTAGGGCCCCTCAGAACCATTGGGACAGATAACTCTGATCTCAGATAAGTAGAGAAAACAAATCCTCACTCAATTGGGAATTTGTTCTTCTGTACAACTCTCTAAGTCTTTGAAAGACAAGTTCTTCATTTTCTTCCTTGTTCTCATTCCAAGAGCAGGTAACATTGAGTTTGCTCTGCCCAAAGTGTTTTGGTATTTAAGCTGGTTTTAAGTAACTCTCAGTGTTTTGCTTAACTTTTTCGATGCTGAGAGGAGGTGGAGAGAGGACAGGGCTGCATCTCTTTAGGGAACTTTATCTGCTACTTAGTAGGGCCATTCATCGCCTCCACTTTCCTTACCCCACTTTCTGTACCTATGCTCTGGATCCTTTACAGAACAAGATGGGGGGGAGGGGGTCAGAGTTGTAGCAGCAAACTGTCTCAGCTATCAAATCTTACTCTAGCTAGCCTAATTCCCATCCATTGTTCCTGTTCCACACTCTGTATTTACTGACCCCTTGGTTCCTGGCCACTGAATTATTTTACTCATACTATAGGCCAGTTACTCTGTTTGTCTCTACTCCTCATTCTGATTATAGATGAATATGCATTACAGAGTGTCAGCCTTATTCTAGCATTCATATCTCTCTGACCTGTAGAATTAACATTATCTTCCATATTTGTGATAGAGTACATGTGTACCCACATGACAGTGAGGAAGAGAGATGAACATCCTTCACATGGTCCAAACATGGTCCAGTCACTCCATGATCCCCACCTTCAGACTTCTTGCTCTTTGGATCATGGGCATTCACATGGAAGTTCAACATGATTCAGGTTGACCAGGCCAGGGATTTGACCTGTGAATGCCTTGTGAAATTACCATTATACCACAGAGCTGGCCCTGATCTTCATACTTCACTACCACTTTTCTAGTACTACATGCCTACCTTGTTCTCAGGGGGAAGGAATAGTGAGAAGAATAGGATTTGGATACAGTCAGAACTGAGTTTACTTCTTGACACTTAGTAACTGTGTGACTTTGAGCAAGACTGAACCTAAGCCTCAATTTCAGATACTATATCTTACACGTTTTTTGTGAGGTTTAAATGATAGAAAAATATAATGCCCTTAGCATATAATACAACCAAAAATCAGTCATTTATATTATCTGTGTACACTCCCCACTTATGGCTAGGGCTGGACATGCCCACTTCTTGTGAAGAATATCTATTCATTTGCAGTGTGTGAAGAATTGTGCAAAATTTTGAAACTGTAACAGTAAGAGGTACAAAATCCCTATCTGAGGAATTCTTGGAGCTTGCAGAAAAGACAAGTAGGTACACAAATCATTAGGGACTCAATTTTTATACTAAAGACACAGTGCTTTGGGAATACCAGAGATAAGAGGACCCTAGCTTGCATCTCACCAGAAAGGGGCAAACTTTATTAAGTCAGAATTCCAAAAAAGCAATTGTATACAAGTTTTTGCATCTATAGGCAGTAGAATCCTGAAAGGAGTTCAGTTAGCACAAGTGTACTTACCCATAATGAATTACATAGCTTTCTGAGTACATTAGTCAGTGTTTGGTCAGAAAAACAAAGAACTCCAGGTACTTCAAGCAGAAACTTCAAGGTACTTCAAGCAGAACTGAGTGCTTGCAGAATCACTGGTAGGACTGGCAAAAGGAAGATCAGAGAAGATCTAGCTAGCTCTCAGGGGTGCTGCTAGCTTTAAAGCTGTCACTGATGTGTAGTATTCATGTTAAAAAAAAAAAGCAATGTTGTACATTGTAAAGATATATTTGATTAAATGTAAATTAAAATTAAAAAACTAAAATAAAGCTGTCAAGAAATTGTAGAAACACCATGAAGTTTCTGGCAATGATCACACCAACCAACTGAATGTTTGGTAAGAGTATCTCTGGAATTGCCATAAAATCTCACATCTGCAAAAACCTGTGTATCTGCCTATAGCTGCAGGGAAAGCAATAATATGACTTCTGCTGCTGCTCAGCCTTCCAAATCCAGTGGGAATGCCTGTATTAACTATGGCTTTATTTTCTGATACTTTGAAATCTTGAGACCTTGCAGACTGAAGAAGGACCACTCCTCCTAAGGTTAGCTAATTCCTAGAAATAGCAAACAAATTCCCCTCTCATATGCATACCCACAAGTCCACAGTTCACAGCCAACCACCACCTTTACATGCTGACCAACATTCACCTACTTAATGTACCCCAAACCTAGATACCAGACAACTAAATACAGTCTCTATAGCTGGCAACTGACTGAGATGATTCAAACTAGCCCATTCGAAGCAATGTTGTACATTGTAAAGATATATTTGATTAAATGTAAATTAAAATTAAAAAAATAAAATAAAGCTGTCAAGAAATTGTAGAAACACCATGAAGTTTCTGGCAATGATCACACCAACCAACTGAATGTTTGGTAAGAGTATCTCTGGAATTGCCATAAAATCTCACATCTGCAAAAACCTGTGTATCTGCCTATAGCTGCAGGGAAAGCAATAATATGACTTCTGCTGCTGCTCAGCCTTCCAAATCCAGTGGGAATGCCTGTATTAACTATGGCTTTATTTTCTGATACTTTGAAATCTTGAGACCTTGCAGACTGAAGAAGGACCACTCCTCCTAAGGTTAGCTAATTCCTAGAAATAGCAAACAAATTCCCCTCTCATATGCATACCCACAAGTCCACAGTTCACAGCCAACCACCACCTTTACATGCTGACCAACATTCACCTACTTAATGTACCCCAAACCTAGATACCAGACAACTAAATACAGTCTCTATAGCTGGCAACTGACTGAGATGATTCAAACTAGCCCATTCGAAACTTGCCTACCTCACCTTATCTATTCCTTCTGCGGAAACAACAATAAAGGTCATGCTCACTTTCCACCCACATCCTCTGGCTCCTTTCCAACTCTGGAGCATCCCTATGTGTCTTCTCATGCCATGACATACCCCTTCCTTTTAGAATCTGTAAATATTGACTGTATCTTCAATGGCAATCATCTGATCCATTGGTCTTAACACACCTGGATAGTTTTTAAAGCCAGCATCATAGTACAGCGCCTCTCATAAGTAAATTTAATCTAGAATTTGTTGGTAGAGATTTTGAGAATGTGGTTCCCAGACACCTGACTGTGATACTACAAAAAGAGTAAAACAGTGTCAAGTTCCTCGGAGACCATCCAGCATACCAAGTCATGAACCGGTGATGACTCCACTTAGTATGGCTAAAAGAGTCATTCTAGGATGGTCTAGATGATTCTATCTGAGCAGGGTTGAATATGTTTTACTGTATTACTCTTCTTACTGATTTTAAAAAAATTTTTAAACTATGATTACTCTCGCTCAAAGTCTGTTTTTAAATCCCCATCGGTGAGTGCCACAGGTTTCTCTTGGCCTCCTCTGTGTCCTACACACTTTTGCTGTACATATCACTTGCTAACCAAAAGGCCCCTCAATGACCATTTATACACCACACTCTCATTTGTCTCCTTGATGTCATATATGCTGCAGCAATGGAAAAGAAATGTGAAAGTCCTTTTGTCAGCAAAAGGTACTTCCTGCTTAGAGTATGTGCTGAAATGGATCAGTAACACATGTGACACTTCCCACTCGATATCTTCAAACTTTTCCCATCCCAGTAGAGGAACCTGGTGTTTCAATGTTCAGTCATCTCCTACAACTTGGAGCCCTGACCCTGGTACAGAAAGCTCAGCAATTGGAGAGACTTTATACTCAAACATATATGCATACTTCAAAAAGTTCATGGATGCTCCTGGAAAACACTGGGGAAACTCTGGGAGACATTGGTATAGGAAAAGATTTCTTAAATAAGACCCCCACCCCCAAAGCATAGTCGATAATCCCCAAAATAGACATGTGGGATTACTTCAGACTAAGAACTGCCTGCATGGCAAAAGATACAGTAATTAGTGTGGATTGACAGCCCTCAGAATGGGAAAATATTTTTGTAAATTATGCATCAGATAAGGGACTGATAACCAGAATACACAAGAAACTAAAGAAGTTGTTTGGAAAAAAGATGATCAACCCTATTAAAAGATGGGAGAAGG
>NW_006198305.1:2842021-2843634 GCF_000334495.1 Tupaia belangeri chinensis
TCCAGCCACTGTGGAGAACAATTTGGAGATTCCTCAAAAATCTACAAATAGAACTACCATATGATCCAGCAATCTCACTTCTTGGTATCTACCCAAAGGACAGAAGAATTCTTCATTGGAAAAGTGCTTGCACATTGATGTTTATTGTGGCACTGTTCACAATTGCTAAGACATGGAACCAACCCAGATGCCCCCGTACGGGTGAATGGATTGAAAAACTGTGGCACATTTACTCTATGGAATACTATTCAGCCATAAAAAACAACAAAACCCTGGCTTTTGACAGAAAGTGGAAGAATATGGAAGATTTACTGCTGAGTGAAGCAAGCCAAGCTATGAAGGAGAGACATTGTATGTCCCCACTTAATATATATCAAGTGTCTGCACTCTATGACTGAAACTGATTGACTAAAAAATATACAAACACAAGAGATGGGTGTGAATATCAGATGTGGTTTGTGTGGAGGGGGGAGGCCTAGGGAAGGACATTTGGAGGAGGGATACAGAGGCAGAGGACTGATGGGATGGGGAGGTGTGGTGTTATCTGTTGAAGATATTTTGATAAACTAGACTGGGGAGAAATGTTCACATATTGAAATGTTCACTTTGTAAGCTAAACAATGTGATTGAATGTATATTAATTAATTAATTAATTTTTAAAAGTTCATGGAAATGCATATTATAAAAATTACTATGGATTTCCCTTTTTTTTGAATTAAGTTAAATTTATACCTTAATTTCATGTCTTTAGAACTTTTTGAAGTTGCCTCATAGGCTAACTACCAATCTGTAGAGAACTGTGACTGTGGAAGGCTATTTTAAAACCTCTTTGGGGAAAGACATGACATCTGGTTTGGATTTTGTTAAAAACTGATCCCTCTCAGGACCAGCAGTTAGTGTAATGGCTATGTTGCTGGACTCCCATATAGTTGACCAAGATTCAAGTCCCAGACCTGGCGACTTAAACTCACGTTGGGCACGTGTGCATGCATGCCCAAGATCCCAAAAGGAAAATGGAGGAAAATGGATTGCAGCATTGCCATCCCCGATGGGGGGATGATTTCTCACTTTCTGTCTCTCTGTCTCTCTCTATCTTTCTGGTGAGTGCATGTGCCCTATAGCAAAAACCTCTCAAAAAAAAAAATTGATCCCTCTCTTGTGAACACCTGTACAATATGATTTTAAGTACCCTGTAGGGAACAATAGTTCAAAAGAAGTTTAAATTTTTTTATTAATCTATTCAGGAAATACTTACTACTTTCTCTTCCTCTTCTCTTCCTTTCCAGAACAATTCAGTCCTCCTATTTCCGGTAGAGGTTGAGGTGGAAGAAGCTGAAAAATGTAGGCATTTTACCAGAGCAGAGAGTGTACAGAAACCCAGAACAGGTGTAAGAGTCTGACCAGTGAGGAGGTGAGCATGCTGGGTAAGGTAAAGAAGTGCCTCCAGGGGCCAGCAGTTAGTGTAATGGCTATGTCGCTGGACTCCCATGTAGTCGACGGGGGTTAGTGTCCCAGACCCGGTGACTTAAAACTCACGCCGGGCGCATGTGCATGTGTGCCCAAGATTCCGAGAGGAGAATGGAGGAGAAGGGATTGCAACGTGGCCATCCCCC
>NW_006198305.1:2843715-2852309 GCF_000334495.1 Tupaia belangeri chinensis
CCAAAAAAAAAAAAAAAAAAGTATCTCCAGTGCAGGAGGTTGGGACCTGTATGTAATGAAGAGCATGTCAGAAAAAGAGGTCATTTGGGGACCTGCAGTTAGCATAATGGCTATGTCACTGGACTCCCACATAGTTGAGTGCGGTTCGAGTCCCGGACCCGGCGGCTTAAACTCACTCCGGGCGCGTGTGCGTACGTGCCCAAGATCCCGAGAGGAGAACGGAGGAGAAGGGATTGCGGCATGGTCATCCCCCCTGAGGGGTGATTTCTCGCTTTCTGTCTCTCTGTCTCTGTCTGTCTGGCGAGCGCACACGCCCTATAGCAAAAAGCTCTCAAAAATAAAAAGAAAAAAAAAAAGAAAAGAAAAGGAGGTCATTTTGTAGAGGGTAATAGCTATGAACAGAGTAAGGAAGACCACAGACAGGTGGCCTGGCACACTGTGTGGCTACTCCCAGAGGTAAGAGAAGTATCAATACAGATAAGAGGGCTCAAAATCAAGTGGGAGGGTAGCTGCATGGCAGGCAGTGGGCTGGTGTATGGTAGCCAATCCCAAATCAGGAAAGGAGAGCATCGTGCAGGCAAAGGGAGGCAGAGGTACGAGAGACTGGTTACACTGGGAAGACAGGTCAGATTGGCAAATATGTTAAGAATAATAGATGAAAGAATTGTCAGGATTGATGCAGGAGTTACAAGCATGAGGGAGAAAAGTTGACTGAACCTGTGAATTTTGGATTAGAATTGAAGGTCTAATGAGTATTCATGCATTTCAGCGTATACATGTGCATATAAAAGGGTACTTCAAAAAGTTTAGGGAAAATTTAAGTATGAATTTATTTTGGTGCAAAATATTTGAAATCCCTTCATAGTTTTTTCATAGTACACTTTTTTTCATGTACTTTTTGAAGACCCTTCTTATCCAGATATAGAGATAAAGATAGTTTTTGTTTTCTTCCTTGTCCATTAAAAGGACCTGGGAACAAGGACAGTGAATACACCTAGAAACAAATCTTGGTTTCCGAATACCATTCACCACTGAAAAGAACTAGGACTGTAGGAAAACTGATGATTCCAGAGCTGGGTTAGGAAAGGTTAGGTGAATCTTGAACATTTTCTTTTGTCAGAAAATAAGAATGACGATGACACATCAAAAAAGGACCAGGGAACCAGCAGTTAGCGTAATGGCTATGTCGCTGGACTCCCACGTAGTCGACCGCGGTTCGCGTCTCGGACCCGGTGGCTTAAATCTCACGCTGGGCGCATGTGCGTGCGTGCCCAAGATCCCGAGAGGAGAATGGAGGAGAAGGGATTGCAGCGTGACCATCCCCCCTGGGGGGTGATTTCTCGCTTCCTGTCTCTATGTCTCTCTCTGTCTGTCTGGCGAGCGCACGTGCCCTATAGCGAAAACCTCTAAAAAAAAAAAAAAAAGGGACACAGACACCAACGTAACCTGGGAACAATGTAAATATCAAATTAAAAAGGATACTAATGTAGTATATAACCCATTGATTGCAATAGAAACCCAAAAGGTCCAAACTATTTTAAGGAAATAAATGAGTAAACTGAAAGATTGATGAGAAAGGGATTCTCTACATTGTCTCAAAGCACATCTTCCCAAATAATCATTAACCACAAGAGGACACAGCATCTTTACAGTGGAGAAGACTGATAGATACCACCTAAATCAAGTGGTCAGTGTGAACATCAGAAATGAGATGAATCTCCACATTTCTGCCACGTAATAAGATCACCATCTGCCAAAGGTGCACCATGTAAGACTAATTACAAAGAAATATTGGGTTGTCAGAAAAATCATGATGCATTTTTATATAGGAAAACATAGAAAATGACATCATGACTTTGTTAATAACTTAATATTATACGAACTCAAGTTGAGAAGCATTCTACATAATAATTGGTTCATAATCACCAAAAAATATTAAGGCCAAGAAATAATTGAGGAAATATTCCAACTTGAAAGAAATCAGGGGACTTGACCACTAAATGCAATGTGTGATTCTAGACTGGCTTCTTTGTAATAAAGAACATTATTTAGATCATTAGAATGTGTGGATTAGATGGTTAGCAATACATCAATGTTAATTTCCTGATATAGATGTTTATATTGTAAATATTTAGGAGAATATTCTTGTTTGTAGAAATTATACACTTGAGTTTCTGGGGGTGTTGAGGCTTCTAGAGGCATTATCTAAAATGGTTTAGGAAACAGCTATTTGAGCTAGAAGCTTTATGTAAATTTATGATTATTTTAGAGCTTTGCAAAAAATACACTGTTAGAGCCAGCAGATGGCATGGTAGCTAAGGTGTTAGCCAGAGTGGTTCTAGTCCCAGACCCGCAGTTTAAGGATCATGCTGGGAGCAAGTGCGTGTGTGCCCAAAATCCCAAGAGGAGAATGGATGAGAAGGGATATTGGCATGGCCATCCCCCTGTAATTTATCTCTCTCTCTCTTTCTATGTGGTAAGTGCATGTACTCTATAGCAAAAACATAAACAAATTAAAAATATAATAAAACACTTTGGAGGCCAGCAGATGGTATAGTGGTTATATCTGGACTCCCACATGGCTGACTATAATTCGAGTCCTGAACTTGGTGGCTTAAAAATTATGCCAGGCATATGTGTGTGCATGCCCAAGATCCTGGGAGGAGAATGGAGGAGAAGGCATTAATGGTATGCTATCCCCCCCGGGAGGGGGTGTTATTTCTCACTTTGCCTCTCACTGTCTCTGTCTCTCTGGCAAGTGTATGTGCTCTAAAGCAAAAACCTCTAAAATAAAATAAACAACCTCTAGAATAGTTTAGAATATACATAAAAACTTGTGAAGCTAATACAGAGAGTTCCCATATGCCTCACACCTAGTTCCCCTATTATTAACATCTTACTTTATTAGTATGGTGCATTACTCACAATTAATGAGCCAGCATCGATGCCTTATTATTAAAATCCTTATTCATGCTTCGTTCATTTTTACCTGTTTCCCCCCTTCTTTTCCAAGATCCTACCCAAGATACCCCAAGACAAGTTATCTTGTCTCTTAGACTCCTCTTAGCTATGACTTTGCTTATTTTTCATTACCTTAGCAGTTCTGAGGTGTACCAGTCAGATATTTTATAAAATGCCCCTCACATGGGACTTTCCTGATGTTGTTCGTCATAATTAGATTGCAATTATGAGATTTTAGTAGGGCTATCACAGAGATAGTGTTATTCTCATCACATCACAAAGATACATACCATCAGCATGACTTTTCGCTTGATATTAACCTTGATTACCAAGTAATGTCTTCCAGGATTTACAAATATAAAGTTCTTTTTATCCCTTTCCATAGTACACTCCTTGGAATGAAATCACTATGAACAGCCCACATAACAGAATGAGAAGTTATGTTCCATGTCTTTGAGGGCAGAATATTGACATAAACTATCTGAAAATATTTTTACATAGATGTATCTAAACTTCCCTGTTTATTCATTTATTTGTTTATATAAATATAGATTAATGATACTTACTTTATACTTTCAAATACTTCTTTCTTTTGCTCAAATTATTCCAGCTTGGGTCACTGGGAACCCTTCCAGTTGACTTTAATGTCTATTTAACCCTTCAACATATTCTCATTATTGGGGTGTGTATGTGTGTGTGTGTGTGTGTGTGTGTGTGTCTGTGTGTGTGTGTGTGTGTGTGTGTGTTTGAGTACTTCCTTAGTTTCTGGCACTATTAGATGCTCCAGGCTCATCTTGCATCATTTTTTGTCTCAGTATTAGAATCAGTTATTTTTCTAAGGGACTCTGGTCATTGGAGAGAGGAGAATGGTACTAGAAACCATGATCTGGGGGCTCAGCAACAGCATAAACATTTGCTGTCAGAGGTCTCATTGAAAAAGCAGCACCATTTACTAAAGAGATTTTCTTTCCCCATTGGATTACTTTGTACCACACCTTTGTTGAAAATCAGTTGGCTATATGTTTAGGGATTTATTTCTTGGTTTGCTATTCTGTTCCACTGGCCTACATGCCTGTTTTTGAGCCAATACCATACTGTTTTGATTATCACAGCTTTGGTGATACAGGATCTTTTATGATTCTAGACAAATTTTATTATTGCTTTTAGTAATTCTGTAAAGAATATCTCTATGGGCCAAAAGATGGTGTAGCAATTATGTCACTGGACTTCCATATGGCTGACCATGGTTTAAGTCCTGGACCTGGTGGCTTGAGGCTCATCCCAGGCACCTGTGAGTGCATGCCCAAGATCCCAGGAGGAAAACAGATGATAAGGGACTGCGGCATGGCAGTCCCTTCGATGTGTGGGGAGATATTTATTGCTTTCTGTCTCTGTCTCTCCAGTGAGCACGTGTCCTATAACAAAAATCTCTAAAAACAAATAATATCTCTGTATCTCTGGTAATTTGATTGGAATTGCATTAAACTTGTAGATTAATTTGGGTAGAATTGATTTTGATCATATTAATTCTTCCAATTCAGGAGCATGGGATGTTTTACCAGATCCCTTTCTCTCACCATTAACAAAAATCAATGCAAAATTATTTTTATTAAACATAAAACCTCAAACTATAAAACTTCTGTTGGAAAGTACAGGGGAGACACTTGGAGACATTGAAGTAGACAAAGACTTCTTGAGTAAGACCCCCCAAAGCACAGGTAATAGTCCCAAAAGTAGACAAGCAGGATTACATCAGGTTAGAAAGCTTCTGCACAGCAAAAGAAACAATAATTAGAATAAAGAGACAACCCTCATAATGGGGGTATATATTGCAAACTATGCCTCAGATAAGGGACTGATAACCAGAATATACAGGGAACTTGAGCAGTTTCTCCAAAAAAATTTTTTTCAATCAAAAAATAGGAAAATAAATTGACAGACAAATCTCCATGGAAAACATATGAACGGTCAAAAAGCATATAAAAAAATGCTCAGAATCTTTTATCATAAAGGAGATGAAAATTAAAACCACACTGAGATGGCTAAGATAAAAAAAAAAAGAGTAATAGAGCTGCAAAGCTGGCAAAGCTGTGATAAAAAGGGAACCCTCTTACATGGTTGTTGGGAATGTAAATTAGTACAACCACTGTGAAGAACAAATGGAGGTTCCTCAAAGACCTACAAATAGAACTACCATATGATTTAGCATTCCCGCTCTTAGGTATCTACCCAAAGGATAGCAAACCACTCAGTCAGAAAAACACTAGCACATCCATGTTTATTGCAACATTATTCACAATTTCTAAGACATGGAATCAGCTCAAATGTCCACAAACAGACAAATGGACTGAAAAAAAATGTGGCACATACACTCTATGGAATACTATTCAGTCATAAAAAACCAATGAGACCAAGACATTTCATAAAAAGTGAAGCAAGATTGACTATGAAAGAGAGGCATTGCATGTCCACACTTATTATACACCGAATATCTGCACATTATAGCAGAAACTGAAATACTGGAAGGCATAAAAGCAGAGAAGACAACTGAGGATATTAGAGATAATGTGGGAGAAGGTTGGACAATGGGGTGCACTGGGGGAGAATCAAAAAGAAAAAAGTAATGGACAGAGAAATAGAAAATTATCTGTTGATGATCATGTGTAGGGTAATGTCTTTGACTGGACTAATACACAGTATATTCATGCTGAGAAAGTTCATTTTGTATGCTGTAAAGATGTACAGTTATTAAATGTAAAAAAAAAAAAAAGAAAGAAAAATTTTTATGAAAGGTAGTATTTGGATAAGCTGGTGGTGCAGTGCTAATGAAATACTCTGTGATACTGGTCCCACATGGGAAGGGTCCTTGGTTCTCATCCTGAGGTCTTCTATATATACTGGGCATGCACACATGCCCCTGATCTAGGCTGACTGAGGCTGGTGGTGGATTGTGTATGAGGACCATTTGGGGGGGTACCTGTCTCTCTGTCTTTCTGCCTTTCTCTTTCTCTCTCTCTCTTCTCTCTCCCTCGCTCCCTCTGTCTTTTATGGAAGAAATAACTAAATGAACATTAAAATGTTTTTAAAGAAAGAAAGACATTTAAAGAAAGACTTGAAGGAGATGAGTGACCCAAGCACTGTTTGGAGATGAACTCTGGAGGAGGAATGCTTGAAAAAAGAAAGTTCTATGAATATGCTGGAGTTTATGATAAAAGGAGAGGGACCAGGGTGGCTGGAGGGCAATGAGTGAAGAAGGGTGAGGGAGAAGCAGAGGTCAGATAGGGCTGAAGTTTGCAGAACACAGCGGGCCTTTGGGCCACTGTAAGGATTTGGCCTTTTAGCTGAGTAAGATATAAAATAAAAGTGCTGAGTTTTGAGAGAAGTGACATAATCTGAATTTTTTTTTTAATTTGCTGGAGGTCTGCTATGCTTTCCTGAGAAAGATGAAAAATAGAGACAGAAGGAAATCAAGAAAGCATTCCCCAGGGGTGACGGTCATCCTGAAATCCTTTCTCCTGTATTCCTCCTTCCTTTTGAGATTTTGGGTATGCACAGACACTCACCTGTCATATTTTTCAAGCCACTGGGTCTGAGATTCAAAACTGTGCAGTCAGCCATGTGAGATCCAGATGCCTTAACCACCATTTCCACCAGCTTGGCCCCGAGTTACATTTTAAATGGATCATTCTGACTGATGTGTTGGCAATACTGTGGTGGAGAATGGTTGGACCCAGTGTCTTATTAGAAGACCACTGCAGTAGTCTACATGGAAGCGGAGGGTTGTTCTAGGCCTGGGTAGTAAAGGTGGATGGTATGAGAAGCAGACACATTCTGGATATATTTTGAAGTACCCCAGACTAATTCCCAGATAGATGGGGTATAGTATATGAGAGAAATAGAGGAGTCCAGATTCCAAGATTTTAGATCCAAGTAACTAGCAAGGTAGACTTGCCATCATCTGAGATGGAGCCAGCGTAGTGGGGAAGAGGGCAGAGGAGAGGATCCGAGTTTTGTTTCTAGACATTATTTTGAGATTCATATTCACATTCAAGTGGAGTTGAGCAGAAATTTGAAGAATGAGAAAGCAGTCTGAGCTGGAGATATAGAATTAGCAGTTATCAGAATATTAATAACATTGAGACCAGCAGGTGGCATGGTGGTTAAGGCACTAAACACTCCCACATGACTGACAATGGTTTTAGTCCAGGACCTGGTGACTTGCTTTCTCACTTTCCCTCTCCTCCTTCCTCTGGACAAATTAAAGTAAATAAATTAATAAATAAAAAATAAATATTTTTTAAAAAAGAGTATTAATAACACTGAAGTCATTGAGGCTAATGAAGTACCAAGGGAATGAATATAGACAGAGACTAAGACCAAAGACTGATTACGTTACATTATTGGTGATCACAGCAGGAGAGATTTGTGGGGAGTAATGGGAGCAAGCATGGATTGGAGTAGTTTTTAGAGAAAATGGGAAGAAAGAATTAGAAGACTGAATACAGAGGTCTTTTGAGGAGTTATATTGAAGAAATCCAAAAGAAATAAGCTGGTTGCTAGTAAGAAAAATGGTATAAAGAAAAAAAGGTGTATCTTATATTTTAAGATGATAGAAATCATGTAAGCTGGAGTGCTGATGGGAGTGATCTAGTAGAGTAAAAAATAATTGATAGTTCTAGAGAAAGGAGGAAAATTGACAAAGTGCCACCCCTCAATAGATTATTAGGGCGTAGGATCATGGGCGCAAATAAAAGAACTGGCTTTACACAAGACATAGTTTGTGAAGTATAGCAACAGTCAGGAAAGCAGAATATACAGACATGTGCAGATACTGGTGGGTAAAGAGATGTGCTGGTGGGATTCTGGGGACATTCACCCATGATGGCTCCATTTTTCCTGCAAAATTAGGAAGAAGGTCATCAGCTACACATATTTACTTTTAATACTGTCACACCTACTCTCATTTTGATTACAACTTTGAGACTAGAGAACTAGGTCAGCCTTTCCACAAGGGGTGATATTTAGCTGAACTATTGGGATAGGGATAATATGAGAGGTACAGGAACACCATAGTTAAAGGTATGGAAATCTAATAACACAGTCGTAAATACTCTCTGCCCGTAGAGTACAGAGTACATGTTTGGACAAAGATAAGAGAGGAAGCTGGAATGGTATTAATGGCCATATTATGTGAAAGCTTGAAAATCTAATAAATGGTTCTAATAAGGGAATGAAATAATATAACTCTCACTTTAAAAAGATAATTTGTTGCTGGACAGAGAGAGGTGCAAATCAGGAAAATACGTTAAGAAAATATTGCAGTTGTGCAAATAATGTGATGAAGACATAAATGAAGGCAGAAAGAAGGGGAACTGAAGGAAGAGAATTAGTGGGGATACGTGTAGAAGAATAAATGAAATTTCATGGCTATTTGACTGTGAGATGTGAAAGATGAAGTCATCTCGATATGAAGGTCTGTAACTGAGGTTACTAAGCAAACGGTTGAGACTGACTACAGTTGTAAGGCTGGGAGTATAATTGGAAGAGAAAGTTGTGGATAGGGAAGAAAAAAATGAATTTTGCTTCAGGCATTTAATCTCAAAGTGCTTTCAATTCAATCACAGTAACAATGC
>NW_006198305.1:2852601-2858070 GCF_000334495.1 Tupaia belangeri chinensis
GGAAAGAGTTGAGCAAGAGATTTGTAATTTGAGAGCACCCGGAAGAAATTATAGAATGGACTGAGAAATACTTCAAGAGGAGTACCAACATTTGAAAGGAAAGAATATCAATAAAGGAACTGAAGGGGGAATGGGCAGGCAGTAAGAGAAGAACCAAATAAAGTGATGTTGCAGAACTCCACGTAAAGAACGCTTTAAAAGGTGAGTGTGTAGGTAACAGAGTTTAATAGTGCCAATCGTAAAGTGACATTTATTTACCAGAAAGCACACAGAGATTACACTTCCACAACTAATACAAGCAGAATTGTGAAGAGTTTTTGGAATGCCAAGATCTTCAATTTTTCATTTACCTTAAGGTAAAACATTAACTTTACCAAGAATTAAGTAATGAATAATATACTGAGGCCAGGCATTATTCAGGCAATGTAGGTGGGCTTGGCTGAAGGGGATAGGAGTCTAAAGGCTTTCCTAGAGCTCTTCTCTCTACAGTGGCTCTTTTAATAGTTTCAGACAGAATTAGACAGTGGAGTTTTTTATTTACTGTGGGTCAATGTTGCTAACAACAATTGCTATCTGTATACGGGTTGGTAACCAAAAAGACCAGTGTATAGCCAGACTCCTTTCCACGCTGGTCACATGTACACACTGATGTGTGCTCAGCAGAGGCACACATGATTTGCACAGTGTGTAGTAATTTTCCTTTATGTTCATAATCACTGTGGGTTTTACTCAAAAACCACTATCTCATTCCTTAGAATTGCATTCCAAGGCTGCCTCTGCACTGTGTTCTCTTCTCACCAAAGGTGATTCTTTAGTACTTTAATGGTTCCTGAAGCACTTTCACATTCAATATATTTTATTCAAGCCTGACACAACCCTGGAAGATATATGAGTCAGTTGTCAATATTGTTTCCATTTTATGGATGAGAAAAATCAGGCTTAGAGAAGTCAAATGACTTATTGATATTTGTGGTTAATATTTGAAAAAAATAATAAGTAATACTGCTATTGCTTTTAACAAGTGCTAGCATTGTTCCATGTGGTCTACATATTCATTTACTATACCTCATTTAATCCTGACCAAATTCCTGCAAAGTAGGTACCATTATGATCACTTTCTGTAGATGCAGAAACTTAGGCAAAGGCAGGATTAGGGACTTGTTCAGGCTAATAAGACAGTATGAGCAGACTTCAAAAAGTTCACAGAAAATACAATTAAAGGACAAGTTAATTTTGGTGAAAATATTTTTAAATCCATGCATAGTTTTTTTCATAATATTAATTTTTAAAGAACGTTTTGAAGATACCTTGTACAAGAGGGATTCAAATTCCAGTAGTGGTTTCCAAACCAACTAGGGTGCCCTTGAACCTTACTTTGAACCAAACCATCGTATTTTCTGTATTGTGTGGTCCTGGTAGCTTAATGTAGCAATAAAGTATTTCCTTCAGCACTTGCTGCTTGAGTTAACCCACTTTACCTCATTCCTCAAATGTCACTTCAAATTTCACTTTTCCATTTTCCACATATACCAAGTCCCATGGAAGTGTAATGAGATAGGCAATGCAGACTACAGTGTAATACCTAATTTATAAGACCGTTTTCTTTTTGTCTGATGTTCCGTACCACTCAAAGAACTTCAAGATTAAGTTTTTTGACATTTGAGCAGGTTCCAGAGCTTGGTCATGTATTAGTTTTTTCTCTCCCATTCATTTTTCTCTTCCTTTCTCTTGGGTAGCATTCATTTATGATATAAAGACTTCCATCATGACTTTATTAGTTACCAACATCATATCTACCACATTGCAAAATTTCTGTAAGTCTAATTATCAGCTCTAATTCTATCCTGAGTGCTTTTTATATATCATACTTAATGCTCCTGACGACAGGAGCATTTTAGAGTTCTTTGCTAGTTGCCTAGACTCTCACCTCTCCATTCATCATAAATGCAGCAAACAAAACTCTCATTCTAAAGAGAAGGGCTGCTTTTATCATTCTCCTTCTCAAAAAACCTTCAAATAGTTTACTATTATATGCAGAATAAAATTTAAACTCCTCCTCTTGATATTCATGTCTTTTATGGTTGGCTCTGATGTCTTTTCTAATCTTTGTTACATCTCCCACCTCCTCTAAAAGTTTCATCTACTTTAATTACACCAAATTAAGTGTGATTTCTCAAACAGGCCATGTGCTCTCTCTAATGCTATTCTCACCATCTGTCGAGGTTGTACTATCTTTTAAGTTCCTACACAAATGCTGCTTCCTCTGTAAGGCCTTCCCACATTTCTCCAGTTGAAAGAAAGGTATGTTCTGCCTCCTCGTTGTCCCACTATATTTGACTTGTAATACCTTTATTATAGCACTTCCTACAATTTGTTTTTTATTATGGTTATATTCTTTTTTATTCTTTAGAGATTGTTGCTATGGGGTGTGTGTGCTCACTGGAGAGACAGAGAGATAGAAAGAGAGAAATCAGCTTCCCCAGGAGAGATGGTCATGCCACAATCTCTTCTCCTCCATTTTCCTCTCAGGATTTTGAGCACACATGCACATGCGCCCAGTGTGAGTTTTAAACCACCAGGTCCAGGACTCGAACCACAGTCGACTATGTGGGAGTCTTGAGATGTAACCATTACACCATCTTTTGCTCCCTGTATTCACAATATTCAAGTGCTGAACGAAAACCCTCCAGAGTCAATAAGGCGTTTGAGATATGCATATAAATATGGTATCATTCTGTTGTCAAATTTCTATCCTCCTTCACACACACACACACACACACACACACACACACAGTTTACCTAGATTCTTTCCTTTTAGAAAGACTTAATATGTTTCTAAATGGAGAGGAAGTAACTTATTAATGAATATTAGAAATTGTTCACAAATCTCCCAATAACTTGCTTTTCTGTAAAATGCAGCAGTACAAGTTTATACTATATTAGTGTTCAGAATGTTTCTTTATGAAGCTTTTTCTGTGGCGTTAAATGGCCTAAAGTACCATATGTTTCTTAATAAAAAGCCATATAAAAACCTATATTAACAAACTGAACTCAAAGCAAAGCTGCCCCAAGACAGCTCTAACTAAGCCTTTTTATGGGCTTGCCAACAATTTCAAGATTGTTTTAATGAAAAAAAATTTATGTTCCTGTCTTTGTGGACACAGCACGCCAGTTTGCCCTCACTGCCATCACCCTACCCCCCAGGCCCACCAATTCTCCAATGCCCTGCAGAAGAGGTCACTCATACCTTGGCAAGCAGGTCACTGGAAGGGCTGGGAAGCTTCTGCACTCATACGCTCACACACACACACAATCAAGCAGCCACTTCCAAGTTCTTGACTGCTAACATTCCCAGGTACCACTCTCATTTCCACGGCCACTGCATCCCTTTCTGTGTCTATACCATGTACAGTATGCAAAGGACATGCGTGACTCAATAACTTCAAGGGAGAAAATTTCTTAGAACCCACCTAAGGGACCATAAACATGTTTTTAGACTTCATGTTTCTCAATTTGGCCTTCAGACCAACATCGTTGTTTTATAGTAATTGGTTATTTATTTGGTGGTTTCAAGTACTAGATGGTAAAATCCTTGAAAGTGGGATTGTATTTTGTTGATCAAATGCAATTCTTAGCATAATTCCTTGTTTATCATTAAGTCCTCAATCTATTTACATTGTGTAATTTGATTTCTTTTAAATTCCAGTTTGGCCACATGCTGGCTATAAGTTAATAAATGTTTGTTGGGGGCTTCAGCAGATGGTGTAGCAGTTACGTCGCTGGACTCCCACATGGCCAACCGTGGTTCCTGTCCCAGACCTGGTGGCTTGAAACTGAAACCAGGTGCAAGTGCAGGTGGAGAAGGGAGGAGAAGGGATTATGGTGTGGCTGTCCCTCCTGGAGAGTGATTTCTCACTTTCCCCCCTCACTGTCTCTGTCTCTCTCTCTCTCTCTAGCAAGAACACACACTCTAAAGCAAAAAACTCTATAAATAAATAGATCTTTGTTAGTTGAATGAATAAATAGAAAAGATAATATTGAGTAACTGCCACATAACTGCTACATGATAGAAGTTAGTAAATGTTCAGAGGCCAGCAGGTGGCATGTGGCTAAGGACTCCCCACATAGCCAACAGTGTTTCAGGTCCTGAACCTGATGGCTTGCTTTCTCACTTATCCTCTCTCACTCTCTCTGTCTCTTTCTGGTGAACGCACGTGCCCTATAGCAAAATTAAACTAAGAATAATCAATAAAATTAACTAAATAATTTTTTAACAATAGATAATAAATAAATAAATAATGTTCATTTATTTGCTGCTATAACAAAATACTTGAGACTGGGTAACTCATGAAAACAGAAGTTTGCTTCTCATAGTTTTGAAAGGTTAAAAAGTCCAAAATCAAAGTGTGAGAAAATCTGGTGTCTTGTAAGGGTCTGGTCTCTGCTTCCAAGATGGTGCCTTAAACATTGTATCTTCTAGAGGAAACAATGCTGCGTTCTGGGATTAAAAGGGCAAAAAGGTCTAGCTGTTCCCTCCACCCCTTTTATAAGACACTAATAAAAGTCTTCACCCTCATTACCTGATCACTTCCTAAAGGCCCTACATTTTAATGTATTGCATTAGGGATTAAGTTCCTATATGAATTTTGGAAGGCATACAAACATTAAAGCCATAGTAGTAGTATCATAATGACAATATTGCAATTACTAGTGCTAGTTATTTGCACCTGAGGCAATTTATCCTCTCTGAACCTCCGTTTTTTCATCTGTGAAATTAGAATTAAGAGGTCCATTGTAGGTGCTTGCGAAAGGTTAATTGGTCTAATTCTCCTTTCACAGTAGAAACAATGCTTCCTACCACCTAGCTGAACACAAGATCACCTCAGCCTACCTTGTTCATAAGTGACATAACACTGCCTTGGTCCTTTGAAGGGTAGACGAGATTGCACAATAGTCTCCCCTTCCCTGTCCTTCCAGAGAGCAGATAGAAGGAGACACCTGGCTTGACAGAAATACTGACCAAATTTGTGGTAATGTCTATTAATCTTACATTCATTATCTTCCTTTTTCACTCTTTGCTTTTGATTTACTTTTCTTCTGGCTCTTAATACATTTATTTTTGAGAAATGCTAGCTTGTTTCTTCAGAGCTAAGGTGATAAAGGAAGCACTGTTAACGCTCACAAGTTCTGTAAAGACAGCAGGAGACTGCTTAAGGCTTGGTATGCATGCAGTATCTCTCAGGGTGAACTTTCTTTGGGACAGATCAAAAATTCAGACACTGAGTTGTTGTTGGGCACAGCATCTCTACCCACCTAGAGATAGGTCCCTACAGTGTTATGGAGTTTTGCGCTTTTTTTTTCTTATCTCTTAGAAAATTTTATATTTTGCATATTTTCAAACATGTTCATCTCTTGCAGATTGTCCTAAGAAAAAAGGATAGATGTGTTCCTGTGTGACCACAGGGAAAG
>NW_006198305.1:2858101-2862684 GCF_000334495.1 Tupaia belangeri chinensis
CAATGGATAACCGTCATAAAGATGAAATTCTGGCTTTGCATGGAAAGAGCATTTAAGCAATTAGAAGATCATAACAAAAACAAGGAGCTGGTGAGAAGGTGGTGGACTCACTGCTCCTGGAAATGTGCAATGGTTGGATAATCTGATCAGAGATAGCAGAGAAGAAATTCACACTTTGAGTGGGGTATTGAACTAGGCGACAAAATCAGATTCTTTGGTCCTGCAGTTAATATAAAGTTGTCCTTTTTTTCTGATCTTACATGTTTACATGAGCTGGATGAATGTACATACTTTTTTTCTATGATCAGGTCCAATGAGCCTAATATTAGATTAGTTTCTATCTCAGCAGATGCTACCAGGCTAGCATGATAAATGCCTTTGAGTCAGGGCTCTTTGTGTCTAAGGCTTATAGTTGTTCTTCCAGCCCCCTTGTCTGGCAAAATTTACTTTTTTTTTCTTCTTCTTTTATCATCAGACTACTTTTCTCCCTTCTCTGGTTTTCATCTCCATGAAAAGGTTCTGACCCTTGACTTCTCTTGACTTCTGGTCGCTGTGTGTGCCCTGATTTTTGTTTGTCTGCTTGGTGTCTGAATTTCTGCTTTGCCTTGATCTTAATTTATATTTGTATCCAACTGCTAACTACCTGAAAATTGTCTATGATGGTCAAGTGACTGAGTTTTAGATTGGCATGGGTTCAAATCCTATTTCTTGCTAACTGTTATGCCTTGGACAAGTTATTTAATTTCTTTAGTCTTTGCTTTTCTCAACTGTTAAATGAAATAATTATAGTATTTGTGTGATGGGGGATTAGTACATACTGAGTGCCTAGCAAATATTAATACAATTATGATTTCACAAAGACCCCAATGTAGCCTATTCTCTCAGGTCCTCATTTCCTAATTCTTGATGTTCTTTACACACTAACCACTATTCCAATAAAAACAAAATTTTAGAGCACAGACAACTGATATATATTGCATGGGTACATATAAAGTCTTTCTTTCATAGTCTGGTTTGCTTCATTTAGCATTTTTGGGTTTCCCTTGTTTAGTAGAATGAATACATTCCAGCTAAGTTGGTTACAAACACATTTCCATAAACTGAGTCTTATTTGCCCATTAAATTGCATTATAAATTTGAAAACACATTTTTTTTTCAAAGCCAAACTAGACCTGGACTGTACTGAAGTTAAACTTCAGAATTCAGAAAATCTTTTAAAATCAAAATAACTTACTGGTGAGATATCCATATTCAAAACAGTTGTTACAATCACACACTGTTTGCAGAGTTGTAATAAGGATAAGACAGCAAGCACAGTAAATGTGGAGCCCCCGGATTCTATCCATCTGTGGGGTACAACCTTTAGAATGAATGTGTAACTAAATTCATGAAATCGTGAGTTTAGAAGTCTATCCAGCAAAGTGAGATCATTTGTCAGTGTTGCAAAATCACTACTCACTACTATGTTTAGCATTATTATTCTGTCTCAGGACAGCCAGCTTAAAGAGAACCAGATATCACACGGGTCCAGACAAGAGTGCTGTGGAAATGTTTTTGATGAAACAGGCATGGTGCATTCTTGTTAGCCATTGGCTGTTTCCTGAACATGTCCATCAATCTAAAATTCACCAGACTCCTGGAAGCAGGACTTGAACCAAGCCTAACTCCAAACCAATATTCAAATAGAACTGAGCCCAAATGTTAATGTTTCACTAAACCATGAACTGAACTGACTTTCCCAGGGGAAGGAAAAAAAAAACTACTAAAGCAGTTTGATTTGAAGCCAAAACTGTATGTTTTATGAAAC
Source organism: Tupaia belangeri chinensis (assembly GCF_000334495.1). NCBI lineage: Eukaryota > Metazoa > Chordata > Mammalia > Scandentia > Tupaiidae > Tupaia > Tupaia belangeri. The sequence goes on from NW_006198305.1 coordinate 2,859,909, forward strand.
TATTGAACTGGAACAAAATCAGATCAAAATATTCCCTGAACTGAACTTAAACTAAACAACTAAATTTTTATTTCTTTCCAATTGAATCCCTAGCTACAAGTAAGTCTTACTTTAGTGCATATAATATTTAATTCAACACACATATAGTTTATCTTAGGCAAAATTTTTTCTTGGTGTCAATTTTCTTTGTTATACAAAGGAGATAATGATCCACACATATGTCAGTAGAGTTACTGGGAGGATTAAATAAAAGGAGTAAGCATTTCTGTAGTCATCATTATCATCATCTTCATCATCATCTTCGTGTTCAGCATACATGAGGTAATCTTTATATTTTAAGTCCTCCAGTATGTTCACTGGCCACCAGAGGGCAGCAAAAAGGTAGAAACCCTTGCTGGAACTGACTATGGAACTTGTCCTGCTTATTAGGACAAGCTGAGAGCTCACTATGCACCAAACATTGTTCTAAACACTTGCGTATATTAACACATTTAAAACAATGCAGTGAGGGAGGTCCTGCTATTTACTTAGAGCATATAAGAAAACTGAGGTAAAGAAAGGTAAATAAATTAATCCAAGGTCACAGAATTAGCTGCTGACAAAGCCAGGATTTGAACCCAGGCAGTATAGCTACAGATTCTCCACTCTTAACCTACACTACACATGCTCATCCAGTATTCATTTTGGAGGACACTAACCTGGGAGAGGTTCATATCTTGGCCTCCTTCATGGGCATGGATGGAACTTCAGCCCAGAATGACCTTATAAAGTCTGTCCACAGTTAGGACCCAGAGAAAAAGAGACAAAATCTGAGCCAGAAGAAGATGATGTGGTCAATAGTGGTGTTATGGAATAACTCAGGGCACAAACAAGCATTAACCAAGTGACTGGAAGAAGGTTCAGTGACATGAGAGGAGATGGGACTGGGGCATAAATGTAGAAAAATGATGAGGACAGCTGCACTTGACACTAAGTACTTATTCTCCCAGTGGCTGAGTCCAACTGGCCTATCCTCTCAGTACATCATGAGATTTAAAGAGCCAATACTAGCAAGACAACAGGGAACGGACTTGATCTCATTTTCACAATAATTTCCATCTCCTATTTTTTGTTTATTTTTTTAAGTGGAAAAAAAAAACCTGTCATCCTGGTTATCACAGCTAAATCTTTCTAAATAACAGTCCACATTAACTTCTCAACATCTTCATTTCTCATGCTCTCCTCAGCTCACTCCACTTAGACTCCTATCCTCACCATTTCACTGAGACTAATCAATCAAAGTCACCAGTCATCTGCCAAATACCAAGTCCAATACTTAATTGTCCACTCTTTTGGATGTGCCTGTAGCACTTGACATTGTTGTTCACTCCTTCTTCATGAAACTCTCCCTACTAGGTTTGAAATGCTCTGTTCGATTATACTCAATTCTGATCTACCCTACTTCCCTGAAATCCACTTTTTAGTATGCCTACTGACCTCTTTCCCCCACTATCTCTTGTAAAAAACTAGTTCAAAGGTTTCTATCTCTCTGCTTCCAGTCTGGACCCTCTAATCCATTCTCAGCATTACTACAGAACAAGCTTCCTAAAATATTTATCTATGTTTCTCCCTTGCTTGAAATCATTCAGTGATTCCTGTTTTCACATTGTAAAAATTATTTAGTATGGCATTCAAGATTCCTCTTGGCTTCTACATCTTCTTGTAGTTCTAGCAATGAACTATAACCACACTTGCCCTTTGTCTACTCATACTGCTCAAAGTCATTCAAGTACCCATAGCTTCCCAGGTCTCTTTTCCTCCTCATCCTTCAAAATCCAGCTCAGTCATCTTTCACCTTCCATAAGACTTCCTTAAAATTCTTTTCCCTGGACAGAGATGCTGGTATCCCCAAGAGAGCTCCAATGCACATGAGTCACTGCATAATCATGGCTCATTCACATCCTTTGGTTTCTTGTGGCAGGCTCTGACCTGCTTGGGTGAAGGACCATGTGGGTTTTAGCTTTGTATCCCCAGCACCTAACACAGAGAGACACCTAATATACGTCTAAGCAAAAAGATGGCTTTTTCTTAGAATATTAGAATGGACTTGTAGAATATTAGTTCTAACAAAAGGGTAGTGATTTTAATTGGAATCCTGACTGATTATATCTCATCAGCTCTTACAGATCTGAAGTATAGAGGTGATACTGAACATTATAAATTTTGAGTTAACTGCGAGTCATCGTATTTAGTTTATTTCATTGTCAATGAAAAGGCAATGAGAATGTTGATGAGAACCAGCAGGGCAGGCTAAACAGTGGGCCCAGTCCAGGTGGGTTTACAGGTCCAGAGAGGAGCTTACAGGACTGAATTTCCTCTTACCTACTATTCAGCAGAACAAGCTTAGAGGGTTTAACATGAAACATAAAATGTACCCTCCAAGTAAGAGGGTATTTAGCATATTTGACTAGAATCATATGGACCAGATTTTCTCATTTTCCTCTCTTGCCAAAGTAGCAGAATCCGTTCACCCTTCCTTGTTCCTACTACTTCATTTAGTAGTAATTTAATAGTCTGAGAAAATTTGTATGTATAGCTTCCCCATTTGTTTCATAAAGCATCAGCGAAATACCTCCATTTTCCTAGTTGGTTATCCTAATAGAGATTTGGGCTACAGCTGGGATAGGTGGACACTAAGGGCAGTGCCCAAGTGGCACCCACTCACCTGCCTAAGTCAACTTTTAATTCTCTGCCATAGCTGTGACAGGGTGTTGAATGTGTACTTCCAACTCTTTCC
>NW_006198305.1:2862787-2866918 GCF_000334495.1 Tupaia belangeri chinensis
TTTTCTGACCATGAGAAAGACTTCAGATATGGGCAGGGGTGTGGTGGTGGAGCAGAGTAAACTTCTATTTTATTCCTGCAAGTCAGCAATACAGGTTATTTCATTCCTTTTCTTTGGACTTGACTCCAGCTTCCAGTATAGCCTAGTGATTATGAACATGGACTTGGCCTTCAACATTCTGGGTTTAAATCCTAGCTCTTCAAGTATTTGTCATGTGGTTTTCAGACAAGTTATTTAACCCTCGAGACTTCAGTGCTCTCAATTCTGACATGAGGATACCCCTTTGTCAGAGAATTGCTCTAATGAGAAAATGTCTGTAAAATGCTTGGCACTAAGCTTGAATCAGCATTTTATAAATGAGAACTGCTATGATTTAAATTCTTGGTTAAAATTCTTACAATTTGGACTGGTTTTCAAGAAGCTCCAAATCAATCTAAGCTCAGTGTGCCTTAGCATCTGGCCTAAAACCATTTGGAGACCTCAGGATGACTGCCATGACTGTAATGGCAAACATCATGTCAGTTGACAAGAAAGAGTAGATCTGCTCCCTATGGCTGAAGGTAATCACTCTTGCAATCACAAGCAATTTTTGCTACTGTCAGCATCATTGAGCCAATGTTGATTTGTATGAGAAAGCTGGATCACTCTTAGTTTGTTCATATATAAGCCAATCTATCAACAAAATTTCCAAATGCCCCCTGTTATGAGTGATGAGGTAACAAAGGAGTTGACAGGCCAGGTCATCAGGCCTGGAATCCTGCATCCAACTGTGTCCTGCATGCTGAATATCAGATCAAAGTGAAAAAAGAATCATGAAAGAGTTGAGCCAACTTTCCATGTGCAAGACTAAACATAATTTGATTTTCAAATTTCAGACCAAGTTCTCAGGATTAACCACTGGAAAAATGTTTTCTCAATTTGCTTCTCTAAAGTCATATGAATAAATCATAGAATAAATAAAAATGCTATTTCCACAAGCAATCTCTTAAGTGTAATCTTATTTCTGTAGATAATAAGGCAGATTGGTCAGCATGAGGAAACTAGCAAAGAAGAGAAGCAAGAAGAGGTTAATAAAGTAGTTTTGGAAATCTTCCCAGATTTCCCAACTGCAGCTCTTTTAAAGTAATCTCTTGAAGGAGGTGCTGGAAAACCACTACAAAGCATTTTCACCAATACTGATCACCCAAAATGAAATGAAGAATGTTTTTCAACAACAAAACAAACAAAAAAAAAAACAAGAACAAATCTAAGCCTGCAACCAAAGCCTCAATATGAATGTGACATATACAGATAATATATCAGTCAAGACTCACTCAGAGAAACTTAACCACAAGATATACATATAGAAAGATGCATGTGTATGTATACATATGTGTCTATATACGTATATATGAGATGACCTTATAAAGTTTATGAAAATGGAATTAAAATATGAGTTTATTTTGGTTGGAAAAAAATTTTGAAATCTATTCACAGTTTTTTTTCATAATTTGAAGACTCCACTTACGTATATCCTGTGATTCTGCTTCTCTGAGTGAATCCAGATCAATATGATACACACTCATAAATACTCACACAAATACACACACACACACACACACACACACACACACACACACAATGAAGGATTTGATCTGGAACATGAAATCCACATGGCAGGCAGTAATGGAAGGTGAGAAGGATCCACAAGTATGAACTAGAATTCCACAAGGATAGAACTAAAACCTGTGTCAATTCCTGATTTTAGTGGTATGGATAGTGGAGTCACTTCATCAGGAAGTGAATAATATATGTCCAGGAGTTTCAGGGGCTGAAAGAGGCCCCATAGAAAGGTGAGAGTTGATGACTTAGTTACTATGTAATGCCATTGAGAAGAGCCAGCAAGTCAGCCATAACATGGTGCGCTCTATGATGAACTATAATGGCTGCTCACTTCCACCCATCAAATCTCTGCATCCGTCTTGTGTTCCATACTTCCTGGAATCATACAGAAAGTGGAGTTCTGGGAAAATTAGTTCAGTCTAGCTAAGCTGACACTGTATGAAGCCATCACAGATATCATATCTTTCTGCCCCCAATTTCTGTGTAACTCCTTTCTAGGGAATGCCTTTTCCAATCTATTCTGGTTTAAATGTCCATAGAATAGACTATATCCGTATCTTATATCATTTACAAACTACAAATAATTATTAATTTAAAAATTAATTTGAATATTCAGAATTCTCAATTGAATTTTCCAGGCCTAAGAAAGATCATTTGAAGCAGTATAGTAAGCATTAATCTATTACATGAAGACTCCCTCTGTCTTACACATGTGCATGTATACACACACACACACACACACACACACACACACACTAGTCTGTAGTCCATAAACATCCTTCCACGAGTTCAGGTTTCAAGTATTTTCAATATTCAGTAAATGTCAGATCTTGGCAGGGATGTTCAGTGTGAAGTGAGTATGCCTGTCCTCACTGTCCACCCTGAGCACCTATGGTCTTGAGATTGAGAGATCACTCTGCTTGACACTAAGTCATCTGGAAAGCATCAATCCCAGGCTTCTCAGCTATTCTTTAAAATTATGTGTCTCTTAGTTTTACAATAATATAGCGTACTGGAATCTTAAGGTGAATATTACCCTCTTAACTAACTCTTTAAAATAGAAAAAAGAATGTAGGAGCAATTGCATGGTAATATTAAATATTTTTCATTATATTTTCTAATAATTCTCAAGCTCTGGTGATCATAAAAGTCTTCATAATGTGTTTATTGAGACCAGTAATCAATGCAGGATGGAATTTTCAATATAACACAGGCAGCCTAGGTTTGATGGAACTCTGCCCCTGTTGGTAGAATATAAACTTGAGTCCCTCTTTAGGGCACTGAGGCAGTAAAACACAAGAGAACTTCCTAATGGAAATGAGACCATTCTCATTAAATTAAATGAGACCATTTAATGTGGGTGAAAGTGATTTAAAATTCACACACCTCCTGCAAATATGTTCTTGATTTACTTTTTAAAGAGTAAAATGGGTTTAGTAAATATTGCCAGGTATAATAAATCATAAAACATTTAACACCGATTTGTCAAATGTAGTTTACATGAACTAGCACTTAGTGTTATTTATGCCAGACTGAATGAAATGGCTGATATGTCAGGAGGGTTTTCAGCCAGTTAGAAAACACACAGTGAGCAAAACATTGTTCTGGGTGGTATGTTGGTTATAGAAAATTACACGATACTACATCATACCCAAAGCACTTGCCATGTGAATGGATACATAATCTACTATACAAGGTAGAATATGAGAAGGGTCTGTTTGCACAAAATCAGTTTGTTAGATCAACAAATCAAAATAACCCATTCTTAACTGATTTCACCCATCCCCCCTAGTTGGTCATCATCCATTAAGAAAGTCCCAGTCCTCTAGAAGTGTTGACCTGAATCTGTCATCCCAAACCTATTTCATTTCATATTATTATAACCCATTTCTAACACTTGTAAGTTTTCAGCACTGGATCTGTTGCTTTGGATAGCTTCACAGTTTCTTCTGGATCCAGCCCTAGGTTCCACTCTTCAAATGTCATGGATATTTATGACTTAGAAATGCAGCACGAGAGCCACTCAGTGTAACTTTCCAATTCAATTAATTCATACCCTGGGACACTCATACAGGCTGATTTGGCCAAAGTCATTACCCAATTTGCCCCTGTTTTGCTAAGAATATAGAGTAATGAAAGTACCATGGATATTTGCATCTTTTTCTTCAGAAGCTAAGGAGGGTCAAGAATGAAAGAGGAAAATTTGATCAGTGTAACTCTGTGTCCTAGTAAACTGATAAGCTGAAGCTCTAGTTGGAGAGAGGATTTTGCCAGAACAGACCATACGTAGTCTCAATGTTCAAGTGCTTCCTAAAATCATAAATAACATCTTGCTCCTTAGCATAAGCACCAACTTGTCATCGGGCACAAAGCAGGATTTCAACTATGAATACCAAAATGCCCTGAGGTATTTCCTCGCCTCCCAGTTAGTTCATCAAGAGTAGAACATAGATATACTCTGCTTCATCTATTACTCTTTCATGTGTTAACTCTAAGGTCAAGAACAAAAAAATGACTTTGATGTAGGGA
>NW_006198305.1:2866964-2882939 GCF_000334495.1 Tupaia belangeri chinensis
GGGAAAAGGTTGAGGCATGGTTATAAAGTTTAACTTGGTATTCTTACAAACAGAAGATACAGGAAAAAAGTATCCTCTTACATGGAAGAAACAGATATTAAGAATCTGGTCAATCATGGTTGTTAAAATAATTTTTCCTGGGGACCAGCAGTTAGCGTAATGGCTATGTCACTGGACACCCATGTAGTCAACCACGGTTCAAGTCCCAGACCCAGCGGCTTAAACTCACGCCAGGTGCATGTGCGTGCGTGCCCAAGAGCTCAAGAGGAGAATGGAGGAGAAGGGATTGCAGCATGGCCATCCCTGCTGGGGGGTGATTTCTTGTTTTCTGTCTCTCTTTCTGGCGAGCGCACGCACCCTGTAGCAAAAACCTCTCCAATTAATTAATTAATTAATTAATTTAATTTAATTTAATAATATTTTTCTGTTAGTGCTCTGTAGTGTTTTTAAAAATTGTTAAAAATCATTTTAATTTGCTATAGGCCATGTGCACTTGCTGGAGAGAGACCAAGAGAGGGAAAGTGGCAAAGTATCCCCCGGGGAGATGACCATGCTGCAATCCCTTCTCTTTTCTCCTCTCAGGATTTTGGGCACACACACACGCACATACACACACACGTGCCTAATGTCTTTTTTTCAAGTGCTGGTGTGGTACTCAGACTGCTCAGTCAGCCATGTGAGATCCATCTGCCTTAAACACCATGCCAATGGCTAGTCCTCTGCAGCTTTTTAATAGGCATCAGACCTTCCAAAAGTATTTGTAAATGATGACAACAGGTCAGCATCTGATTGGCCAGGAGAAATCTAAGGGCTTAATATTGTTTCCATTGGAACTATATTTAACAGTGCTATTTTGTGGGATAAAGACACTGGAACTCTAGGAGTAAGGGAAGAGGTGTAAAACATTAAGTAGTTGGAAAAGAAGCTCCAAAACCGAAGCCAAAAAACATCTATTCCCTAAGCAAGTTTTGACTTTCTTTTCTTTTCTTTTTTCTTTTTTCTTTTCTTTTCTTTTCTTTCTTTCTTTATTTTTTTTTTGGGGGGGAGAGGTTTTCGCTATAGGGCGCGTGCACTCGCCAGACAGACAGAGAGAGACATAGAGACAGAAAGTGAGAAATCACCCCCCAGGGGGGATGGCAACGCCGCAATCCCTTCTCCTCCATTCTCCTCTCGGGATCTTGGGCACACACGCACACGCGCCCGGCGTGAGTTTTAAGCTACCGGGTCCGGGACGCGAACCGTGGTCAACTACGTGGGAGTCCAGCTACATAGCCATTAAGCTAACTGCTGGTTCCCTCATCAAGTTTTGGCTTTCTGTATCAAATGAGAGATTCGCCCACCACCAGACCTTTGCTCTACTATATTTTTCATTTGTTTTCTTCTGATGGCAAATATGTACATGATTAAACTTATAGGATCTTTTATCTCAAAGGTTACAAATCTCAACAGGATGGCCTCCAGCCTTTTTTGGCTATAAGGACTAGTTTCCTGGAAGACAATTTTTCCACAAACCAGGCTGGATGTGGTGATTTCAGGGTGATTCAAGTACATTCCATTTACTATCTGTTTTTATTTCTATTATGATTATTACATTGTAATATATAATGAAATAATTATACAACTCCCCATAATGCAATATTTGCAGCCACTCGCCAGCACTAGCATCACTGCCTCAGCTCCGCCTCAGGTCATCAGATATTAGAGTCACATATGGAGAGCACAACTTAAATCCCTCCCATGTACAGTTCACAAGAGGGTTCACACTCCTATGAGAATCTAATGTCACCATTGGTCTGACAGGAGATGGAGCTCATGTGGTACCAGTCTGTGGCCCGGGGATTGGGTACGCTGACTGTATTAGACATTTCTGGTACTTGTGCCATTGTTCTTTGGCTAACCTGTTTTACTGCGGCTGTAGCTCAGGGGAATATCTTTAATTCTCTACGCACTAGCAGCACCCATGTCAAGAGTGCGCCTGGCTTCTTTATATGATCTAGTCCCAGGTACAGAAGCAAATGCAGCCTTAGAGTACAGCAGAGTTAGTGCTCCCATAGAAAACTCAGCTCCTGATCCTTTTCACATATACATCTGTATGTGTCTTAGAGATCACAGCAGAGATAATTCAATACAGTTCTCAGAAGTCATTCACCATTGTAGAAGAGCTAAATTATTCCTAAAGGATGCTTTTGACCTGACTTTTCAAAATTTTAAAAATACTGCAAATGCATCAGACCGATCCAAAATAACTTATCTGTATACCAGATGAGTCTAACTATTCAAAAGAATACAGCAAAACACATCATTCAACAATATAAAATGTACAATGTTTAGTAACTAACCAAAAAATGGTGGACATGTGACCCAGCCGCAGTAGCACACTCTGTTGATGGTGCTACTCAGCACATTAAGGCCTCATAGGAAGCCAGGATTTATCTCCCAGCCTGTACTCAAGACTGGATGCAGAGGTAGATGCCTGTAGTCCCAGGTACTTGAGAATCTGAGGCAGAAAGATATGACATAACAAGACCCTGTCTAGAAAAAAATAGAAAAACATACATGCAAAGAAGCAAGGAAAGATGAACTGTAATTATGAGAAAATCAGATCACTACTAACAAACCCAGACCTGACGAAGAGATTGGGCTAGCACACAGAACCTTTAAAAAGCTATTATAAATATATTACAAATATTTTTAAAGATGCACAGGGAAGCATTAATATTTTGGAGAGATAATTAGAAAATAGATCATTTCTTTTTTTTTTCTTTTGGATAGATTTTTGCCATAGAGTGTGTGTACCTGCTGTAGAGACAGACAGTGAGACAGAAAGTGAGAAATCACACCCCCAGGGTGGATGGTTGTGCCACAATACCCTGTCTTCCATCTCCTCTTGGGATCTTGGGCATTCACACACACATGCCCAGCATGAGTTTTAAGCTACTGGGTCTGGGACTCGAATTGTGATCAACTATGTGGGAGTTCAGCAACATAACCACTTCACCAACTGCTAGTCAAACATACATAATTTCTTAAACACCCAAATAGAACATGTGGAGAAGAAAAAGTGTCTGAATGAAAACATATTAAATGAAGGTAATAAACAATGAGGAAGAAATTAGTAATAAATTTGAACAAATAGAAATATAACATATCCAAATAAAACACACAGCGAGAAAAATGTTATGAGCCTCTGTGACATCTCAGACAATATTTAAATGGTATGCTATAGGTTTAATAAGTCTTCAAAGAGGAGGGAAGGAAAAAACTTTAATGGCTGAGATATTTTCAAATTTTATGTAATCCATATACCTTCAGAACCAAAAGTACCAATGAGCTACACAAAAGAAATATATCTGGGGCCAGCAGGTGACATGGTTGTTAAGGCACTGGACTCCCACATGGCCAACCGTGGTTCAAGTCCCGGACCCAGTGACTTGATTTCTCTCACTCCCTGGTAAGTACATGTGTCTTATAAGAAAATAAAAATAATGATGATAATAAATAAAATTTTAAATGACTAATTAAAAAAGAAACATATCAGAAACTAAAGCATGAGATTGCTCAAAATCAATAATAAAAATAAAATATAAACAGTAATGGAAGAAAAAAATAGACATATTAGGTACAAAGAAAATATGAATGGCATTATACTTTACTAGAAATTATGCAAAGTACTTAAAGAAAAACAAACATTCAAGTAGGATTCTATGTGAAACAAAAATATGTTTCAAAATTAAGGGTGTACAAAGACTTTTTTTTTCCTTTTAAAATATTTTTTTCAAGAGGTTTTTACCTTAGAGTACATATGCTTGCCAGAGAGTGACACAGACAGACAGAGCTGATGAGAGGGAAAGTGAGAAATTACCCCCTGGAGGGGACAGTCATGCCACAATCCCTTCTCCTCCACTCTCCTTTTGGGATCTTGGGCACACACATACATGATCTTGGTGTCAGTTTTAAGTCACCGGGTCCAGGACTCAAACCATGGTTGGCCATGATTTGTCTAGTAACGTAACCGCTATGCCATTTTATGATCCTGATACAAAGACTTTTACAGACATCAGATCTTCACTATAAGAAATATGAAAGAAAGCTATTCAAACACACGGATACAATCTTGGACCTACTTAAAGTAATAAAGAGATCCAGAAACGGTAAATATATGAATAATAGAGTACTCATTTTCTAATGCTGCTGTAACAAATTATAACAAATTTAGTGGCTTACAACATAAATTTATTATGTCATAGTTCTGGAGGTCAGATGTCTGAAATGAGTCTCTCAAACTAAAATCAAGGTGCTGACAGAGCTGTATTCTTTTCTGGAAGTCCTACCAAAGAAATGTTTTCTTGCATTTTCCAGCTTCTAAAGGCTGCCCAATTTCCTTGGCCCATAGTCCCTTACCCTTTCAAAATCAGCAATGGCAGACTGAGTCTTTTCACTATATTTTCTCTCTTACTGATTTTTCTACCTTTCTGTTACCAATTTAAAGTCTCTTGTGGTTACATTTAGCCAACCTGGGTAATCTTGAATACTCTCTTCTGAGTTCGGCTGGATTAATTCCTCCTGCTTTGTAATATCACATTCACAGGTTCTGGAGATTCAAATATTAACAGCTTTGGGGACTACTATTCTACCTGCCACTAATATAAATAAAGTATTTCCCATTTTTAATCTTTTTGAGAAACAAGGACAGGATTTTACTGTGAGAAGAAACTGTTGAAAGTAGACTCAAAACTGAGCAGGACAGGAACAATAGAGATGAAGGCAAGAGACTGTCCAAAGTTGGAAAGGAAAACAGGGTCAGAAAATCTCAGCAAGATGATTCTTTAACGCTGAACACATAACATACTACACATGAAAAAGAATGAAAGAATATAAAATAAGAGAAGGACAAGAGGGGAAAAAAGAGAGAGATCTGTGAAGTTTTTTGTTTTATTTTTGGAGAGGTTTTTGCTATAGGGCACGTGCACTCTCCAGAAAGACAGAGATAGAAAGACAGAAAGCGAGAAATCATCCCCCAGGAGGGATGGCCATGCCGCAATCCCTTCTCCATTCTCCTCTTGGGATCATGCACATGCACCCAGCATGAGTTTAAGCCACTGGATCCTAGACTTGAATTGCAGCCGACTAAATGGGAGTTCAGCGACATAGCCATTTTGCCAACTGCTGGTCCAGAGATCTGTGAAATTTAAAAAGCTACCCTAAATCATGCTTTCTTCTGGAAAGTTAATTTCACATAAAAATGAATATAAGAATATCTAAACCAATTCTTATACAGAGTTAGAGAAGAAGAGGAGAGAGGAAAAGAGAAAGAGAGAAGGTGAAAGAAAAAAAAAAGGAAAGAAGGGAGGAAGGAAAGAAAGAAGAAACAGGCAAAATGCTGTTCTATACCAGAAGCACACACTCAAATCTGGTTCAAAATTATAAGAGGGCCAGCCCATAGCCTAGTGGTTAATGGAGCTGGATCTCATTTGGTCAATCCCAGTTTTAATCTGAGTCATGTGGCTTGGAAAACACACGAGACATTTGTGTTTCCATGCTGTAGATCTCGATGGGACAGAAAAATGGAGAAGGAATTACACAATGAACATACCTCAATGCTGCTTGATGCTTTCTCCCTCTCCATCTGTCTGGGGAGTACCTGTGTCCTTTGGGAAAGATCATTTTAAAAATTACACGAGATCAATATAAATTAAAATGATGAAATATCAGGACCAGCAGATGGTGTAATGGTCGTTCTGCTGGACTCCTATGTAGTTGACTATGGTTCAAGTCCCCAACCGGCGGCTTGGACCTCATGGCGGGCATGTGTGCATGTGTGCCCATGATCTCGAGAGGAGGATGAAGGAGACGGGATTGTGATGTGGCCATCCCCCAAGGGATGATTTCTCTCTTTCTGTCTAAATATCAAAATGAGATGCAGACTTCAAAATGTAAACATAAAATAAGATCTCATTTTAGAAATATACTAAGCTAGAACAAATACAGAAATAAATGAACATTATGGATAGTTCCTTAAGAGAAGCAGAAGGCTACAGACAAGGAAATTTCCTTATTTTTTAATTTTGCTATAGCACATGTATGCTCACTGGAGAGAGACAAGAAAGAGAAGGAGATAGCATCTCTCTCAGGGAGTATTGTCAAATCACATACCTTCTTTTCTGACTAAATTCTTGGACCTCATAGGAAAAAAAGTTTAATTTTTTAAATTGGCATAGGGCACGTGTACTCACCAGACAGAGATGGAGGTAGTGAGAGGGAAAGTGGGAAATCAACCCCCACCCCCAACTGAGGGCATAGCCACTCCATAATCCCTTCTCTTCCATTCTCCTGGGCTTTTGGACAGGAGTTAAAACGCACCAGATGTGATTTTCAAGATTCCAGGTCTGGGACTTGAACCATTCTTGGCCATATGGGAATCCAGTGCCTTAACCCCCATACTACTTCCTGGTCCCTATATTTTAAACAAAAATAAGCAACTGACTTACAAAGGCAAAAATATTAAATTATCAACAGATTTTTTTTATTTGACAGCAATATTTTATGATAAAAAAGATGATAATATATTTAGGATGTCCATGTAAGAAAATATAAGTCTTTTTTTTCTTTTTGAGAGTTTTTTTTTTTTTTTTTTTAACCACAGGGTGTGACTCACCAGGGAGACAGAGAGAGAGAAAGCAAGAAATCACCCCCAGGGGAGATGACCACACTACAGTCCCTTTTCCCCCATTCTCCTCTTGGGATTTTGGGCATGCACACACATGTGCCCAGCATGAGTGTCAAGCCGCTGGGTTCAGGACTCGAACTGCAGTCCCCCACCTGGGAGTCCAAGGACAAAACCACTATGTCACCTGCTGGCCCCAAGAGAATTTAAGTTAAAGACCATATATCCAGGAAAAAAACAAAAACAAAAACAAAAAAACACCATGCCTTTCATGTATAAAGTGCACAAGCAACTATTATCAGGATGTAAGACTCAGAAAATACTGTGTCATGAAGCCTTTCTGCTAAATTGAATGGGAAAATCAGCTTCAGAGCCAATCATCAAAATGAGTGAGGAGACATTACCAAGACTGGTGATGAGCATTATACTGCCAGTTGCTTATAACACTAATGAGTAAAAGGGAGAGTTCTTTATTCACATGGCCATATTCTAGGATGATTTACGTAGTAAAATTATTACAAATAGGGGGTAGAAGTGAGAGAGCATAAGCAATAACTTAAACTTTCTTCAGTAATTATATCAGTTTAGTTATTATAGTTATTCTAAGACTACGTATGTAATATTAGTCAAAGTAAATGAGTAATTATAGAGTATTATAATCTTCCATGACCTTGAGAATTAAGATTTTTAGTGTGGCAAAAAGGAAATGAATAGATATAAAACTGAAAAGTTTCAGAGAAAAAAGTAATACTGAATTCAAATTGGAATTATCCATTTTCTCTATTTGGAATTATCCAATTTGAATTGGCGTGAGATGCATCCATGAGTTCTGTCCCATTGAACCATTAGAAGTGAGAACTCCTAGCACTCACATGATGATCTTGAAATAAAATTTTTCATTAGAGAAAATCATATGAAATTACTTTTCTAACTTCATGAATATATTAGGAGACCTTGATTAAATGGATACTTTTCAAGGGAAATAAAATTTACTAAGCTAACTGACTAAAAGAGAAACACTCTAATGAAAAGAATTACTGTAGAATAAATGGAAGAAGTAATGAAGAGCTATTTTCCTTCAAAATCACCAGGCCTAGGGGTCAGCAAGCAGTGTGGAGATTAAGGTGGCTGGATTCCACATGGTCAACTACACAGGACAAGTCGTGGACCCAGCAGCTTGAAAAACACCCCAGGCCTGTATGCATGCATGCCTGAAATCCTGAGAGAAAAACGGAGGAGAAGGGATTGAGGTATGCCCATTCCCCTGGGAGTGCTTTCTCATTTTCTCTATTTGTTTCTCTTGATAAGCACACACACCTTATAGCAAAACAGACACCCAACCAAAAAAAAAAAAAAAAAAAGACTTAAATGGAGCCATTATCTGTTTTAAATAATAATAACAATAATTCCTCAGTTACTTAAACTATTCTAAAGCACAGAAGAAAGTTCTTACCTTTTGATACATCAAGCAACATTGAAAGCAAAATTCAACAAAGATTGCCCAAAAAATTTATAAGCCAATCTTACTTTGATTATTAATGAAGCATCAAAGAACATTCATTAATAAACTCGAAGAACTCATTAAGAATATTATTTTAGTAATATATTTCAGCAATGATTTGGTAATGACAAAAATTATTATAATTCTTATTAATAGATTTAAAGAAAATCTTATAATTATTTGTATAGATTTTGAAAAAGCATTTGGCAAAATTCAATATCTATTCTTCACCCTAAAAAGTAACTGAAGAAAACTGGGGCCGGTAGATATCGTAGGGGTGATGTTGCTGGACTCTCACATGGCCGACCACCATTTGAGTTCAAGACCCAGTTGCTTGAAAATCATGCTGAGAACATGTGCATGTGTGCCCAAGATCTGGGGAGGAGAATGGAGAAGGGACTGTGGCATGACCATCCTGCTTGTGAGTGATGTATCACTTTCTCTTTCACAATCTGTCACTCTTTCTCTCTCCTGCGAACACACACAGTCTAAGGCAAAAACCTCTCAAAAAAAAAAAAGTAATTGAAAAAAACTGTTTATTAAATAGAAGAGATAAAATATTCTGAACATGATGAAATCTTTCTCAACACATAACCTAGCATAATGCTTAATGGTAAGGTACTAGAAATATTGGTCTTAAAAACTCAGGACAAGATCACTATTTCTGCTATGACCACTTATTTAGTATTTTTTTTGTTAGCCAGTAGTTTTGACAAAACAAAGAATTTTTTTAAAATGTGAATAAAGTAAAATTATCACATTTTGCTGGTGGTTAAGTGAAAATTAATATGTAATCAATAGATTTAATATTGGCAAACAGAAATAAGAAAGATAAGATTTCATTTACAGGGGCCGGCAGGTGGCATGGTGGTTGGGAGTGCTGGATTCCCACATGACCAACCATGCTTTGAGTCCCAGACCTGGCAGCTTTCTCTCTCACTTTCCTTCCTTTTCTGTCTCTTTCTCTCTTTCTCTCCTCCCACTCTGGTCAAATTAAAATAAATAAATACATAAATTTAAATAAAATAATTATTTTTTAAAAAAGATTCCATTACAATAACACACACAGAAAAAAAAAACAGAAGGGAAAAATGCTAGAAAAAGGCATAAAAAGTGGAAGTTCTCTCTGAATAAATATACTAAATACTCTTAAGAGACAGTAAAAAAGACTTGAACAAATGGCCAGTCATACCATGTTCTTGGATAGGAAGACTCAACCTCATAAAAATGCCGGTCTCTGCTAAATTAATCTATTAATACAACATAATCCCAATAAAAATAGCAACACATTTTTTTTTTCTAGAACAAGGCAATTCATTTCTTAAAGTTCAAATAGAGAAATAAAACAAGCAAGTACAGACAGAAAAACTCTAAAAAGGCAAAGAAATGAGGATATACTAGGAAAAAAATTATTCTTATAAATATTATGTAATTATAGGCTCAAGAATTAAAGCAGTGTGATACCAGCACTTGAATAGAAAAATTATTGCATCACAATAAAATGCAAGAAATAAACATATTTATTTGTTTTTGTTTGTTTGTTTGATGACAAGATCTTGCCTCGTCCCCCTGACTAGCTAGAACCACAGAGCCACACCAATGTGCCTTGCTCTTTCTAACAGGGTCTCATGTGTTGCTCTGGCCAGCCTTGAGTTCAAAATCCTCCTGCCCCAGTCTCCTGAGTAACCAGGACCACAGCCGTGTGGCATCCTACCCAGCCATTAGGTTGAACTGAATTGAAACTGAGTCTCCCATGTGGTCTCAGCCTACAGAGCATAGACTCTCATTAGTGTGCACCACTATAGTTGGGCTGGAATTATATTTTTAATTTTATTGTTATTTCTTCCATGAGAGAGAGAAGTAGAGAGAGAGAAAGAGAGAGAGAGAGAGGGAAACCATGCAGTCACACCACAATCCATCCACAGGCTCAGTCAGTTCAGATCACGGATGTGGACACATGCTCCCAAAGTGTTCTGAGTGACCCCAGAAATTGAACCCATAACCCTCCCATGTGAGTCCAGTTGTGTTATCATTGTCAGACCACATTGCACCTAGATTTTAGTTTTTGATAGAGATGGTATCTCAAAAAAAAAAAATAGGGAAAAACTATTCTTAAATAAATGCTAAGAGAATTAAGAGTATCCATCTGAACAACAATGGCTTCATGCTACATACATTATTCAAAAGATTCCAGAAAGATTATTTAAATCTAAACATTAAAACTGTAAACATTCTATAAGAGGGAAAATTTTCTTATAATCTCTGACTGGAGGAAGCTTTTCTAGCTATAAAAGCCAAATGTCGGTAAATTTGGCTACCTGTTTTTTTCTTTATTGCAAACCAAATATCATACACAAAGTTCTTTTTTAAAATTAGGAAAATTGGGAATAAATTACCATCAATTTATGTCACAAAGTAAGGATTAATTTCTCCAACATAGAAATAACTACTATAAATCAAGAAGAAAAAAGCAGACCAGTAAGCCTACAGAAAATGGCCAAAGGGACTGTTCACAGAAAGCATAGCTAACCTGTTCTCAAAAAACATGAAGAGGGCCATATCAGCAGCACAGCAGTAACACTGCTTACACCACGCTAGAAAATCATGGTTCAGTTCCCCAGTCAACCCATACATGCTGGACCCATGTGCCCACAATACTGGCTGGCTCAGAAGGCTCAGGGTCATCAACGTGAGACGCTGTTGAGAATGCCTGTTCTATTTCTTGCTCTCTCTTTCTCTCTCTCCTCTCATGAAAGAAATGAATAAAGTTAAACAAAACAAACAAACAAAAAAACAAAAAACCAATAATAGTGAAGATAGGCTTACCCCTAATGCGGCATTTGAGTGCTACATTGAGTACATATGGAGCCAGAGCCAGCGTGGTCCAATGTGGTCCAAATCTGGACGTTGGCAGCTTGAAGAAAATCCTGGGTGGTTGTGGATGCATGGCCAGAATGCTGACGGGCTGGAGAAATAGAGGAAGAAGGATTGCAGCATGACCATGCCCCTTTGGGGAATGCTTTCTCTCTATCTTTCACTCTTGCTCTCACTCTCTCACCCTTTCTGAGGCGGGGAGTTACATGCACCCTCTGGCAATTAGAAAAAATAATAAAAATAAAGGAGATGTTTAAATCTACTTATAACAAGAGACTTGCAAATTAAAAATACACTGAGAAGGGACCAGCAGTTAGCATAATGGTTATGTCGCTGGACTCCCATGTACTCGACCGCGGTTCGAGTCCCGGACCCGGTTGCTTAAAACTCACGCTGGGCACATGTGTGTGCGTGCCCAAGATCTCAAGAGGAGAATGGAGGAGAAGGGATTGTGGCGAGGCCATTCTCCCTGGGAGAGTGATT
This sequence comes from Tupaia belangeri chinensis, assembly GCF_000334495.1. NCBI lineage: Eukaryota > Metazoa > Chordata > Mammalia > Scandentia > Tupaiidae > Tupaia > Tupaia belangeri. The sequence continues at coordinate 2,878,487 of NW_006198305.1, forward strand.
TCTCGCTTTCTGTCTCTGTCTCTCTCTCTGTCTGGCGAGCGCATGCGCCCTATGGCAAAAAAAAAAAAAAATACACTGAGAAAACATGTTTTCTCAGATTGTTAACACACTCTCTTGGTATAGATGTGGAGAAATAGGCACACTCATACATGTCTGTTAAACGTACAAATTGATTCGACCTTGGGACCTTCAACCTCGGGACCAGCAGATTATACAATTCTTATGTTACTGGACTCCCATGAAGTTAACCGTAGTTCAAATCCCGGACCTGGTAGCTTAAAACTCATGCCAGGTGCATATGCATGCATGGCCAAAATCCCAAGAGGAGAATGGAGAAAGAATTGTGCAGTGGCCATTCCCCCCACCCCAGGTACGGGAAGCGTGATTTCTCACTTTCTGTCTCTCTCTGTTTCTCTGGCATGCACACACATCCTATAGCAAAAATCTCTCTAAAAAAAAATTGATTCAGCCTCTGTTGGAGGCCAATTTATCAACATATTACAAAATACACATTGAATAAGTTACAGTGCAAGTGATGATAAAGTTTAGAAACAATCTAAATGTCCATCAATAGGGAACAGGTTAATGTATATTTATACAGTCATAAAAAATACTTAGGAAACTCTTAGTATATAATTTACATGGAAAATTTTCCAAGATTAATTAAGTGAAAACAAATTGTATTTGATAGTTCTGGAAAATGACAAGGTGCATTTATATATATACATATATATAATGCTTTACTTACTTTTCTGCACCTTGTCATTTTCCAGAACTATCAAATAATGCCCATATACACATGCATATGAAAATATGTATATGGGAGCTGGCAGGTGGCATGGTGGTTAAGGTAACTGAACTCCCACATGGCTGATCATGGTTCGAGTCCTGAACATAGTGACTTGCTTTCTCGTTCTCTCTCTTTCTCTCTCTCTCTCTGTCCCTCTCTGGTTATACTTTAAAAATAAGTCAATAAATAAATAAAGTTAAGTAAAATAATTCTTAAAAGATTAAAACAAGTATATGAAATATGTATGAATGTATGTATAGTTTTTCTTATGCAGATGAAATTTCTCTGGATAAAATACCTCTAGATAACTATATAGGAAATTAATATTTTGATTTGTGGAGAAAGAAATGATAAGACTGGAGAATAATGGTAGGAAAAAGACATCTTTATATATTTAAAATTTAAGCCATGTGGATACACTAACATATATGTATATATAAATATACATACTAAATATATGAATATATATATCATATATGTACATGCATGTATTAATGGTAAGTGTCTCTGGTAGGTGTGATTATCTGTGGTTTTACTTTTTCATATTTTCTAGAATTTCTATAATAACTTTTTGCTATAATCACAGAACTGTTCATGTCATATTTAAAATATTAACAAGGTCTATCCATGGTAGTGAACACTGGATGCTGCCACTTGACAGGCTGAGGCCACGTGGGAGGCCTGGGTTTGATTTCCAGTCTACCTTAAAAACTGTGTAATCCCAAGTACTTGGGAGACTGAGGCAGGAGGATCACATCACAGAGATCCTGCTTTAAAAAAATGCCACACACACACATACTCTTCTGCTATACTATAAAAGAGCCCAAAATTTGAATCAGAAGACCTGGGTCTTGTCCCAGATCCAACACTTGTCAGTTGGGTGCCATGTGCCCTATCTTTTAACTTGCCTGAGTCTTATCTTTCTTGTGTATAAAATGGAAATAATATTGCATGCTTTGATTCTCCTGAATTTGGAGGAACATCAAATTAAAAATTATTTTAAATGCCTATACAGTATTATAAAAGTGTGCAGTAATGCTGCAGTCAATGATGTTAGAAGCATGGCTAAGTATTAGATTTCTCTATTTCATGTCTAAAATACAAATTGTTCAGCAAATTGAACAAAACCAATTAGAATTCCAACCATAGCTATGAGCCCATTGGGTCCTATCCTTCACCATTTTCCAATTTGGAAAATAGAAAGAAAAAAGGACAAGGTGGGAGAATGCTATCAGAACATTCAAAGAGAAAACATTCTCACTCAATCAGATAGTATTGCCTTTTGCTAAGTCACATTTGACTTTATCCACCGCATTCTACAAAGATTAGTTTGTTTCTGCTACACAAACTAGTTGTCTTGTAAACACTCATGCTTTGGGTACATCTACTTTGCTATCCATACTCAGAAAAACCTGAATGAGGGACCAGCAGTTAGCATAATGGCTATGTCGCTGGACTCCCACGTAGTCGACCACAGTTCGTGTCCCGGACCCGGTGGCTTGAAAACTCACAACGGGTGCGTGTGCGTGCGTGCCCAAGATCCTGAGAGGAGAATGGAGGAGAAGGGATTGCGGCGTGGCCATCCACCCTGGGGGGTGATTTCTTGCTTTCTGTCTCTCTGTCTCTCTCTGTCTGGCGAGTGCACGTGCCCTATAGTGAAAACCTCTCAAAAAAAAAAAAAAAAAAAAAAGAGAAAACCCCTAAAAAAAAAAAAAAAAAAAAAAAAAGAAAAGAAAAAGAAAAACCTGAATGAATTCAATGCCCGAGCCCACCCTCCCCTGAGAAATTTCCCTCCCCCTCCACATCCAACATACACACATGTGCATATATACATGCATTTATCTATTTTTATAAATTATGCATAATGTTACCAGATAAGATACTGAAACCATGAAATAACAGTAGTTATGCCAGCAAATATATGGGATTGGAACTCAGCGCTGCTTGTAAAACAATATATCATTTCAACAAAACCAAGGCCAAAAGATCAAAAACAATTCTGAATCAGTGTGCAAAAAGCTCCATTTTTAAGGAATGGCTTCAAAAGACTTTTTCCTTAACATCTGAGGCAACAAAAGACATGGTTAAGCAGCTGGATTTCCCTCACCTGGGCTAGCTTCCTGGCTCGCTTATTCTTTCATTCTATTTTCAGGCATCCTTATCTTTCAAAATGCTTGAATGCTCAGAAAATTCATTTACAAAATTTGAGGTCACAGACCAGTTTACTCCTCTCTCGTTCACCACTCAGCAGGGTTTCTCCAAACATCTCAAGGGGTATTGCAAAATGCTAAAAATAAATGATGGGTATAAAAAGAAAACACATTTAATTGGTTCAAGTTTTTCCTTTAATTTATTTATACCATAGAGAGACTTTTAGGGAAAGTCAGGATGGATTAAAAAACACCAGCCACCATAAATATCATAAGATGTTGAAGATTGTTACTTTAGGCCTCTAGGAGTTAATTTGGTGGTACTATATATAAAACAGAGTGTGGTCCATAAGTTTATATATTACCTGGGTTCAAATCTTAATTTCAATACTAGCCATGTGACTTTGAACACTTACATTATTAACTCCTCTGAGCCTCTTTACTTTTTTTTTTACCTCCTAGAATTACTGTGATCATTTAATAATTATCTATTGAAAGCATCAAGCACAATGTCTAGCACATAATAAGAATTCAATTAGTGTTGACTGTTAGTTTAGTTATTGTTAGTGACATCACAGCAGAAAATCACTAACTTATGCTTTCAGCAACTTGAAAGAATCAATGTCCTTCCTTATGCACCTGACCTAAGCATCTTACTCCCATGGAGACACTTGGATATTACAGCATCTAACTCTCCAGATAGCAAGTACTGTGTCACGTCTTGTCTCAAGTTCAGAGACTGCCTCTCTGCATGGACTGTCAATGCATGTTTAAAAACAAACAAACAAACAAAAAAACACATGTGAGTAGGCCAGAACTATGTCTTCCATCTTGCAGTGAAGGATGCTGACAGGTTGGTATGCTGCATTCGATTTTTATTAGACTGGCTCTTCTCTTCCTGCATTCCAGCTCATCTCTGAGCTCCGGCAGACGGGTGGGCAATGCAGGAGTAGCACGAACACACTGCTTTGTTTTGGTGTCTTAACACTTCAGACAGATGAAAAGAATAGTCCTTAAACTGGCCCATCTCTGTAGACTGTGTCTTCAACAGAACATAACTTCATTTTTTCCATGAGTACGACCAAATGACCTGTTGGTAAATGTTTTAGGGAACAGATCATAGTGAGAAGAAAACTAAAGGCATATTTGAGTTTATAGAGATACCTAATTTTCCATCGCTGAGAGATGTTCTTCTTTATCTCCATGTATGTTATTCATCAAGGCATCTTGACACTATTTACTGGAAAGTAATGGCACTGTTTACCAGAAAACTAGCTTAATCTGCTACTCATTGTTTTCATCAGTTAAATAAAACTGACCTTTCATCTTTAGCATTGTGCTTCCAACAAAATCCTGCCAAAATCACTAATGATCTGTGTTCCTCAGACAGCTGCAAGACATTCTCCATGAGCTAAGGAATGGTGGGATTGTCACCCCATTCAGAGATAGAAGGGCTCAGCCTTGCAGGCCATGTTAGACTGGCACTCAAGCCAAGCCTTTAGGATCTAGGGGG
>NW_006198305.1:2882970-2917004 GCF_000334495.1 Tupaia belangeri chinensis
AAGAGTAAGTAAAGCTAAAAAGCTTAGACAAGAGAATTCTCAAACCTGGTGTGGAACCCCTAGATCAAAATTGAGTCATTAAGACTGAATTGACAAAACTCAGAGGTAATGGGTAAAGTCAAGTTTTACAGTTTTCACACTATAAAATTAATACAGATATTCCACAGTGGAGCCTAATTTATGCTAATCAGTATTAAAGTTATCAAGACTAGCTGAAAACTTGCCAACCATCCCTTTCATGTAGAATAATATCAATATAGCCCATCATTTAATTTGACTGCTCATATTGATAAAGATGCTAATGTAAATTTAAGTTCAGTTTCCAATTTATTCATGAAAGACCAAAGTTGACCAATTCATGGGCTTTAGGATGGTTATTCTCGTCCATTTTGTCTTTTTTTTTTTTTTTTTTTTTGGAGAGGGTTTTGCTATAGGGCGTGTGCATTCACCAGACAGACAGAGAGTGGCAGAGAGACAGAAATCAAGAAATCTCCCTCCAGGGGGGATGGCCACACCACAATCCCTTCTCATCCATTCTCCTCTCAGGATCTTGGGCACACACGCACATATGCTCAATGTGAATTTAAGCCACTGGGTACAGGACTCAAACCGTGGTCAACTACATGGGAGTCCAGCGACAGCCATTACACCAATTGCTGTTCCCTATTTTGTCTTTTTAAAAGGATATGTGAGATCTTCATGTACTAATACTCTCCACAAGCAAGTTACAGAATAATATATATTGCTTAATTTTTATAAATGAGTGATATGCACACACACATAAATATGTACATTTAAATGCACAAAAATGATTTCAATAAATACATATTAAACTGATCATGACAATCACCTCTGAGGAAAGGTAGATGACTAGAGGAAGGAGAAGAGAAAGGGAATGTTAACTTTCATTACATTATTTCATGTTACTTGAATTTTTATAGTAAGCATGCAGTTATGGCATAAACATGTAAGATAAAAAATGAATTTCAAGAGAAAAGTATGAGACCAAAATTAAAAACATTTTTTACCAGGCACAGTGCTGCAAGTGATAAAGTGCTGCTGTGTGATACTTTAGCCAGATAGAAGACCCTAGTTCAAATCTCAGAGCAACCAGAGCATGCTGGATACATCCACAGTTGTGCCTGTGATCCTGGACTGCTGGTGGGGAATCATGGCGAGACCCTGTCAAGAGTACCTCTATCTGTTTCTCAAATACATAAATAAATAACGTTTTAAAAATATTTTCAATAAAGCCTTTTTATAGAAGTGAATTATGTCTGGGGCCAGTGGTGGCGAAGGCACTGGACACTCCCACATAACTGACCACGATTTGAATCCCAGACCTAGTGGCTTGCTTTCTCACTTTCCCTCTCTCTCACTCTGTGTGTGTGTGTGTGTGTGTGTGTGTGTGTCACCAAATTAAAATAAATGAGTGAATAAATAAAATTAAATGAAATAATTCTTAAAAAAAAAGTGAACTATGTTCTCAGACTTGGAAAATACTTTGGCTGCTACTTAAAGCAGTGTCTATGAATGAATTTGTGGATCCAGCAGTCATAGTCTCTTCATACATAGACCATTGAAAAAGCAAGTCTTTAGCAGGTAACTCACTTATTGAGGAAGCAATATAATGAATATTTCTTTTAAACAACTCAACCAAAGCTCATATCCTCCCCGCTCCTATCCCAGTTCCATTCCAAAGGAACTGTTGTCAGTGCAAGATATTTCTTTACAAGTGCCAAAATGTATATATACATATGTACAGTTTTGTTGTATCTTTTGATTCCTCAGGTAGATGTCAAGCATCTGCTCCCTGGGCCCTCAAAGTCCAGCCTTTCCAAATGGTCCTCTCATCTATCATACATCAAAATAATAAGCTCTTTAATGTTTTAATGGCAAATTTTCAATTCTTTCATGCCTTTGAGTTGGATAAGAAGCTCAAGAGTTACAGAACTGGTTACTTTTTTTATGGATAGTTCAGCCCCTAATTTTGGACTATGCAAATGATTGCCAATCTTGTGACCTCATCCTAAACTAAAACTGCATTGTGTTCATTTTAATATACAGTCTGTCAGATTTCTTAAACCAATTAAAATTAGTATATGGTCCTCATATTTAGCCACTTTGTTTAACTATCTTATTAGTTTTAAGAATTTTCCGGGATCAGCAGGTAACATAGTGGTTAAGGTGCTGGACTCCCATATAGTTGACTAAAATTCCAGTCCTGTACCCGCCAGCTTGAAACTCACGCCAGATGTGTGAGTATGCTTGCCCAAAATCCCGAGAGGAGAATGGAGGAAAAGGGATTGTGGTGTGATCATCCCTCCCCCCGGGGATGATATTTCTCACTTTCTGTCTCTCTGTCTCTCTTTGTCTTTCTGGCAAGGGCACGAGCACTATAGCAAAAATCCGCCCCCCCCCCAGAAAAAAATAAGAATTCTCCATTATTTCACTTGGATTTTCAATATAAAAAATTATTTGTACTGTAAATGATGATTCTTTCTTTTTGATACTTAAATCTTATTTCTTCTTGTGTTAGTGCCTTGGCTAAAATCTTCAATACAACACATATAGTCTCAGTGATAGTATTCAGGTCTTTTTTCTAACTTTGTTAGAAATTCTTCTTTCACCATGAGGTATGATGTTTGCTGTAGGCTTATGTTGGATGCTTTTTTTTTTTTTCTGAGAGAGGTTTTTGCTATAGGGCATGTGCACTCACTGGAGAGACAGAGAGACAGAAAGGGAGAAATCCCCCCTGCCCAGGGGGGATGGCCATGTAGCAATCCCTTCTCTTCTATTCTCCTCTTGGGATTTTGGGCATGCACACACACACATGCCCAGGATGAGTTTTAAGCCTTGGGTCCAGGACTTGAATGATGGTTGACTGTTTGGGAGTTCAGCAACATAACCATTATGCCATCTTCTGGTCCCTGTTAGACTATTTTACAATTATTTGTATACTATCCTATTACTAAGTAACTATTGGGTCATCAGAAAAGTCATGATGCATTTCTGGATAGAAAAACAAACATAGAAAAATAGGTTGTAACTTTTCCAATGACCCAATAAAAGTGTCTATGACTTTTGTGTAAATGAATTTCATCAAATATTTTTCTGCATTTATTTGAGACAATTTTAAGTATTTTTTTAGTCTATTAATGCACGAAATTACATTGGTAAAATTTTATTCTTTTGAATCATCTTTGTGTTCTTTGGATAACTCCACTTAGTCATGTGCTTTATCCTTTTTGATTGTTGTTTTTGTTTTTGTAATAGAGCATGTGTGCTCACCAGAGAGAGACATAGACAAAGAGAGAGGGAGAGATTGAGAAGGAAAGTGAGAAATTATCCCCCACACCCAGGGGCAATGGCCATGCCACATCCCTTCTCCATTCTTTTTTTGGGATTCTGGACATGCATGTACACATGCCCAGCATGATTTTCAAGGTCTGGAACTCAGACTGAGGAGTCAGCCATGTGGGATCCAGCTGCTTTAACCTTCACGTCGCCTGCTAGCCTATGTACTTTTTCCTTTTAACATAGTCTTGTGTTCTGTTTGTAGATATTTAATTTTAAAATTTTGTTCTATATTTGTAAGAATGTTCTATATTTTCCTTTTCTATTGCTTCCTTTGCCAACTTTGTAGAGTTTGGTTAAATGAGTGACATAACTTTCCAAATTTTTCATGTAACTGGAAAAACTTATAATGGTAAGATTATGTTTCTTGAAGGCTGATAGAAATCATCAGAAAATCTATTTGGTCCCCTACCAGTTTTAGTACTAGTTTTTTGGGCTCCCTCTTAATTATATTGTGTTACATGTTTATTCAGTTTTCTACCTTGTGTTTAGATCATTTTTATATAACTCACATTTGTGTAGAAAATGATTTATGTAATCTTAGAAATACACTATTATAAAGTTTAATGAATTGTCTAATGCTGTTTCAGCCATGTTTTCATTCTTAATCACATTTGCCAAATGGTTACTGTAATGTTATTAGTGTTTTCAAATAAACAATTTTTGACAATTAACTCATTAATGTCTAGTTGTATCTTTTTGTTTTATTTTGTTAAGAAATTATTTATTTTTGTTTATTATTATTTTTCAATCTGACTAGAGAAAGACGGGAAAAGTGAGAAAGCAAGTCACCAGGTCCTGGACTCAAGTTGCGGCTGATCATGTGGGAGTCCAGCACCTTAACTACCACACCACCTGACAGCCCCAAGTTGTATCTTTTTAAGTGCTTTCCTTCTATTCTTCAGAGTTTATTATTTTTATTTTCAATTTTTTGTGGGGTTGGAATATCATTTAACTGATCATTATTATTACTTTATATAGTCATTATCATTTTATAATATTTGGCTTTGTTATAAATTTTCCTCTGATAGTTACATCTAAATTCATCTAGTTTTTACTGTGCTGTGTTTTCTTTTACCATTTTTAGGTAGTTTGCCATTTAAATTTTTCTTCACTCTATAATCCAAAATGTATTTGAATTTTTTTTAAATGTCAAAGTGCATTTTTCACCTTACATTTTTCATACATTTTAATTATAATATAATATATATTGTCGCTTCAATGACGACGCTGACAAGGTCTTCTCCAGAACGCTTTATTACCCCAGGCTTCTTACAATCTTCTTCTTCCTCTTCCTCCTCCCCAGCCCACCCGGGCTCCCTATATATCCGTCCTGCAAACCAGTCCTCTTTTGCCACCAGGCAAGCACTGATAGGCTGAGGCAGTGCCTATGCGTTCCGGAACAGGAACAATAACCAAATATGGGCTTGTTTATGTAGAGGTCTGGGTGCTCTCGGCGCCATGTTAGGGCAGGGGCGCTCCACAATATATACCTTGTGTCTTTGTTTTGTTTTGTTTTGTTTGGGAGAAATTTTTGCTATAGGGCATGTGTGCTCATTTGAGAGACAGAGACCGAAAAACAAGAAATCACCCCTTACCCAGGGGTGATGGCAACACTGCAATCTCTTCTCCTCCATTCTCCACCTGGGATCTCAGGCATGCATGCAGATGCACCTGGTGTGAGTTTGAAGCCACCAGGTCCAGGACTCCAACTGCAGCCAGCCATGTGGAAGTCCAGCAACATAACTGCTATGCCTGCTGCTGGTCTCAATTTATATACCTTGTTTAATGTCTTCTCTTATAATCAGTTGATTTTTTTTTTTTTTATTTAATATGTGACCCATACTTTTTGGGCTGTAAACTTTTCACATGCATTGGTAGAAAAAATTTTATTTTCTTTACTGGATCCAGTAATATATTTAAAAATATATAGAGAATTAGGATTATTCATTGGGTTATTTAAAGTCTATATGTAAGTAATTTGGGCCCCCCAAAAATCTTCTGAGAAGTATATAATACCTCTCAATATGAATACAGATTTATCAGTTTCCATTTATACACTGCTAGCAAATGTTGATTTATACTTGAAGCAATATATGTTGATATAGGATGGATTATGGCTTTAATACCATTTTTAGATTCAGATTTTTTTTTTTTACGGTCAATCACTGTATATCATTACAACATACAAAATGAATTTTTCCATCCAAAATACACTGTATATTGCCCCAGTCAAAGATATTATCAGGCATATTATCATCAACAGATAATTTCCCGTTTTCTGTTTCTTAAATGTTTTGCTTCTTTCTTTTTCCCCTTGATTAGCTCCTCCATTTTATCCTCCCCCATTTCCAACCCTCCTCCCACATTGTCTCTGTTATACACTGTTGCTCTCCATGCTTTTATACCATCCATTATTTTACTTTCTGCCATAGAGTGCAGACATTTGGTATATATTGAGTGAGGATACACAATGCCTTTTTTTCATAGTCTGTCTTGCTTTGCTTAGCAGTAAATCTTCCATATTTGTCCACTTTATATCAAATGCTAGGTACTCATTGTTGTATATAGCTGATTAGTACTCCATAGTGTGTATGTGCCACATTTTTTTCAATCCGTTTGTCTCTTCAGGGACATGTGGGTTGGTTCCATGTCCTAGCAGTTGTGAATAATGCTGCAGTAAATATGGATGTGCGACTGTTTTCTCTCTGAGTGCATTTGTATCTTTTCGGTAGCTATCCAGCAGTGGAATTGTTGGATCATATGGTAGTTCTATTTGGTGGTCTTTGAGGAACAAAGTGTCTGCCACAGTGACTATTAATTTACATTCCCAATAGTGTAGGAGAGTTTGCTTTTCTCTATAGCCTCATCAGCACTTATCATTCTTTATTTTTTTCATCTTAGCCATTCTGACTGGAGTTAGCTGGTATCTCATTGTGGTTTTGATTTGTATCTCCTTTATGATAAGAAATGTTGAGTCTTTTAACATCCATACCTTTACTTATTTCTTAGCTCACTATTTACGTTGCTTTCCTTTGGGATTTATTTGTGCTGTTGTTGTTAGAATGCATCTTCTGTTAACATTCTTGGAGAAAGTGTGTGGGTAAAAATGTTAAACAATTGAATGACCAAAATTATCTTCATTTTTCATCATGTTTAAATAATATTTTGGCCAGATAAAAAAATTCTAAGTTCAATTTTTTTCTTTAGAACTTATATTGTTCTATTATCTTCTTAGAAGTAGTGTGGCTATGAGTAATACAATATTAGTCTGCTACTTTTGTCAATATAGGTATTTACTTTTTTTTCTTTTGGTAGTTTCTAGAATTTTTTAGTGTTTAATTTAATATTTGCAAATTATATAATCTAGAGGTGAATCTCTTGTTATTCATTTTTCTAGTAATATGTAGACACTGTGTGAAATTTATTTCACTAGGATGCATTTTTCTATTATTTGTTTCACTTCATTTAACTGTCATGTTATTTTATTTAAGTATAGAAATGGTAAATACATTGTCACTTTAAAAAAAAATTGGGCAATTCAGAAACATGAGCAAAACTTGTCGTCCAGTTCTCAATCTCATCCTTCTCCCTAAGGGAAATCACTGTTATCAATTAAATATGTGTCATTCTTCCAGACATTAGTTCTTCATTTAATTTTTACCAAATTAACATGTGTATGGTTTACAAAAATCAGAGACAATAAGGGCAGTCTCCCAAAAGAACCCAGAACTTTTCCATGTGCATTGGACTAAGGAATACCAGACCTTTCCATTATGCCATTGACAGGCTCACTTGAGTACCTTTTCAGACAATGAACTCACCTGTACCCTGTCTCTCTAGAACCTTGAATTTGTAAGAATTGCTCACTTGGAATCACCCCTATTCATAGCGGCAATCCCCAAACCTTTCTCCACTTCTTTTTCTTTCTTTCTTTTTTATTTTTTTAATGAGTTCAATGTTTTGGTGTATATATATATATATTTAAATATATATATATATATATAGTTAATATTTAATTACTATGCATCTTTACAGTGTACAACATGGTTTTTCCCAGCATGAGTACAGTGCATATCAGTCACAACAGGGAAAAAAAAATCTGTTTCCCTACTTACTTTACAGCATAGATAAGGGAGACCTTACCAGGAGCAGTCATCCCATCCTTGAAACCAATGTTGTGGAGCTCTTTCAGATAGTGAATGTTCTCTTTGTAGTTTTATCTGAGATTTGAAATAGAAGCAAGTAGGCTAAAAGTAAATTAATCGTCCACCATGCATATACTTGAAATTCAATGAACTGAATAGTTATATTAAAAGTGACAAATGGGACTGGCAATTAGCATAATGGCTATGTCGCTGGACTCCCATGTAGTCGACCGCGGTTCAAGTCCTGGACCCGTTCGCTTAAACTCATGCCAGGCGCGTGTGCGTACATGCCCAACATCCCGAGAGGAGAATGAGGAGAAAAGATTGCGGCGTGGCCATCCTCCTTGGGGGATGATTTCTCGCTTTCTGTCTCTCTGTTTCTCTCTGTCTGGTGAACGTGCACGCCCCATGGCAAAAACCTCTCAAAAAAAAAAAAAAAGTGACAACTAACTTCAAACATACAATGCAAGTATTAGTTTAGCTTTAATCAGTAATGCCCCCTAGGACACCTCAGTGGTATGCTGCTCAAGTGATGTATCCAGGCAGAAGACTGTAGACTTAGTTCCCTAGTGGACCTGTAACGTACCAAGTACGCACACCCCTGATCCTGACTGGCTAGGAAGACAAGCCTCTTTTGAGGATGCTCATCTTTTCTTCTCCTTTTCTATTTTTTTCTTTTCTTTCTTTTCTCTTCTCTTCTCTCCTTTTCTCTTTTTTTCTTCTCTTCTCTTCTCCTCTTCTCTTCTCTCTCTTCTCCCCTTCTCTTTTTCTTCTTTTCTCCTCCCTTCTCTCTCTCTGTCCCTCTCTCTCTCTCTTTCTCTTTGTCACTCTCCTGAAAGAAGCAAATTTTAAAAGAAAAAATTGTGAATAGCTTCTTCTTAGAGAGTTAGTAAATGTTCTCTAGTCAATGTCTTCATCATGATGTGTCGTTTTTCTATTATGTTTGTTTAAAGAAATATAAAGATTTTTTTCTCATGGATTTAATGTTCATGTATCATAATCACAAGCTTTACTTTTGAGGCTGCACAGCCTTATAAATTATCTTTTTCCATTATGTCTAGTCTATATTCATTTTCTTGGTTAAAGAAATTGCATCATAAGGATATTTAGTTTGAGTGAATTTAACTGGTTAAGATCATTATTTGTGTTTCTCAATCTAGTTACACACTGGCATCCCTGAGAAGTTGGATCTAAACCCGCAGAGGTTCTAATATTATCACCCTACACCTGGGTGTGGAAATATTTTTCAAAGCTCTCTGAGTGGATTTCAGGTGCTCCTAAGGTAAAGAATCACTGAAGAGGACTTCCATGGGAGATATTTTTGAAGAGTAAATGATCTTTAATTTACTTCTTTTTCAAATCTGGGTTTTTATGCATTCTACTTTTTGCAATAATGTACCCTCATTTAATTCTTTTTTATTTATTCTAATTTAAATGGAGAATATTGATTCAATATATTTAGGGATATTTTAGTAACACTCCTATTTTGTAAATGAAGAGACTGGAATGCCTGCTGTTCCAGAATAATAATCACTGGTGTTTTTAATTTGTTTGTTTAGTTGTTTTGTTTGTTTGTGATTTTTACCCACCTATCTCTGGTATTCGACTCAACACAAGTTCATGTATATTTGTACATTAGATTCAGCATGTCACCAGTTTCCCTAAGCTCAGAAGAATCCCAGGTTCATAGGGGCCAGCTGCCTGTCTGTCACCCACTACCCTGGCTTAGTCCTTACTATGTATATATCCACATTTAGAACAAGAAAACTTGGGTGTATATTCATTTTTAAAATAACTTCAGGTATGTTTTTAAATACAAGACTATTTTATTTCTTTTTTTAATTTACATTTAATCACTATACATCTTTACAGTGTACCACACACTTTTTCCCAGCATGAATACAGTGTGTATTAGTCAAGTCAAAGACATTACCATATACATTATCACCAGCAGAAAACTTTTCACTTTTGTGTCTATTGTTGTTTTGTTTTTTTCCTGTGATTCTTCCCTCCCACCCCTTATTACCCACCCTCACTACTCCCCATACTGTCTCTAGTATCTACTATTACCCTCCTGCTAAGATATCTTCCAATATTTCAATTATTTTAGGTATGTTTGTAATACTTTATATTTTCTTTAATTTATATTGTTATGTTTATTTCCATTCTAACAATTTGAAAATATTAATAATAGCTAACAGAATTCACCAGTGAGTTAAAAGAGAAATATATTTCTATTAGACTAAATAGCTAGTGTTTTCATCCTCAAAGAAATTCAAAGAGATAAAATTATGAAATTCTCTCTCCAGCAGACAAAATCCCACACATAAACATTGTTCATTTCTTTTTATTGCTTTCATCTTTATTCTTTTTACTAAGTTATGCATGTATAAGGTTTAAAAAGAAAATCTCCAGCCTCATTGTTTCCATTCTCAGATCCCTTCCTTAAAGCAGCCATATCAACAATCTTTGGAGCACTTTGTTTTGAGGTACTATCTTAATAAATCAAAATGCTCTAATTAGGTTACTTATATGTTTTAGAAAGAGATAGTCTTTGCTATTGTTTGAAGGTTGTGCTCCTTCAAAATTTACATGTTGGAACTTAAATCCTAAAGTGATAACATTAAGAGCCACGGCCTTTAGGGAAATTAAGTCATGAGGGCTCTGTCCTTGTGAAGGGATTAATGCTCTTACAAAAGAGGCTTCACAGAGAGTTTTACCCTTTTACCTTTCTGTGTCTTCCATCAGATGAGGACAACTAGACAGTACCATCAATGAATAAAGGGCTCTCACCAGACACCAAACTCACTAGCATTTTGATTTTGGGCTTTCTCATCTCCAGAACTATAAACAATTTATTTCTGTCCATTAGAAATTACTCGATCTCAGGTATTTTTTGTTATAGCAGCACAAATAGACTAAGACCACCTCCTTGTGCAGAGAAGGAGAGAATGTAACGTTGGCAATCTAAAGAGTGCAGGGCATCCCAACTATCCCAGTGATCACTAGTGGGTTATGGAATGAAGAATTAGAGCAGAGCAAGGCACAGACAATCAAGTGGCTGTGAAATATAATTCCCTATGGCAGGAAGAGTGATTATAAAGAAATTGGCTATTTGCAATGCCCTCGTTATGGATGCAAAGAGAAAAGGAGAAGCTAAAGATGGTGAGTGTTCTACACAGAAAAGAAAAATTTAAAATCTCCTTTGATTGTTTTGAAGGATTCTTAGTACCAATTGTCACCAAATAGATATAGCTGAGTACCAGGAGCAGAGCCTGATAGCAAGGGTGGCAGAACTGCAGCATGAAATAAATGCTCACCACTGTTGGTTCCCCTTCACCAAAGCAAAGGCCATGTGGGAACATTATGAGACTGTGGAGCTTGGGATAGGGAGGGACATCAGGGAAGACACAAATGAGGCTTAGAATGCCGAACCTTCCTGATTGGTGGGTGCAACCCATCTAGCCCTCAAGCAGCCTTCCCCTGCTTAAATGATATGCAGTGATTAAATGTAAATAATAATAATAATATGTGTTTAAAAAATGATGCCACTTCTAGGAATCCATTCCCAAGGCCTCTCCTTGCCTCTAAGCCTATAATGGGAGTTATATCCCAACATAGAGGTGATAGAGAAGATAAGACTTGCTCTGTACCTTATATCAATAGTCTTGCAAGGTCTTGTCAATTTGTATCTGAAGGAGTCTAAGAGAATCACATGGGAGCAAATTCTCTTATGTTTTTATTTTGCCAGAAGGCTTATGCGCTTGCCAGAGAGATGGAGGGAGGGAGGGAGATAGAGAGGAGAGAGAAAAAGAGAGAAAGTACTCCCCCATGGGGAATAGTCATGTTGCAGTACCTTCTCCTCCATTTATCCCTCCTCTTGGGCATGTACACATATATGCCAGCATGTTTCTTTAGCTGCTGAGTCTGGGACTCAAACTGTGCAGTCAACCATGTGAGATCCAGCCACTTAACAAATTCTAAGTGTATTTAGATAAGGAAGACAAAATATGAGGCTTGACTGGGCAAAATTTAATGGCAGGGATGTACCCATCCAAGGTTTAGATTTCATATGTTGGTTCGAGCACCTGACAGTGGTGTTGACAGTCTGCTAGGCCACTGGGTCAGGGACTCGAACCACAGTCAACTACATGGAAGTTCAGTGATATAACCATTACACCACCTGCTGGTATCCTGACAGCCTGCTAGGCTAATTGCCCATGAGAATAAATACCTGAACTTCCCTGCCACAGTGTAGAGGAAAGATTCTCAAGGCATAAGGAGAGAGACTGTTGAAAGATTACTGTGTGCAACCTGCTTAGCCATTCATTTATCATACCTCATATACATCCAACCACCATAGCACGCAGTCCATAGAACTGCCAAACATGATACCCACTCTTTAAAAGGAATAGAATTATGACACATGCAACAATGTGCATGAACCTTGAAGATGCTATGCTAAATGATATAAGCCAGCCACAAAAGGACACAAATGAATGATTCTACTTTTATGAGGTGCCTAGAATAGCCAATTTATTGAAACACAAAGAGAATAAATATTACCAGGGGCTGAGGGAGAGTAGAATGGATAGTTAGTGTTTAATGAGTATAGAATTTCTGTTTAGGATGATGAAGTTTTAGAAAGGAATGATGATTGTACAGCACTATGAATGTACTTAATGCCACTAAATTGTGTATTTCAAAGTGGTTGGAATGGTTAATTTGGTGTTATGTACACTTTACCACAATAAAAGAAAAATATCCTTTCTGCCTGGTCAGAAGGTGAACCTATGACCTATGACTTAAGCCAGACCAACCCAACTGGTCAGCCTGAACCCCAAATCCTGAGCTGAGTGTTAAAAGATGAGTGTAATGTAGAAAAGATATATTCTGCTTCTTTAGCATTTTCTTAGATTCTGTGAACCATTCCATAATATTTTAAGATCATTTATTTCTTGAACTCTCAAATTACCCAGTTTTCACAGGACATGTTTCCTACCTGGAGCCTGACCAATGCATTAGCTAACATTTATTGAATGCCCATTATATGCCAATATTGATTATATTATCCGGTTATCAAGATTTTTCTCCCATTCCACCCAGGATTACTTAGATGTCATAGAATATGACAAGAATATTGTGTCTTCCCCAAGCTATCAGTAAGTTCTGTCTATTCTCAAATTTCTCTTAAAACTATGGAGTTTTTATCACTTTCTACGTACTCCCCTGACTGACCTATGGCAATTTAGTCTCCACAGTTGTGAAGATTTAGGGGGCAGTAATTAGTAGCCTTAGTATTTAGAGGCTGATAAGATCTTTAATAAAACCCTCTGAAACCTCACTGAGCAGTTACAGTAAAGCTGCAGAGTGAATTGTGCACAATGTTCAGATGCTTTTCATTAGCAAACACAAAACATTCACCCCACTTACAGCTTAACACTTGATGAAGTCACAGTTATCTATCCTTTTAGGTGTTCTCACTGTTCTTGCCAAAGAATCATGAGAAACAAACACTGCATTGAGGCAAACACTACCATATTCTAGAGTCAGGTTTAGTCAACCACACAGTTAGTTTCAGGAGTTCAGAAACCCATCAACAACTAAATAGGGAACCATTTTAGAATTATGATTCAGGTATGTTTCTGAAGGATGAAGGCCATTGGGCTAGTTAGATTTTTTTTTCTTTAATTTTCATAGGACACCAGTAATAACCAGAGGCAGAAACAGAGAAAGAGATGCAGAGAGAATGCACCCTCCAATGGAGCGTGGCTATGCCACAATCTTTTTTCCTTCATTTCTCCATTATTTCAAGATTCTGAGTACATGTGCACAAAAACTCAGTGTATTTTTCAAGCTGCTGAGGCTGGGACTTAAACCATGGTAGGTTATGTGGGATCTGGCTTCTTCTCACAGGGTTTAACTGCTATACCAGGAGCCCAGCTCTGCATAGATTTTTTTTTACCCTTTTTCTGTTCCAGAACAGGAGTACCTTTATAATGCATCTAACCTATGTATATGTCTTGAACTTTCCACAGTCATGAGTGAAAAGCCATGCTTATTTTTATTGTGTTAACATGGATGCCTCGGCTTCTGATAAGAAATGTTGACATGCTAAACTAAACGCTCCTAGATAGTATAGTCTTGATCAGATTTAAGGTGATAATACCTTAAACATAGATTAAAACCAACACTCATAAATATCACAATGTTTAGGTATTTGAAGTATTGGGTCTTTGGAAAAGTCATGACATATTTACCTATGTTTTTCTATTCAAAAGTATGTCAGGACTTTTCAGATGACCCAATAAGTCACAGACACAATAATAATAAGAAAGCATTTTAAAAACAACTTTTTATTAATTTTCATTTTACAAAATGTATTCTTTATTTTCATTCTTAAAAGAGGTGGGGTGGGCCTCTACCCACCACACTTCCCAACCATGCTGCTCTATTTCCCTTTACAGGCAGACTACTCAAGAATGGATTTCTCTCACAGTCTGATTCTTCACCTCTCTTTCATTTGTCATGCTACCCTGATCTAGCTCTGTCTCCACCAAGCTCCTGAGACAGTTCTCACCAAAATCTTAGTGACCTCTATATCACAAGGTCCAGTACAAATATTTCAGTCTTCCTTCTTTCTCAAAACATTTTCTTCTTTGCCTCATATGCCATGTTACACCCTGGTTTTCCACCTACCTTTTTGTTTTTTTCATGAGAGAAAGGGTTTTTGTTTTTTGTTTTATTATTTTCCTATAGAGCACATGTGCTGGCCAGAGAGACAGACAGAAAGTGAGAAAACACTCACCCCTACCCCCAGTCCAGGAAGGATAGCCATGCCGCAATCCCTTCTTCTACATTCTCCTCTGGGACTTTCGGCATGCATGCACATGCTTCATGGTCCAGGACTAGAACTACAGTTGGCCATGTGGGAGTCTAGCAACATAACCACTACATCATCTGCTGGCCGTCAATCTACCTTTTTTAACATGTCTTTTTAGTCTCCTTTGCTAGTTGAGTCTCCTTTTTTATAATTTTTTAAAGAATTATTTAATTGTGCTCGCTTCGGCTGCACATATACTAAAATTGGAACGATACAGAGAAGATTAGCATGACCCCTGCGCAAGAATGACACACAAGTTCGTGAAGCATTCCATATTTTTATATGGCTTATTACCTGTTGATGATGACATGTATAGTATTCTCAACTGGATTGGTCTGATAAGTATTTCATGATGGGTAAAGTCTTTTTACAAGCAAAATGAGAAATAGTGATTGATATATGTAATCCAATGTAATATAAAGAAGATTATGATGATAATAAAAATAAAAATAAAAAAAGAATTATTTAATTTTATTATTATTATTATTATTATTGTTATTTTATTTGATATAGGGCTTGTGCAACCAGGAGAAAGATAGAGAGAAAGTGAGAAAGCAAGTCACTAGGTCCAGGACTTACACCAGTCAACCATGTGTGAGTCCGGTGCCTTAATCACTATGCCACCTGCTGGCTACTTTTTTTATAATTTTTAAATATGTTTAGTTTATTAGCTCATCCTTATTTTATCCACTATTGTGTCATCAATCACCGTGCTGATATCCAAATATGTATTTCCAACTCAGACTTCTCTGGGCTTCAAACCTAACATGCAGACACTTATTTCACATTTCTTGTGGATGTTTAAAAAGCACTTCAAATTTAACATACTTTAAATGGAAATTTATTCCATAATAAGGAATTCCAAGTCTTCCCTGGTGATTTTTATTTCAGTAAATGATATTACTACCTTCCCCCTACCAATAATTCTAACCTGAATTCTGGATGTCATCTTTGAATCTATGCTCTCAATATCACTTAATTATGCTCATTTTTCTGTATCTGTATTGCTACCATTCTAGTCCAAGGCACTTTCACCTCTAACCTAGATTCTAGCATTAACCTGTCTTGCCAGGTAACTCAGTCATGGTCAAAAACTATTTGTTTTAGGTGACATACCAGTGACTGTTAGTGGCATCATAATTTATCTTGTATTTCATCCCTAGTAAGATGAAATACAAAAAGACCACAGCCTGTAGAGCACGATGTTGCTATATAGGTAACTTCCGGTCAGTGAGTTGCAAATTGAAATAATATATGCTATTTCTAAAAAGACTTTAAAGAGAAGTCTCTCAACTGGAAAATGTACCTCCTTTTTCTTTCTCTCCTTTGCCCTTCTTGGTGTGTGGATCATAACTGTGTAGTCAACGTTCTTAAAGTATTGTGAAGATCTCACACCAGAATTGCCAACTGAACCCTCCTGAACTCCTGATACACTGAAACCATGACTGATGATAAGATAATTGGTCATGTTTTAAGTCACTGGTTTTGGGAATGATTTTTACTCAACAAGAGCCAACCAGAATACCCATTCTATGGCTATTTGGGCATTTCATTTATAGTGTCTAGAATTTCTTGTATGGGCCTCACCTTTTTTTGGTTGTTTTTTCATTCTTCATGGTGGTTTGATCTATGTTAGAGTCTTTGTCTTCAAGGTCAGAAATTTTTCCTTCTGCATGATCCCATCTGCTGTTAATGCTTTCCAGGAAGTTTTTAAGTTCTTATATTGTATTCTTTATATCCAGAAGTTCTATTTGATTCTTTTTTTAGAGTATCTATTTCTTTATAAAATACCTCTTTCATGTCCTGAAATGATTTTCTCATTTCCTAGAACCGATTGTTTTCTCTTGCATCTCATTGTGTTTTGTCACTACAAATGTTCATAATTCTTTTTCTGACATTTCTGTGTATCTTCCATGCTGTCCATTGTCAGTGAGGAGCTACTGTGCTCACATGGGAGAGTTACTCCTTTGTTTTCTCATGTTTCTTCATGATCAGCACTGGCGTTTGGTCATCTAATGCAGTATTCACTTTTTACTATTTGTTGGAGTGGGTTCTGTAGTATTGGAAAAGGAAATTTCACCCTTAGCTTCCAAGCGTGTTCCTGATGGAGAATTGTGTCTCCCAGATCAGAGCAGCTATAGGCAACTTCACATGCTTGGCTCCTCTACCAAACTTTCAGTTCTTGATGAGGTGATAGCAGGCTAAGGAGATATAACTTAGTGAAGAGATTCAAGTTATGTCCTGCACTGGTGTTTCAAAAGTTCCAAAGTTACTCCCAGGGCCTGAAAGCCCATTCATGAGAGGGCCTGCCAAGACCAGGCCCAAGTCTCTTGGTGGGTGGGATGACCCTAGGCTGCTAGAGAGTTGGGCAACAGAGTGCCAAAATTTCTAAAGTTTCTCTTAAGGCCTAAGGGTGCACTCTCAAGAGGAGGCCTTCCAAGATCAGGCCCAAGTCTCTCTGGTACAGGACTTTTTGAACAGACCAACCACTGTTAAACTCAAGCTGCTGTATCTCCCTGCCTCCTCCTTGTTCTGGGTAAAACTATTCCCTTTTCACCCAAATCCACTCTTACTAGATTGGGCAGATGATTTTCCATCTATCGTTAATACATAAACTATGTGCTTCCTTCCTTCAGATTTTGACTCAATATTTTCAGTTGAAAGAGCTTATTTTCTCAAGTCTGTGGTCTTTTGAGTTGTAAGTCACAGTTTCACAGTTCTGCCTCATAAAAGCCAAAATAGTTAAAAATGGTTAAGATGGTCAATTTTGTTTAATTTTTAAAACCACAAAAATAACAATTCAGCATAATAATTTTTTAAAGTAGGGGAGGAATTCAGACTCCAGAATCTGTAGTCTCAATTCTCTCTATATTAAATCTTCCCTGAGAACAGCACATACAGAAAAAGTTAAATATAGAAGTAAAATAACTGAAAAGAGAAACCATTTCACTAATCTGATATACTCTTAAAATAAATTAACATTACAATTAGAATGAAATTTAAAATATTGAGTTGTTGGAAAAGTCATGACGTATTTATGCTTCATGACTTTTCCAACAACCCAGTATTTAACCTGACCCTTAAGACTCTGCACAAGAATGAGCTTAGGTCTACTCCTCTAACTTCATCCTGAATCACTCTACTCTTTACTCAGTGTACTCTACCCATCCTGGATTCCTATCAGATATTTTTTAACATGGCAAACTTCTTCCAACCTTTGAGAATATAGTTCCTTCTTTCTATATCACTCTTGCTCCCAATGATTACTTCCACAGAGAAGCTTTCCTGAATCCCCCAGATAAAGGGAGTGTTTTCCCTATTAAATGTTCCTTTAGCAATTTATATATCTATGCCATGAAATAATTAACTATGCACATTACTATTTAATGCTTATTTTCCTTCCTAGTCTATGAACTCCATGAATATAAGGGGTCAAATATATTCTGTTTACCACTTTATCTTCAGTACCTATCATAATACTTTAAGCAAAATAATGAATCAAGAAATAGTTATCGAGGCTAGTAGATGGTATAGTGGTTACATCACCAGACTCCTACATGGCTGACAGCAATTTGAGTCCCAGATCAGTGACTTGAAACTCACACTGGGCACGTGTTTGTGTGTGTGTGTGTGTGTGCCCAAGATACTTGGAGGAGAACGGAGGAAAAGGAATTGTGACATAGCAATCCACTTGAAGAAATTTCTAATTTTCCTTTTCACTATTTCTCTTATCTACCTTCTGTTTCTCTCTTTCTCTCAGGTGAGTACATGCATTGTAAGGCAAAAACCTCTAAAAAAATGAAAGAAGGAAGAAATAGTTATTAAGTAAATGAATATAGTCATTGAGTGAATGAATTAGTAGGTTACTTCATAGTTCTTGGATCACATCAGGGATTGGATTTCAGGATGTCTAAAACCCATTCTCACTCTAAAACTGCATGCTGTGTGATTCTGTGCACATTCCAGTATGGACCATTTATTACCAACATAGTCCATATGTATAACAGTACAAATTTAGACTCATGTAAAATTTATATTATACAGATGTTTTTACTAATGTTTGCTTTTCCAGATGATCAGTTGATGCCATGACTACAAATGTAGTGGGAGATTGAGTACCAGATGGAGATGTCAACCAGAGTGCTCAACATGTAGGGTGATGCAATAATAGGGATCCAAAGGAGGTGTGACCTCAATCATGTCCTCTTTTTAAAAAAGTTTTAACATATTTTAATTTAATTTCTTTTATACATTCAATCACTATACATCACTTAGCTTGTAAAGTGAATTTTCTAGCACAAATACATTTCATGCCAGTCCAGTTTGGAATACTATATAAGTTATCGTCAACAGACAATAATCCATTTCTGTGCCCCATAAATATCTTGCCTCTCTATTTTTCTCCTTATTGTCTTTCCTCACATTCTTCTCCTTCTACTTTTTTCCCCACACTGTATCTGGTATCTATAACCATTTTCCATGTTTCTATAACCTTTAATCTTTCCATTTCAACCATAGAGTGCAGACAGTTGATATATATTAAGAGGAGACATCCAGTGTCTCTCCTTCACAACCTGGCTTGCTTCACTCAGCAGTAAATTTTCCATATTCATTCACTTTCTATCAAAAGCCAGGGTCTTATTGTTTTTTATGGCTGAGTAGTATTTCATAGAGTATATGTGCTACAATTTTTCAATCCATTCATCTGTTCATGGACATTTGGGTGGGTTCCATGTCTTAGCAATTGTGAATAATGCCTCAGTGAACATAGATGTGTAAACACTTTTCCAACTAAGCAATCTCCTGTGCTCTGGGTTGATACCCAGGAGTGGGATTACTGGATCGTATAATAGTTCTATTTGTAGATCAATAAAAAGCTCCATATTGTTCTCCACAGTGGCTGGGTCAATTTATATTCCTACAAGCAATGTAGGAGAGTTCCCCTATCACCATATCCCTGCCAGCACTTATCATTTTTCACTTTTTAAATCTGTCATTCTGAATGAGGTTAGGTGGTACTCATCATGTTTTGATCTGCATCTCCATTTTTTTTTTTTGAGAGGTTTTTGCTATAGGGCGTGTGCGCTCGCCAGACAGACAGAGACAGACATAGAGACAGAAAACGAGAAATCACCCCCCAGGGGGGATGGTCACGCTGCAATCCCTTCTCCTCCATTCTCCTCTCGGGATCTTGGGCACGCACGCACACGCGCCCGGCGTGAGTTTTAAGCCACCGGGTCCAGGACGCGAACCGCGGTCGACCACGCGGGAGTCCAGTGACATAGCCATTACACTAACTGCTGGTTCCCTGCATCTCCATTTTGATAAGGAATGTTGAGCATTTTTTCATATACTTTTTGGCAATTCATATCTCCTTCTTAGAGAGTTGTATGTTCAGGTCATTTTCCCATCTTTTAATTGGGCCGATCTTTTGGGGGGTTTTTTGGATAAGCCACTTGAGTTCCCTGTGTATTCTAGTGATCAGTTCCTTAGTTCCTTATCTGAAGCATAGTTTACAAAAATTCTCTCCCATTCCCAGGTTTGTCGATTCACACTGTGTTACTTCTGTGCAGAACCTTCTTAATCTCATGTAATCTCACTTGTCTATTTTGGGGATCATTGCTTGTGCTTTGGGTATCATTGCTTGTGCTTTGGGTGTCTTAATTTAAGAAGTCTTTGCCTACCCCAATGTCTCCCAGAGTTTCCCCAGTGTTTTCCACCAGTAGTTTTATAGCTTGAGGTCTTAGGTTTAGATCTTTGATTCACTTTGAGTTGATTTTTGTCAATGGTGAAAGGTAGCAGTCCATATTTACCTTTCTGCATATGGATACCCAGTTTTTCCACTACCATTTGCTAAAGAGGTTTTCCTTTTCCCACTGGATTGACTGGTACCCTTTGTCAAAAATCAGTTGGCTATATGTTTTAGGTTTATTTCTAGGATCTCTATTCTGTCCCATTGATCTGCATGTCTGCTTTTGTGCCAGTACCATGCTGTTTTGATTATCACAGCTTTGCAATATAGTTAGGTGCACCTAAATACAAGAAAGAAAGACTGTTAGATCTAAAAAGAAAGATACACTGCAAAAAATTTAATTGTTGGGGATATCAACATCCCACTATCTCCTTTGGACTGATCATCTAGACAAAAAAATAAACAAAAAGATACAGGATCTAAATATCTTGGGTCTGGATATTTGAGTGCTTTTCTAGACTTGGAAAGCCTTCTTCCAGGATTTCATGGAATAGATTTTTAATGCCCTTATTAGTTTCTTCACCTTATGGTATACCAATTATTCACGTTTGGATGTTTAATGGAATCTAGTATTTCTCATCTTTCTCTTCTTTTTGTTATTTTTTCTATCTTTTTGGTGTTTTTTTCTAGGTCAGTTTTGTCTTCTATGTTTGAGATTCAGTCTTCAGCATGGTCTAATCAGCTTTTAATACTTTCAAGAGGAGTTTTGAGTTTCTGCATTACAGTCTTCATCTCTAAAAGTTCCATTTGATTCTTTCTTATGGTGTCCATATCTTCTTTCAAATCGTAGAAGGACTTCCTCACCTCCTGGAGTTCATTGTCTCTTTTCTGTCCTACCTCATAGAGTTTTGTCACCATGAATGTTATGAATTTTTTTCTCTGTCATTTCAGTAACTTCTGCTTTTTTATTGAAGTTTGTTGGTTTTATTATGCTTTTTTAAATTTATTTTTAATTTCATTTTCTTTTATACAGTCAGTTGTGTTCTTTTGATGGAGATGTATTTCTTGTTTCTGTTTTTGTTTTTATTTTTTTTTAAACTTGAGGCTCTTCTGCCACTTCTAGTCATTTGGTGATGTATTCACTTTTGGATAACTCTTTGGAGAATATCTCTGCAACTGAGAACTATTTTGCTTCCCTTTTGCCCTGAATTGCTTCTGTGCCAAAGTCTCTCTTCTGCTGTGATTAGCAATGTGGTTCCCATGGGAGGAGTTTTGTATTCAGTTTCTGAAGAGCTGTTTCTCCTTTTGTGCTGGTGGTTCAGTGCTGAGCAAGGATCCCTGAGAACCTCATGATTCTAAGATGTTTGAAAACTATAATTTTAGACCTATCTAGTCCCTTCTAGAAGTGGGGGAGTGGGGAGATGAGGAAGAAATGACAGTGGAAGAGGAAAGAAAAAGAATATGAAAGATGAAAAAAGATTTTGGCAGGGGACTGCAGATGGATATGGACTCTGCTTGAGAGCTGAGAGCTGTCCTGACCTGACCTATGAGGAAAGGAAAAGTAAAGAATTCACAAAAGAAAGAAGGAAAAAAAAAAAAAAGGCTTAACTTTCTGGTTGAGAGGAGAGGGGACAAGGGGACTCTGAGTTTGGGAGCTGGGGCTGGGGCTGGGACTGGGGCTGATGTTCAGCCATTCCTCAGATTCCTCAATCATGTCCTCTTTCTATAGGGTTTCTTTGATTTGTTTGACTGTCAGAATTGTGACATATTGTAGGATCTTATTTATCATAATAAACCAACCATCTAAAAAAGTACCTGAAGTAGAGTAATGGTTCAATGAATATTTGATGACTATATGAATGAATGGGTGGCCTGCTGCAAATGAGCATGCATATGTAGTCCAGTCATATAGATTTTATACCCAGTCAATCTCACTGTACCTATCACTAAGACTGTATGATACATGGGTCTCTGGAAATTGACTCTGGAAGTCCTGCCCCAAGTGAAATTGCTTCAGGAAAATGTACTGACTCAGTTGAAAATCCCTTTACTTGAAATATTGGCAGAATTGCCAGCTATCAAGCTGAAAGGGACCCAAGGTGCTTAGATATAATATTTGTACCTAGTAAGCTTCAGAAGTAGGAAGTCTAAACAGGGCATTTCAGAAGAGTTCACTTACTGCTAAGAAAGAATCAAAGTGGAGTGGCAAGGGTAAAGAGGGTTTGGGATTAAATGACCTAGCATATCCTCAAATTCTACCATTTGAAGGTGGCCTTAATTGGAATCTCATTTTAGAGTGTATTTCCTAAGTGAAGTAATAATAGTCTCTGAGTAGCCAATGGGGAGACAGCTGGCAGCAAGCATTTTTTTCACACAGCTTAAGTAACTAGAAGGACCAAGTGCAAATTCTAACACTCACAATATTACATGGACCATAGCCAATTCTTCATGGATTTGATTCTATAAAAATGAGTTTTGGCAGTTCAGGACAGTAAAATACTGCTTCCTTGTACTTAAAGGAGATTATTTCTAGAGAAACTTTCTTTTCATCTCCCTCAAGCCTCCTTAAATTTCATCCTCTCATGTGCCCAATGAAGAAATACTTCCATAGATTCATGCTGAACCTCAGAGGTCAGTTTCATTAAGTGCATTATTCTAATGGGGTGACAATGAGCAACCTTGTTCTTAAAGTGAAAAGTTCAGGTTTTCTGAGATTTGCTGATCCATAATAATTACCTAGCATCCCAGAACTGATGCCAGAAATTCAATAAATTCCAGAAGGCTGTTTGGAAGCTCAATAATCCAGGTGCTTCCGTGGGTACTACTGGGTTCTACGAATTAAATCAAGCAAAGGAAAACCAACTGATTTCAGTGGCAAAAGAGAGGTGCTTTCACTGGAGACAGATTGAGGTCTTAGGACATAAAATAAATAGACATGAATTGGTTTCCTTGACTGAAAATAAAGATTTTCTGCTGAGACTTCTCCCTCCATATTCATTTCTAGTGGGAAAGACACACCCACAGGTTCATCCTGAGATAGATACTGAACTTGAGCTGTGAAATATTAGTTTCCTGGACTATAAATGAAGACTTTCTGCTGAGACTTCTCTCTCCATACTCATTTATAGTAGGTAGCACCACCTTTTTCTCCTTCTTTTCATTGCTCTCTCTCTGTCTCTCTGTGTCTCCCTGTGACTTTTAATTTTTTTAAGGTATTCTCTGGGGACTTAATCCCTTCCTTTATTGTGCTAATTGGTGCCTTTCCCCATTCCATTTAGGAAAGGCACACTCCCAGGCCCATCCTGAGATGGATACCAAGCTGTGAAATATTGGTTTCATTTTTTGCTTTTAAAAATTAAAGTCTAAAGATTTTTTTATCATATTGTCTCTCTTTCTCTTTGTTTATTTTATTACTTCTTTCCTCTTCTCTAATTCTTTCCTTTTTTCTTTATCTTTATTCATTGGCTGCTCAGCCTCTATGCACTAAGTGTCTAGATAAGCCAAAGTGAACAGGATCCAAACATTGGAATACAATTAGGATCAGAATATTCCTCTATTCCCACTGAATCTGAATCACAAAGAGTGAAAATAGAATGGAAGTGAGATTGCAGATCACCTCCTCCTGCACACCTCTGAACACTCAAATTGAACTTCAAGAATTAGGAAGAAACACACCACCCATCAGATGACTAGAAATCACTGCTGGGTCACAAGAAATATGGGAAAACAAGAAAATATCTCTCTCCCAAGGGTAAAGAATAACTTCTCTTCATCCTCAGGCAGTACAGTGAAACTCATAGAAATGTCAGAAATAGAATTTAGAATATTCATAGTGACAAAGCTAACAGAGATGGAGAAGAGAGACCATGAACTGTCAAAGAGGCAGAAGAAAGGAGTTGATGAGTTCCATGATGTGAGGAAGTTCTTGAAAGGTCTAAAAGAGAAAATACACACTATAAAAAATAATCAAATGGAACTGTTAGAGAAGAAGGCTATAATACAGGAAGTCAAAACCTCCCTTGAAAGTATTAAAAGCAGACTAGATCATACAGAAAATCGAATTTCAGATGTAGAAGATAGAACTGCTGGCCTAGAAAAATCCAACACAAAGACTGAGAAAATTGCCCCCCCCAAAAAAAGAGAATAATATATGAAAAATACTAGATACCATCAAATGTCCAAACATCTGGATAATTGGTTTGCCAAAAGGTGAAGAGACTCATAAGGGCATTGATAATCTATTCCATGAACTCCTGGAAGAAAACTTTCCAAACCTAGAGAGGCATTCAAAGATCCAGTCCCAAGAAATACAAAAGACCCTAAATAGAATCAACCCAAGACCTTCTCCAAGACACATTATAGCCAGATTGAACAAAACCACAGGCAAAGACAAGACATTAAGATTGGCAAGAGAGAAATGTCAAGTTACCTACAGAGGATATCCCATCAGGCTAACAGCGGACCTCTCTTCGGAAACAATGCAAGCAAGGGAAAAATGGGAAAATATATTAAAAGTGTTCATGGAAAAGCAATTTCAGCCAACATTACTGTACCCGGCAAGATTATCCTTCATATTGGAAGAAGAGATAAAAACATTCCCAAACAAAACCTGAAAGAATTTACCAATGCTAGACCAGATCTCCAAGAAGTTCTCAAGGAAGTACTATACCAGGAAAATTAAATACAGACACACAGAAATAAGAGTTCAAAAACTAAGATGGCCAATTTACTGGTAAGGACAGGTCTGGAGTTGAATATTATATCCCAGAATTTAAGTGGGAAGACTAAACCACAACAGAAGATAGATTAAGTACATGAGACTGAACTGGTGAGATAGCATTTTATGACTTTTGACTAAAACATTGGTGATTTTCTTCTAGGCTTTGTTTTCCAGTCTCAAGGATTTTTGTCCTGTTTTGAGCTGCCAATAGGTTCATGTACTTACCATTTGAACAGACTCCTAACCTGTTTCCTCGCTTTATGTTTTAAGCGAAGTTCCTTAGCATTTCTTTGATTTATTAAAGCTAAAACTGCTTTTCTTGAAATTAAAAAAATATATATATATTAAAAGATACCTATTATGGGGACCAGCAGGTGGCGTGGTGGTTAAGGTGCTGGACACTCCCACATGGCCGACCACAGTTTGAATACCAGATCTCGTGGCTTGCTTTCTCATTTTCCCTCTCTCTCTCTGTGTGTGTATCTCTCTCTGTCGAATTAAAATAAATTAATGGATAAACAAAATTAAATAAATATTTTTTAAATAGATACCTATTTACTAACCATACTAAGCTATATAGTATCAGCTAGGTGCTATTTATAGTATATTCATTCTATTCAGAGTTTCATGCCTAAAATCAGACCTGTATTCACAGATATGTATATACCAGCTGAACTTGCTATTGAAAATTATATATGTATATATATATATATATATATACATATATATGAAACTAGAAATGGAAAATTATTGATGATAACATGTATGATTAAGTCACTATGCAGTATATTCTAGGTGGGAATTCACATTTTGTATGTCGTGACGATGCTCAGGGAATGAATGTAAATTAATTTGAAAAAAACTTTAAAATTATATAATTAAAAAATATAGAGAGAGACATGAAATATAAAAGGGGATCCTGAAGACCAAAAGAGATACAAAGGAAGGGAAAAGTAATACACAGGCTAAACTTCTCCAAAATAGAGTACATAGCTTAATTATAATTGGATGAGACATAGCTTAATTGTAATTGGGTGAGAAAAAGTTCCTGGACCCCACAGAAATCTCTCAGAGGAAGAGATACATTATCTCAGACATAGAATCTGAAACGAATTTTTTAAAAGGAGTCAGAATCCAGGAAACTTGTTATTCCAAGTCACAGGTAACAAGTCCATAGTAAAGGCAATTAAAGAGTTTCCCTATGATAGCCAGGAGAGCTATATTAAGTAGTTAAAGAAGATATGGACAAATTTGAGTAAGGATGGCTAATAAGACTGGTAGAATACTCAAAGCATCATTTGTAAGTAGTCTATCTTTTCCTCCAAAGGAAAAGCCATACCCTTATTTTATCATATACTCAATAGGCAAATGCAATGAGTGAAGAGAATTAAAACCTAGGGAACCATGGAGGGACAAACCCACTCTCTTCACCTCCTTTCCATGAAAGGGGATCCTCCCAAACATTCTTGGCCTGTCTCTTCCTGCTTGCCATAGAGATGGAGTGTGACACCTGTTCTATGATACCCAGTGAGTAGCCAGAGCTACTATACCACAATTCTTTCTTGTTTGTTATTTTGTTTTAGTTTTTCCTATAGGGCACATGTGCTTCCATGAGACAGAGAGGGAAAGTGGGAAATATCCCCCAAGGGAATGGCCATGTCACAATTCCTTCTCCTCCATTCTCCTCTCATGATTTTGGGCACACAAACCACCAGGTCCAGGACACAAAGCACTTAGGTGGATGTGGGATACAGCAGCCTTAACTTCATGCCAACTACTGGCCCTTGCTCTACAGTTTTTAACTAGGGAAGACAATTTACCAGAGATCTTGCTTTGTGTTCTAGCTATCTGTATTTTTCTTTTTGAGAGAGATTTTTGCTATAGGTATTATAACTGTCTAGAGGTCAGAGATCATATACTAATCATTGTTGTACCATCTGAAACACCTACCTTATCTCCTTGATGAAGAGGTAGACAATAAAAATATTACTTAAAAACTAGATAAGTGAAGGTCATCCAGTGCTTACTATTTGCTAATAACCTAGATTTTTTGGATTTAAATTATCTCACAAGCAGGATCAGTAATTCTTTTAAATGTAAGAGGAATTCTTTCTTGCACAAAAATTTGAAGAGGAAAAGATGCAATTTAACACATGGGTCACCCAATCACTGAAAATAAGACTAAATCTCAGTGGAAATGACATAGTTTTCTTCAAGGAAGTTTAAAGCACTTTATAGTCAGTACAACATCCAGGTTCATAGCAGTCCTGGGAGAAGCTGTATAATCCTTCACAACTACCTAAACACTTTGTATGCAGTGCATGTCCCCCTTTAAGATCTTTCCTCAGTGCCGGAAATCATGTTGATGCTTAATAAATATTATTATAAAAAATAATATCTATATTTGAAATCCCACCATGAAGCTAAGAAACTGTTCCCAGCTAAGGTCATATCAGAATCTACAGTCTCCCTAGACAAAGCAGGAGATCTTTGTTCAGTCACTGTGCTTGGCAGTCAACAAGGGTTTTCAGGTTTTGTTCAGGCAGGTAATCCTCTACCATAAACTGAAGGAGCAATTTTTTAAAAATACTAAGAACTATATTCATGCTGGAAAAGACCATGTTGTATACCATAAAGATGTACAGTGATTAAATTTAAATTTAAAAATAAATTTAAAAATAAATTTTAAAACTACTGAGGAAGATATAACTAATGGCCTTGAGTTGCTCTCTATCAAAAGGAAACAGAAACTCTTCCAAAGATAACATTGTCTACTACCGAATATGTACAAGTGCATGAAACTACATGGCTGCATATAGGTTCAAGGCTACGCAGTGAAGAGAGTTCACAGCATCAGAAAACACATGTTTGACCATTTCTTTTGTTTTTAATATTATTAGTGTAGTTGTCTTGTTTCAATGGTAGCTTAATCATTTATAGCTATGAAATACAGGGTTTAATTTCTTTTAACCTCAGTATCACTATCTAAAAACATGGGAATAAAAGTAGTAGTAATTTAATATCATTATAAGACTAAATAAAACAATTTTTCTAAAATTCTTAGCACATCTCCTCTTACACAGGACATCCAAGATTGAAGTTATTATTATTTATTCTCTTTTTCCGTGTATGATAAATCTGAATTTGTATATCCTAGCTCATTTTAATTTTATATTCTGATTACGTCAGTGTTATATATTTATTGCAGATATTTTAATAAATGCAAACAATGTAGTTTGGAAAATAATGTCACTCATAATTTTTTAAGATTAAAAACTATTAGCATTACAGTAAATTACTAATTTCTAATTTCTTTTTTTATTCATTGTCGTTATTTTATTATTTTTTTAAGTTGACCAGAGAGAGACAGAGAGAGAGAGAAGGAAAGTGAGAAAGTATGCTGTCAGGTCCAGGACTCGAACCATAGTCAGCCATGTGGGAGTCCAGTCACCTTAACCACCAGATCACCTGCTGGCCCCATCAATTTCTAATTTCTAAGGAAAGGGGTCATATTATTTTATCTGTGCAAGGTACCTAGGACATAGTAAGTACTCATTGACCGCTGAATGATGTCTTTGGAACAAGATAGCTGTATTTGTATATAAATTTTGAAGGGTGATTTCTGAGCTCCTTTCAAAGCAAATAATTCATCAGAACCAGGAGAAGGTCAGAATAAAAAGACAGATTCCCTAGGGTACGTGTAGGGCACCCCCTAAGCAACACTAACTGAATGTTCATATGTACAAGGGGACTTTTTAAAAGTTCATGGAATTAAAGTATAAATTGATTTTGGTACAAACAATTGTGGAATTCATGCACAGTTTCTTCATAATACAGATTTTCCATAAACTTTTTGAAGTCCCATTATATAGTGCAACACATGGTTGCTCTGTATAAACTGTATTGGGACCAGCAGTTAGCATAATGGCTATGTCACTGGACTCCCATGTAGTTGATTACGGTTCGAGTTCCAGACCCGGCGGCTTAAATTCACGCCAGGTGCGTGTGTGTATGTGCCCAAGATCCTAAGAGAAAAATGGAGGAGAAGGGACTGCGGCATAGCCATCCTCCCAGGGGGTGATTTCTTGCTTTCTCTCTCTGTCTTTCTGGCTAGAGCACACGCCCTATAGCAAAAAGCTCCCCACCCCCCACAAAAAAAAAAAACCTATTAATTTACTTTCCTCTATGCGATGATTCTTATTCCTATTCTTTTCCTTTTACTCTTAAAATCTGTTACACAGATTTTAGAAACTGTATATAAGCAGATAATTGTAGTTTCACCTTTTTTTTTTTTTAATGCCAGAGGGAGCATGTAGGCATGAGTGAGAGAGAAAGCCTCTCCTCCAATGGGGCTGGTCATGCTGCAATCTTCTTTCATCCAGATCTCCATCCTGTTGGGATCCTGCACGCACAAGCATGTACCAGGTATGTCTTTCAAGCCAGCATGGCCAGAACTGGAACTATAATCCTCATCAGCCATGTGAGATACAGCTTCTTCTACACAGTGCTTAACCCCTGTGCTATGGATCTGGCACCTACAGTTTTACTTTCTTTTAGATTCTTCATTATCTCTTTGTCCTAGACTTTGCACTCACTTATCACAATAAATTTTATGGACTGATAAACTAAATCAACACCCATCTCAGATCATAGTCTTAATCCAAGCAGGTAGTGGCAATTTTATCTAAATCTCTCAGAGAATAGAGAACAGACCAGTTGGTCATCAGTTGTTCATTCTTAGTCTCTTGCGTCATATCAAAGACATCTGTTGAGAAACTGGACTACTGAATAAGAACGGTAGGTTGAGTTCTTCAAACCTCTATCGCCTGGCCCTAGGTGGCTGTTCTGTTTACTCTTCTTCATGATCAAGGTAGCATTAATAAAATATGGCACTGTGACCTCATGGTTAAGACAGCTGGATCCCAGATGGCTGAACACGTGGTTCAAGTTCTGAACCTGTTGGCTTGAGAAACACATCAGACACATGTATGTGTGTGTTGAAAATCTCAACAGGAAGGAGAGGTGGAGGAGAAGATATTGCAGCATGACAATTCTTCATGGGAGGAGGTGGTGCCTTTTCCTCTTCCTTCCTGTCTCTCTCTGATGAGTACATGTGCCCTGTGGCCAAAAAATGAAATAAAATATAAAATAAAATATAACTTTTGGAGCCCCACTTCCTTGTTTCAAATCTAAGATCCACTTTTACTACTCAACATCAAATAAAGTAACCCTCTGATCTTGTTTTTTCATGTACTTTGTGTGTGGAAGCATTAAGTAAGTGTAAATTACTATAATTTGTAGTGGAAGTAGTAATGAAATCAACCCTAGTGATTGGGGAACTAGTAGTGTCCAGCCAAGTATCAGTATTGTCATGAATCAAAGTTCATATAGGTATGATTTGAATCTATTCACAGTACATATCTAACGATTTCTTTATTTGGTCATTAGCAAATTTTTTTAAATGTCAGTTATATTCTGATCACCTTGTTAAGAACTGTAAGGAACCAGGGCATGAATAAAACAGACATTTTGCTTTAGTAGTTTCATAATGCAATAACAGACTCAAAGACTTGAAATCTCAATTGCATTAGGAGGTGTCTTTTAGAAATGTGTAGTGCTTTAGTTCTATATGACAAGCTATATAAAGATTTAATGATTAAAATAATCAGAAAAAAAGGGATCCCTTCCATCTCTGCACCCAGTGGTCAATTTCCAAATTATTAGTTTCATAAAGTCATTTACCATAAAACTGAAAACCTAGTGTTAAAAGCACATGTGTGCTCTAACAGGGGACATTATCAACAATGTTATTAATGCATTAAGAACAGACTGAACTAAGCACTGCCACATACAGAGTAATTTTCAGATTCTTCTTTCCTTAATGGGAGAAGGAAAGAAACTAGAAACATATAGCTTTGCAAAAATATGTACTTAGATATGAAATGCAGAAACAAAGTTAAAGGTATACAAAAACATGGTGAGAGCCTTATAAAAATATTAAACTCATCTCTCAGAGACTTCATACTTGACTAAGAATATATAAGAAGGGAGTCTTAAGGTCATCCCACTCCACCTTGTCCAAGATGAGCAACCACAATTCAATTTTTCATGGATTTAATACTTTGGTAAAGATGATTAGTATCAAGACCAAAGTCAGGCAAGATACCCACTGTGCCTCGGCCTCTTCTGAAGACCCTTTATGCACAAGTTACCCCACAGACATGCACCACTGATTGAGCCTGACCTGAAGACTGCTCTATAGACTGACCACAGACAATGAAGTGGCCTAAAACACTCTGTCCCATTAGTATCACTATCTGTTGGATAATGAGGGTTGGACCAAAGTAGATCTTATCTCTTAGCATAAATGCTAAACATAGAAACACAGATATTAGGGAGATAATAGAAGAGAGAAATCAGTAAACAAAATGCACTAGGCAGCAGTTATCACAGGGCAACAGAGAGCAAGAAAGCAGAAATCATGCAGTAGAAAGGAAAGTGGATAAAATGTACTCAAGGAAGAACCAAGAAAGTTGAGGGGTGATGCTGAGGTAACTAAGCCCCTGAAATGCTAGAGTGTGGAATAAAAACAACTGCTTTCTGAGATCACCAATGGAGCTGTGGTTAAGCCACTGGAGTTATGGCTGTGTCCCACTAGCATTTCAGTTCTCCATGAGGCCTGATTTGGGGCTCCTGGACAAATTTTTTCTGTCCTAACTTTCTTACATTATTACATTAGCTTCCCATTATCTAAGAGAGCCTGGGAGTTTCTGTTTCATGGAATATGAAAGTCCCTAGCTAATTAGAATTAGAGGTGCTAATCTGGTTATTTAAATTACATATCACTTGCTTTCACTATAGCTTAGTGGTTAAGAACGTGGACTTTGAAGTTGGATTGACATGGTTTTAAATTCTAATCCTATCATTCAGAAGCTACTTGAGCTAGTATAAATTCCTAAAGTTCTTTGATCTTCAAATTCTTTAATCTAAGAAAGGAAGCAAGTCTACTCAAAGGGTTGGTGTGAAGATTGCACAGGACCAGGGGTATGTATGTGAAGTGCCTAAATAACACATAGCACATAGCAAGTACTCAATAAAAAGTAGCTCTTATGATACTTTAACGATCACATTGGACATTGACTCCAGAATTGCTGTACACTATAAAGTCAGATCATACCTGCTTAAGGATTTATTTAGGTAAAAGGGCAAACATTTTGCTAAGGTGCCTTGTGCCTTGAGTCCCCATTGTTTCTCTAATGACTGTCTGGTCTCTTCAGATCCTGATTTAGTTTCACTCCTGCACGTCAAGTATCTTATTCTCTTGTTGTGAACATTCCTCTCTTACCTGCTTACAAGTCAACTTCCTAGATTCCTAATTAACTCTGAAATCTGACTCTTTATATCTGATAATGACCCAATTCTGGACTCTCTGCCCTGTGTGTTAGGATAAATCGAAGGTGCGGGTGGGATTCATGTTTATGTCAGCCTGTAAGTCACTAAGACTTGAGGGCCTGGATTTTTGCCTTATTAAACATATCTTGACTACAAATTTATATCTGAATCTAGATTCATGAAAGAAATTGTAAGCCCTTTTTAAAATCTTCTCTCTCCACTTAGGGCCCCACAACACAAAGTGGAAGGAAGTGGTGAAGGGAGAAAGGAGGCCTAATTGACAATTCCTGCTTAGGCCAATAGAATCGTACTGTTTGCTTTGGAAGGCAAATGGCCTGAATGCTTTCCTCACTGTTTGCATGAACCTATGAAGCATCTGATCCATCCAATTACATCCCATAGTAAAGGCTAATGGATATTAAAATTACATGGGTCAGAGCTCGAATACAAGTGCAGTTTTCTCAGCTTGAGCTAAATCAAGTATTTACTTTGAGACCAAAAGTACAAATTGTGGGCTGTTGAATCAGCTGGAGCTCTCAAAATAGAATTTGACCTGAATAGAGATAATTCCATGAAAACACTACTGGAAACCAAAATGCTTATCTAATCTGTAAGTCTGGCAACATGTACAGCATTACTGATCGCTGGTACTGGTGAAAGAGTCTTAACTTTTATGTCTAGAGGAAATTAAGCCAAGAAAAAGTGTACCATTTCTTTCATTCAGAGGAAAGATGCTTGTACATTTTACATTTTAAATGATTCCACTTGAGCACTTGGAAAATTAAAGGGCTTTCAGCCAAAAACAGCTCTATGTCACTTGGCTATGTGGAGCTTAACTAAAGCTTGGTCTTATCTAACTTCTCAGAAATACACTAACCAGAGATTCTATTAGAGTTCCAGAACTAGCATATGCCTACGAAGGATTAGAGGGAAACCAAAGTAAAAGAAAGCAATTTTCTCATAATGGAGAGTATAATGGTTATAGATACAAGCATGAGAAGAGCCATTCCAGATTGTCAAAATGAGCTTCAGGCTTACTGTCACTAAAAGACCATTCACAGAGCAGGCCGGAAAGAGCTCTGGTAATTCCTAATAATACTGAGAAATGGAATTCATCTTGGGATCCTTAAAAGCCCACCTTTCCTAACAGCACACAGTTCCCATGAGAAGGAGAACAGCTGTTAGTTTTTACTAAACTATGTATATCCCTAGCCTTTATTAATAGAGTACTCAAAGCTACAGTTATCAGAGGGGGCTTTTAAACAGTCGACAAGCTAGGAAGCATGACTTCAAGAGTGACTTCCCATGGTGCGCCTCCTATGTCAGTCCATTCAGGCTGCTGTAATAAAATACCATAAACAGGGTCACTTATAAATAAAAGAAGTCTATTTCTTGCAATTACGAAAGCTAGAAGCTCAAGATCTAGGCACTGGCAGATTCAGTATTTGGTGAGCACCCACTTCTTGGCTCATAGGCAGCACTTTCTCACACTGTCCTCACGTGGTGTGTGGATGGGGAGGCGGGGAGGACAAGCTCCCTTGTGCTTCTTTTGTAAAGACTAATTCCTTTCACAGGGCCTCTGCTCTTATAATGTAATCCCCTCACAAAAGGCTTCACCTCTTAATACTATCATTTTGAATGTTTGGATTTCAACATATGATTTTTGTTCAGACCACAGCTTCCTGTCTGTATACCCTTGTGTGAATGTGTGTGCATATTCACTCAGTGATTCTGATTTAGCTCATCAGTCAACAACCCACAAACTCTCCATCTTCTTGAAGGAGCAGTGTAATTTTGTCTAAATTTTACCTAGTTCTGCACTAGCCCTGTGAGCACTCTTTC
>NW_006198305.1:2917026-2922445 GCF_000334495.1 Tupaia belangeri chinensis
CATAAAGGTGTTTTACTAAATAAGTATCTCTCTTAAGAGGATTTACTCATCAGCTCTTGGACTAACTCATTTTCCTTCCTTTACTACATTTATAATGGAAGTTGACAGAAACATAGGACCTGCTCTATGGAATACTGATCTGTAAGTAACCAGTTTTGTGTTATTTTAATCCATAAAAAATATTTACATATTTACATATGCTTTCAGATCTTACAGTTTATTTAAAGGAAATCAGAGACTAACCCTAATGGAAATCTACCTGTGCAGCTTTTACAGATCTCCTGAAGGAAAGCTCATGAGTCTATTCATGGGCCCATCCAAAGCACAATTCCTTAAGTTTAGAGTTAATAGTTACTCTAGTCATGTTCTCTCCAGTTTTCACATCTTCTGCTTACTAGCTGCTTAGCAGAAAGACTGAATATACAGTGGGATCAAGTTTATCTGCCACTCCTAATGAAATAAAGGAAGCAGTGAT
Organism: Tupaia belangeri chinensis; assembly: GCF_000334495.1. Taxonomy (NCBI): domain Eukaryota; kingdom Metazoa; phylum Chordata; class Mammalia; order Scandentia; family Tupaiidae; genus Tupaia; species Tupaia belangeri. The sequence continues at coordinate 2,917,502 of NW_006198305.1, forward strand.
ATAAGAAGAGAAATGAGGGAATCTGCTAGCTCCTCCCTCTCTTTCCTCTGTCCTCTTCCCCTGTACCCATTCCCAAATCAGTTCTGTTCTGCAACTGAGCATTTGGCCCTGCCTTCAAAATGTTCCAATTGAGTGGCAGAGGGAAAAAAAAAAAGACAAATCATTAAAAAATGGTACTTTTCTGGAGTCAGAGCACAACTATGAAAGCAAGACCTCGGATATTTTAACCTCTAAAATTCAAGCAGGAAGATAACCTAATAGACAATGGGAGGCAAATCCTTTGGAAACAATTTGAAGGGAATTGGCTTGAACAAGGAAGGACTGGAGGCAGGGAGGCTAGACTGCACATTCAATGATCCAGATTAAAGATGATAAAGTTCTTTCCCAAGGCAGATTTTAAGAAGACGAAAAAGAGACACCAAATACATGAGAGTAGACTCAACAGAGTTTGGTGACTGACTACAATGTAGGAGATAAGAAAGAAAAGGAAACAGGAACAAGGCAAAAGGGTCCCGGGTTGGTAGGCAGGGAGCCAGAGTTAGCTAGATGGCTAGTGTTGGAGAAGGAACAATTAGGATGTAAAGCCAGGGTGAGCAGGAAAACGTACCTGTTTACTTTTTCCCCTATCTGGTGTGAAAGATGTCTGGATATATGGGCAAGGGTTTCAGAAGACAGGTTTAATTTTGATGGACATATCATCACTCAATGTTAGTTGAATGAAATTACATTTTGAAACTTAGAAGAGGACAGGAAATATAATAGGAAGTTAGGGCTGCAAATGTCACCCAAGAAGTCTTTGTTCCAAAATTACATTTCAGTCCTCCTCTTCTTCCTCTCCACACTGACCTCTGCAAAACTCCTTGTCCCTTTGTCCCATTAGCAAAATACTTGATAATGCTATCTGAAATATTTAGAAGTCACCAACTGTGTTCAATTTAACCACTCGTGATATTTTTATATAACTGGATGTCTCTACTATATACTATTCCATAAGAATATTATATTGATAGGATCAGCAGATGGCATAGCAGTTATGTTGCTGGACTCCCACATGGTCGACCACAGTTGAAGTCCCGGACCTGATGGTTTGAAATTCATGCCAAGAATGTGTGCATGCATGCCAAGATCCCAGGAGGAGAATGGAGGAGAAGGGATTGCACATGTATCTGTGTGTGTGTGTGTGTGTGTGTGTGTGTGTGTGTGTATTATATATATTATATTGGGGTTTGGCAATGGTGCAGCAGTCATGTAACTGGATTCAGATGAGTGGATTTGTATCCACTCCTTCTTCCTCTACCTCTCTCATGGAAAAAATAAATAAACTTTAAATAAAATAAAAATATTGCCTTGAAAAGAAGCTGTTTTCAAACTTTTATTCCAATCTTATCTCTAGTTATTCCTATGTATTAAGAAATCCTCTAACACATAACAGCAGAATTTTCTCTAGCTATGTGCTCTGTCAGAAGACCTAGTTACTTGTCACCTTTGTTTTAATGACTCCTAAAATTAGCTACTCATAATTCCTCATTCCCGTCACTCTTAGATAAGTAAGTCAGGCCTGAAACATTCCAAACCAAACCAAACCAAACAAACAAACAAACAAACAAGACATACAGCTCTGTAACCCAGTAACTAGTGTCAACAACAGAAAGCAATTTACACATAGTTTTATATTTAACCCTAAGTTTTCAGCTTCTTCCAAAACACACATTAAAGATTTCACCTATGGCTTAACCACATCCTCTATTACGCTTACACTTTCCATGAATGTCTAGAATGGGTTCTGCCTTAATGAATAGCTAATGTGAACCTGTTAATCCCTTCCCAGGTGTTAACCTGAATGAAGCTTTCATTCACAGCATTTCAGGTAGCTATGAGGGGAATCACTTTGAACAAGCAAAAGTCCTTTCACTCCTATTGCTCAGGGTCCCTTGTGGAGAAAAGTACTTGTGAACCTATCTCCATTTCACTTGGAGAAGAGACCAGCTCCTGACTGCAGAGGAAACAGCCATGTTGCAACTTCAAAAGTCTGAAGTGACTCTGCCTCCAGGCATTCCAAGCAGGAAAAAAGTACATTGACCCTTCAGAGATGGGAAATCGGCAGTATTTGAAGTCTTGGGGGTTACTTGGACTGATCTGGTAAATGGAAAAGATCAGTGGTTGATTCCTTCCTTCTTTTGGGAAGAGACAACCCAGGAACTACAACATTTCTTTTCCTTCCCCCCTTTTTAAGTCCTTTGCTTATCCAGGTTATCTCTAGAAATGGTTGGTTTGGCTCTAGAAGGAGCTTCCTGTTTCTCTACTCACTCATGGAATTGTTCACCTGTGCCTCATTCTCACAAAACAGAAATGTTCACACTTGCTTTACTGGAATTTTTATTTACTTTTGATCAGACACCGATGTTTGCAATTTTTCTAAGACAGTTGTATAGGTAGCACTTTTACAAAATAGAAACAGGGCTGACTGTGTAGTACTGTAGTTAAGTGCTATGGATTGGGAGCTAGATCCCACATGGCTGACTATGGTTCACATCCCACCCCTGGCAGCTTGAAAAATACACTGTGCATGCATGCATGTGTTCTCCAAATCCTGGTAGGGTGGGAAAAGGGAGGAATAAGGATTGCAGCAGAACCCTGGCCGATTACGGCATGATTTCTCTCTTTTCTCTCTCTGAGTGAACACATGGATCCTCTATAGCAATTAAAAAAAAAATAGAAACAAAGTATATAGACTAGAAATCACAACTTTTTAAAAAATAGAGACATAAAGTCCCCTTGAGCTTTGTTCTTAGAACTCCCTTGCTCTTGGCAGCCAGAGTTGAGGGGTAGAACAGCCCTCAGGATCCAGGTAGTAGCGGCTGTGCCTGTTCCACAGCTGTACAAGGCACAGGCATGAAGAAAAAGTAATAGTCGTAAAGAAAATGAAATTAAGACAGTAAGAGGTAGCTCTCTGAAAGTACATATAAAATAAATTCTTTTTTATAATTTAAAGAAAATTAAATTCAAAACTGTATATATTATGAAGACAACTACTTCTGAAATGAAACAAAGGGGGGAAATGTGCCCCTCAAAGAGAAATTAATAAAATTGACCAAACTGAGTGGTAATTTTTATGGAGAACTGGTTGGACTTCAGGTCATTTTTTTCCCTTCTTGCTATGTTTCTCCATTTTTCACTTATTCTTTAATGACATTGTTTCCAATGTGTCAACCTCCCATTTCCTCAGTAAGTAATGACTGTCATGTGCCCTTTTGACTCTCTTGCAATTTTTTGGACTCACCCCCAGTTTCTCCAAAGCCTTGTCTCTCTGTTTCTTGGATAATGTGGGAAGGCTGTGATTTAGATAAGGGTCCAGTCTATGCTTTGTATGTTTCTGGACTTAGGAACCAGGATGGGTAAGAGAATGGATAACATGGTGACTGAAAGATGAGAAAAGTGATTCATAAAATGGACCTACATAAGTTTTCTTGCTCCATTCTCTAAATGTACCTCCACATTTTAGACTCAGTTCACATCATCCTGTTTTTCATTGAGGGGACAGCACTGCTAAGGTCAACTCTGTATTTCCAGTCCTTGAAATAAGCTATGTTATATCCTTAGCCTAAGAGTATGTATGGTTCCTTAACGAAATCCACAGGTACATGCATTTACTTTATTGCCCATTTTTTTGGCACTGTCATTGCCTTGGTTCTCTTTCTAAGAAAATAAAAATTCTACCACACGTTATAACAAACTCTAAAAGACATGGACAAGGACTCTGAGGCCAGCTTCAGTGATTCATTGGTGCATTCATTGTGTTAAGACACTGAACTAAGCATAAAAATACAAGAGATAGCTCAAGCCTCCAATGAGATCAAGGTCTAGCAAGGCAGAAAGATAGGAAGAGCAATTACAATAGCCTCTGGAAAGTAATATTTTGGTAAACACAGAGGCCTTACTAAGCTGTGGAAGGCCTCATTCAACTGAAGTTGAAAGTATAGCCCCAGAAGGCTTCCTGGAAGAGGATGCATCCTGGAAGAAAATAACAAGTTAGGGTTTGAAGGTGAGTTATCATGCAAGCAGAGGGAATATCATGGTCAAAAACAATGGAGAGAAAGTAAGTGTTTATTTCAGAATGGTTTGGCCACAAGATATAAGGAAAGAAAAAGGGAATATGCAGCTGGAGAGGAAGATGGAAACTTACAGAGTACGGAGGAAAGTAGACAAAGTGCTATAGGACAAGTAAATGAAAAATATAATCAGACAGTATGCAGTTGTCAAGCAAGAAATGGTCCTACAAATATTTTGGTATGTTCTCTTGCAATTGAGCACACTGAGATCCAGAGAGGTTACGAGACTTGTGCAACGTTGTACAGCTTTCTAAGAGTAGAGTTAGGTCTAGAACTATTTAAGACACTTTTTACCCTATCATGTTTTCTTTTCTTTTCTTTTCTTTTTTTTTTTTTGGAGAGATTTTTGCTATAGGGCGCGTGCGCTCGCCAGACAGAGAGAGAGAGACAGAAAGCGAGAAATCACCCCCCAGGGGGGATGGCCATGCCGCAGTCCCTTCTCCTCCATTCTCCTCTTGGGATCTTGGGCACGCACGCACACGCACCTGGCGTGAGTTTTAAGCCACCGGGTCCGGGACGTGAACCGTGGTCGACTACGTGGGAATCCAGCGACATAGCCATTACACTAACTGCTGGTTCCCTCCTATCATGTTTTCTTTCCCAGTAGGGCTGATTGTAATCCTATGAGCTGAGCTACAACCTCTGAGTTTTGTTCAAGGCTCTTCATTCAGCAATATAGTTTACAGTTTACATGCTTAAGAGTCAGTTACAAGATTGGCTTCTCCCAATGTGAAAGGAGTGTTCATTGCCAGTAGTTTTCCAAGGAGCCTCAGAACCAGGACAATGATCCAGATGCAAAAAATTAGGAGAACTTGAGAAGATAATTTTTAAAAGT
>NW_006198305.1:2922488-2936786 GCF_000334495.1 Tupaia belangeri chinensis
AGCAGAGAAGCCCTATTCCTACAGTATCTTCTCCTTCTCTACTTTCTTTGAAATGACTTCAAACTTTGCCTCTGTTCTTTTTTCCCTCACCTTTTCTCTTATTTTCTTCTGATTTTTCTTTTCATCCTTACCTTCTCATTATTCTCAGTTCCTCCTTCCCTGTACCCTCAGTGGTAGACAGAGGTGGTAAGAAGCAAGAATTAGGAGGTGGTTAGGATCACAAGGAAGAAGCTCAAAATACTGTTACTTTCTTTTCCCAGTTCCAGCTCTCAGCTCAGTATTAATCTTCCTCCCCTTAACTATTGTTCAACCTGCTGGTACACAGTGGGAGCTCCAGCAATGCATCAAACCCATGAGCAATGCTGCTGCACCCCCCAGGCTGAGCGCTTGATCCATTGGCTCTCCTGATCCTCCCACTAGAGATGAAAGGCAATCCAAACACTAAACAGACGAGAATTCCAGCTTCTGCGCCATCTAGGTGGAGTGAGTGGAGGGAAATGAGGCACTTGGAGGTCAGCCATTCCCGCCTGTCGGGTTTGGCTGTGGGGCCTTAGCAAGCACGCCAGAGAGGCTGAAGACACTGCCCCCACCTGAAGCCAGGCAGGGCTACAGGGCCTAAGCCTGGCTGGAACGGTGAGCGAAGAGAAGAGCATCTTTATCCCTCTGCTCTTTTGAACTTGTTAGGCCGCCAGCAGGAAGACCGCCAGGGGACCCGGGCACTGCTAGAAGGGAGAAGATGACTCTCCTTGAGAGGGAGTAGCTCTGGTTTGCATGATGTATCGACCCTCAGAAGCCAATCTCACTTGCAGATAAAGCGCATTTGTTTTGTCCAGCTTGGAGCTGACAGGAGGAGGTTTGCTGGCGGGATGGTTTCCGGCCTATTCATCCTTCTTCTGGTAAAACCACCTCATAGGGGAAGGCGTCTAGATTGCTTCCTTTCCTCTGTGACTGCTAAGCACCTGCTGGGTGTGGGGCCTTCTGCTGACTCCAAACAGCCTCCACCCCATAGGGACTTCTCACAGCAGCCACCTGAACCATGCAAGGCTTCTAGCAGCAAGTTTGTTGACAGGGAGCAAATGACTAATGAGACAGGAGTCTCTCATCCCCTTCCCAGGAAGAAGAAAGAAGCACCTTGGGGGCTCAAATCTAGCAGTGGTGTTTCTGCTCTGGCTGGCAACAGTGGTCAGATCTGATGGAAGGTTGAAAAGGAATGTGCCCAAGAGAAGATAGTGGGAGAGGAAAGCTCACCAGAAGAAGTTCCACTCTTGTCCTTGTCACCAGACCCGTATCTTAGAAAGTCTTGGAATTAATAGAAAAATTCATCTATTTTATTTTCTGGTTTAAGTCTGAAGCATTAAATATCAGGTGCTTCCTGCATTTGCATTTAATAAAATTATCTGACAGTAAGCACATCACTCTTCTGTACCACTTTGTTTCAGTTCCACTTTATAAGTTCATATTTGAGGATTGTTTACTTGCTTGTTCAGTGATTCTTCAAATATGGTTGAGTGCCTACTATTTGCAGGCTCTAGAACAGAAAAATGAGTGACACTAGATTGGGTCCTTAAAGAATTCACAAGAAGAACATGTAAATGAATACATTGAGGTACAGAGGCACAAATATTCTGAGCAAGTGGTGAGTTCATTTCTGTGAGCTTACAGCAAACCAGAGACTATTTCAGAGAAGATAATATTTGCTACAGGAATGAAAAAGGAGAGTAGATAGAGAGGACAGAGGAGTCCAAGGCAGACGGGCTTGAATAGTGAGATGTGTTCAAGAGTTGTAGAGCCAGCAAGTGGTGTGATGGTTAAGGTGTTATACTCCCACATGACTAACTGTGGGTGGTTCAAGTCCCAGACCTGGTGGCTCAAAATAATAATAATAATCATTAAATAAATAATTCTTTTTTAAAAAGAGTTGTGAGAAGTCCATTCGGAATGATGCAACAATGGGAGATGACTCTAGAAAAGAAAATTAGGATACCCTCTCTTTCTCAAACAGGATGTTGTGTGCTATGATACAGGAATTTGAATTTCATTTCAGTGGCTAGAGGTGTCTAGTTTATTAGTCTGAAGGTCTCTTTTTAGCATCAAAAATGTAATAAATGGAGAGAAAACTAAGAGCCCATGGAGCGTTAAAAAAGAAAGGATCGTTACTTCATTTAGGGGGAAAATGATGTGTAGCCGTGTTGAGGAATGCACAGGAAGGAATGGGTAGAAAAGAGTTTAGACATTTGATATTCATTGTTCTGTAGTGTTTCTCAGCTCTGAATGTGATCGCTGGAGGACAATACTATTCCCTGTATCCAATGCACCTGAAAGAGTGCCCAGTACATAGTAAGTCCTCAGTAAATATTTGTTGATTGGCTGATGACTCGGAATACTTGTATTTGTTGATCAGCTTACAAAAGTACCTTGATTAGCACCAGGAACCCAATGAGAGCTTATTAAATGTTGGATTTTTAAAATTTTTTCTTATTTACATTTAATTGTCATAAATCCATTTGGCATACAATGTGGTTTTTCAAGGCATGCATGCAAGTATGTGATAAAAATAATGAAAGGAGCTTCCTCCCAACAAACAAAATCTAAAGGAAGGGAGATATATTAATTTCTTGTGGTTCCTGTAACAAATTGCCACAAAGCAAATATGTTAATAACAATTTACATTCTCATAGATCTGGAGACCAGTAGTCAAAAATGAAAGTGTCAGCATACAGTTGGGCTCTTTCTAGAGTCTCTGAAGAGAAATCCACTCTACATATCTCTCCTAACTTCTGGTGGTTGTCAGCAATCCTTGGTGTTCCTTGGCTGGTAGATGGAATACATCACTCCTATCTTTGCCTACATCTTCACATAGCTTCTCCTGAGTCTGTATCTTTGCCTCTCTTTTTTCTTACTAGGATACTTGTCAAGAGATTTAGTCCCCACCCAGGTAATCCAAGATGATCTCATCTTGAGGTCCTTAGTTATATCTACAGAAACCCTTTTTCCAAATAAGGTCACATTCATAGGTTCTTGGGGTGAGGACATGAACATATCTTTTGGAGAGCCACCCTTTAATACATTATAGGATGTTTGGAGATAGTATGACCCACCCAAACCTAAAGTTTGCTGAAATAACTCGTTCAAGAGCCATGCAGTCTATGTTTAAAAACAGGGGGCAGGGGCCAACAGTTAGTGTAATGGCTATGTTGCTGAACCCCCATATAGTCAACTGCAGTTCAAGTCCCAGACCTGGTGGCTTAAACTCATGCTGGGTGCATGTGTGTGAGTGCCCAACATCCTGAGAGGAGAATGGAGGAGAAGGGATTGCAGCGTGGCCATCCTCCCTGGGGGGTGATTTCTCGCTTTTTGTCTCTCTCTCTCTCTGGCGAGCGCATGCGCCCTATAACAAAAACCTCTCCAAAACAAACAAACAAACAAACAAACAAACAAACAAGGGGCCTTGAGCACAAATGGCTCCACCTTTACCAACTAGACAGAAGCTCAAAGGTGAAAAGAACCATGTTTCAAGGTAGTACTATATCCCCAAGTCTTAGTACAAGACCTAACAAATAGTAACACTCAATTATTATTTTTGAATAAGTGAATGATTCAATATAAGATATCCCTTCACCACCCTTCCAGTCTAAACATTTCAAGTCACTTTTTAGTCCACATAAAAGCTAATTTTGTCTTCATGAGGCGACCCTAACACCTTTAAATGACTGTAGGGTTGGGATATAATAATGCCAACTTTGCATAAAATAAGGCAAAATCTTAGAAATTCCAGCTACTAATAAGAGTCTTCAGAATATCAGACTACTTGGAAGTAAAAGAGTGAAAAAAAAACTAAAAGTTTTTTAGCCCAATTTACCTACCACTGGGGTGACAGTTTAAATAAATAATCTTTTTGCATATCAGGCCAGAACAAAAGGTTGACACATTTTCTATAAACATTTTTAGAGAATTTCTAAGCTAAAAGACAACACAGATCACAGAAAGCTTTATTCTTATGGCTTAGTCCAGTAACTACTAGCTATATGTGTCAATTAAGCAATTGAACTATGACCAGTCTGAACTGATAGGTAATATAAATACAGTATGTACACCAAACTTTTAAGTTGTATGAAAGGAAGAATGTAAAATATATTATTAATAAATTTGTGTGTGATTACAGGTTGAAATGATAAAGTTTTTTGATATATTAGATTATATAAAATTTATTATTAAAAATCATTTCATGTACTTGTACTTTTCTAATGTGACTGCTAGAAATTTTTAAATTATTGGAGCCAGTAGGTGGCGTGGTGTTTAAGGGCACTGGACTCCCACATGCCCGGCCACATGAGTCCTGGACCTGGAGGCTTGCTTTTTCACCTTTGCTTGCTTTCTCTCTCTCTCTCTCTCCCTATCTCTGGTCAAATTTAAATAAATACATAAATAAAGTTAAATAAAGTAATTCTTTTAAAAAGAGAAAATTTAAATTATATACATGGCTTTTATTTGTAACTTGCATTGTATTTCTACTGGAGAGCTCTGGTCTAGGGAATTATAGATTCAGAGGCTGGAAAATTGCCAACTCTAATGTTCCTATTATTTCGTCCAGCGCTGTTCTCAATGAACAATTTACCTTGTAGTGATCAATGCAAATCAATGCAGAAACCTCCCAGCAGCTCTCCTTGTCTTCACTATTACTTCCAAACCTTGCACCATGGCATAGTCACAGACACTTTCCTAAAGTGAAACTCTAAGCACACTTAAAAACTAAGCAACATAAGAAAGCCTCAAATCAGTTAAGAATTCACAATTTGCTTTCAATATCTCAGCACTAGGCACACCAATATGGGTTATGCTGAGCTACTCTTTTCCTTTACCTTTATTGTATAGTAATAATAGCTCATACTGAGAGCTTACTGTATGCTGGTGACTAATTTGATCATTATAAACAACTTTTTGAGAGTAGGTGCTATAATTATCCCCATTTTACAGGAAAAGCAATTTATATACTGACAGAGAAAGTAACTTACCCATAATGATATAACTAGTAAGTGGCAGAGTTGGAATTTAAACCAAGAAATGTATCCCAGAGTCTGTGTTCATAACTACTACACTGTCATTTTGTCACTTTGGTCATCTGTTCCTTCTGTTCTTCCTTACCTTGTCAGTCCAACACACAAGTATGAATATTTCAATACTAGACCAATTATCACATCCTATGAAGTTTTTGTCACTCTCACAAAGTATTAGATACTTTCTTCTCCCAGCAAACCTATTTTTTACTATTTCACATATTTTTACAATTGTACTAAAGTTAGAGACTACTGCTTTTTTGAGAGCTATATAACATTGTCCTATATCTCCTTTTCAGGCAATGAAAATCTAAAACCCTCCACCAATATTTCTGTGCATTCCCTTAGATCTTTGTGTTTGCAATCAACTTAACCTCTGGGCTCCAGCTACTGTTTTTACTGTCTTTCTTTTTGACCATGCTGACCCAAACAGGATCCCAGGGTATATCTCCAATTTTTATAAAAATGCCTCTCCCTTAAAGCATTTGTAATTGCAACAATTTATTAAAGATATGGGGATTATAGTGAGAAATTACATTGTTATGTTGTGAAAAACAAATGCTAACTTTGTGATATGCATGCCTGTTCTTAATATTTATTTTTATACCAAAGGGCTACTTATACACCCTCATTCTATTATCTCACCTCAATTTCTTCCTCCCACCACCACCATAAGGGGGAATTTACATTTTCTCATGTAGAAAAGATTTGTTTGTATTTACTTAGATTATCTTCCATATACAGGAACTTAAAGTAATTTATCAAAATGATTCATTTCCTGAAAGAAATTTGGATAATAGCTGTTAAAATAATAAAAATTTTACTTCACTAAAGAATTATGTATTTATACCTGTCTCACATGCCCTGTTCGATTGTATATCTCTAAAACCAAAGTATATGATCAGTATGTATTTGTTGTTGAGTTAATTGATTACTTATTAATTAGAACTATTCTTCTAGACAACCAGGTACCCATTTAATAATTTCAGAATTTAAATTTTTGTGGTCGCTAGTACCACAGAGATTAGAATTCCTATTCTAGGAATTCCTTCTCTTGGAACATGAAAAGTTGAGTCACATGTGGTTCTTAATCTCTTCAGGATTTTTATTTCCCGAGTAAGGGTGATAGCCACATCACTCAGGAGGTAAACTGCTCGAATTCTGGTCCTTCTTTTCTTAAATCTAAAAGACTATAATTCCTCAAGTTAGTGAATGATAGTGAAAATTGGTTTATATGGATTCATCTTAATAGGCAAGATATTTGTTTCTGTTGAGAATATTTAAACAATTTTAATAAAAAAAAGTATCTACTATGAGATGTTTATAAATACAGAAAATTACAAAGAATGATATATGAAACATTCATTTAACCACTGCCTGGATTTTTTAAATGTTATTATTTTTGTCGTACTTGATCTAGATATTTTTTTCCAAAGGAGAGATAGCATTACAGATAAAGTTCAACCTGTTATAGTGTAATTATCACTACAACCGTAAAAAATATTTCTATTTCTTGCTCATAATTTTGGCTTTATGACAATATTGTTTCATGTGGGTTTCATATACACATTAGGGCTGTGATATTGAATTTTGTTTAATTGCCAGAAGGTGCATGTGCTCACCAGGGAGAAATAGAGAGAGAATGTGAGGGAGAAAGTATCCCCCAATGAGGGATGGTCACACCATAATCCCTTTCAACTTCCTTCTCCCTCCTTTGAGATTTTGGGCATGGGCATACACATGCCAGGCATTTTCTCATGCCACTCAGTCTGGGACTCAAACTGGACAGCCAACCATGTGGGGATCCAGCTGCCTTAACCACCAGGCTATAGGATAGCCCATTGAATATATTTTTATTGTAACCTGTTCACTCAAGGTTATACTTTCTATGTCTATACATTTTATGCATATAGTATTAGTTCATTTTTAACTGCTGTAAAATATTTGATTATATGAATATGTTTTACATATTTGTTCTCCTATTGTTTGACAATTAGATTAGTTACATAGCTTGCCCTATAAATAGTCTATATAGTTTTTCTACTATAAAAGTATTACATATACTTATGCTTATGCACATGGATAAGATTTTTGTCCAAATTGTGTACATGATTTCTTTCTTATCCAGATATAGTTTTTTCTTACATATATTCAGGTGTCTCTTCCAAATGCTCATAAAACCTGTACCTCAACGATTTTTCCTGTTAACATTTTATACTAATACCGTTAATTTATTATAATTAATGAACAAATTTTAATGCATTACAATTAGCTGATGTCCATACTTTGTTCAGGTTTTCTTAGTTTTTGTCTAATATTCTTTCTGTCTTCCAGGATCCCTATACACGTGACATTATATTTGGTAATCATGTCTCCTTAGGTTCTTCTTGACTGCAATGATTCTCATATTTTACTGTTTTCTGATGACCTTGAATGTTTTGAGGAATATTGGTCAGGTATACTGTAGATGCTCCTTTACTGGAATTTATCTGATATTTTTCTCATGAATAAAACTTTTGGACTTAAACCTTTACTTCTTCAAAATAATTTCAGGATCAAGTTATTAATTCCATGAAAAACCCCACTGATATTTTTGAAGTTGGAATCACATAGAATTTATAGATTTCTTTATGAGAAATGAGTCTTACTATCCATGTACACAGAACCTCATTCTTTATTAGGTCTTCTTTTTTTTTTTTTTCCAATGTGGCATTTTATTTGTACATGTGTATTACATCTCTAGAAAAAGAATCCCAGGATTTTCCCTCCTGTATGTTTCTGTCTTGCTTCTTCATGGTCCATGATGCCAGCTGAGGTTGTCAGTATAATGAAACCAAACTGACTCGATGGGAGCAGATTATTCCACCATTTCTCTAGATCTTTCAGTTGCACATCAAATCTGGGGCTGATCACTCCACACTTGTTTAAACTGCCGGTGAGGTTCACAACAATTTTTCCAGCTCTGTGGTCATCAATGATTTCAAATTCACCAATGTAACCATGCTTCATCATCACAGTGAGGAACCAGACAATGACTTTGGAGCACGGCCTAATAAGAACCTGGCGTTTGCCTCTCTTTTCAGCATTGTTGATGTTCTTGAGGGCATCAGCCAGGACATTGATGCGCACCATTATGGTGGCACAGAAAGATGGCAGAAAGAGCTAGTAGGTCTTCTTTTATGTCCTTCAATAAATTGTTATAATTTTCTTCATGAAAAATGTACATGTTTTTATTATAGTTAATGTTAAATATCATAATTTTTGTAGTTGTGTATATGAATTTTCTTTGAATGACTTTATGAAATAATTATTTACTATCATTTCTTTTTATTTGTTATAGGACATATGCACTCACCGGAGAGAGAGAGAGGGAAAGTGAGAAGGTAAGCCACCAGTTCTGGGATTCAAATGGGAGTCCAGTGCCTCAACCAACTCACCATCTGCTGGCCCTTTAAACAACATTTTTTATTGGCTGCTGTTAGTATATAAAAATAATATTGATTTTCACATACTAATCCAGTGTCCCCTAGCTTTGCTGAAGTCATTTGTTTGATTTAATACTTTTTGCATAAGTTACCTTACATTTTCTGTGTATAAATAATATGGGTGAAATAAATAAATATGGTGTTTAATTTCATGTGTTAACTTGATGGACCAAGGGATGCCCAGATATTTGGCAAACACTATTCTGGTTGTTTCTGGGTGAGATTAATGTTTGAATTGGTAAACTGAGTAAAGCAGATTGAGGTCTGAACTATGTGAGCCTTATCCCGTTGAAGATCCGAATAGAACAAAAAGACTAAGGAAGAACGCCTTCTCTTTCTCTACTTAAGCTGAGACATTGATCTTTTCCTGCCTAGTGATTCAGACTGAGACATTGACAGGATTTTCTTAAGTCTTGATCCAGTATCAGATTCAGCAATGTGAAAACCATGCCTGGTATACATGCATGTGATCTCCAAATCTAGAGAACAAAGAAGACGGGATCACGGAATGGCCATCCTCCATTGGGGGTGATTTCTCACTTTCTCTGTCTCTCTCTCTCTCCCCTTCTCCTGCAAGTGCATACATTCTACAGTAAATACTAAAAAAAAAAAAACATATTAATAAAAAAAATAAAAAAAAAAAAAAAAAAAAAAAAAAAAAAAAAAAAAATTCAAGAAGTCAGTCAGAAAGGCTCACTCTTTGGCTGCAAAATAAACTGTAATGCTAAAAACTACACTATATTGCTAGCTGTTGGTTTGGATCTCTGGGTCAGCCTGGAAACAGACCAACTGTCCAAGGAGCTGATGAGCTGAAAGACTAGGAAAAATGTGTCACAGAATAAAGAGATCCTGTTGTGGATACTTTCCCCCTTCCTCCATCTCTCTTTCTCATTCATGGAATAATTAAATAAATAATCTTTCAAATTAAAATTAGAAGTTCTATGTTCAGTGTTGTACTGTCCTCTAGTTCATTTAGTATTGCAAAAGATAAATTCTATATTATATGTTTTCTTCCCATATTTTAAGGCATTTTTTTGTGTTGTTGTTTGTAGGGTATGTTATTTCTGGTTTTTTTCATCTTATGGCGAGATGTTTATTTTGCTAGAATATACCTAAATAAGCTTTGCTGAAATTAATGATGCAGCAATGATTTTCAAACTAAGTACACATACCTCTGTTGGTGGAGAAAGACTCTCCAATGTATTCGAGAGCATGGATAGCTTTAAAGGAATCAGTTTCCATATTCTCAGTTCTACTTATATATATTTTGTGAGAATTTATCTGTCTAGAAAAAGGTATAGCTATCAGGACATCATGAGGTCTTCTTTCCTACTTTCCCTTTCATGGCCACTTCTTTTTAAACCACTTTATAAAAGAAACATATTGCTCCAGGGACCAGCAGTTAGCATAATGGCTATGTCGCTGGACTCCCACGTAGTCGACTGCGGTTCGCGTCCCGGACCCGGTGGCTTAAAACTCACGCCAGGCGCGTGTGCGTGCATGCCCAAGATCCCGAGAGGAGAATGGAGGAGAAGGGATTGCGGCGTGATCATCCCCCCTGGGGGGTGACTTCTCACTTTCTATCTCTCTGTCCCTCTCTGTCTTTCTGGCGAGCGCACGCACCCTATAGTAAAAACCTCTCCAAAACAAGAAAAAAAAAAAAAAAAAAAAAAAAAAAAACATAAAACCCTGACATCTTTCCCTGCTCCTTCTGGCTGGTGGCAGCTAAAGCCAGTGAGGACTAAGGCCAGAGTTCACCTTGGGAACTTCATTGTCCCAACTGCTTCCAGGTACACAAAGCCCTCTCACTTCCAGCTCCTTCTTCTGCCATCTTTTTCTGCTCCTACCAGATGGCACCAACTGAAGCCAGTGAGGACTCAGGTCAGAGATTGCCTTGGGCACTCCGCTGGCCCCACGAGCTTCCAGAGGACCACCTAAAACCTCTAGCTGCCTTTTGCACACTCAAGGATATTTTCAACTTCATAGTTTGCTGAAGTGAGGGGTGCAGAACCTTTCTTTCTCCTTCTGCTGAAACCCTGCAGCTCAGCCCCAGGTGAACCTGTTCTCAAGAAACTGGGAGGCTGGGACCAGCAGTTAGTGTAATGGCTATGTCACTGGACTCCTATGTAGTCGACCGCAGTTTGAGTCCCGGACCTGGTGGCTTAAAACTCACACTGGGCGAGTGTGCGTGTTTTCCCAAGATCCCGAGAGGATAATGGAAGAGAAGGGATTGTGGTGTGGCCATCCCCCCTGGGGGTCGCGCTGTCTAGCTCTCTGTCTCTCTCTGTCTGGCTGGCAAGCACATGTCCCCTATAGCAAAAACCTCTCCAAAAAATAAAAAAGAAGAAGAAAAAGAAACTGGAGGCCATTGGAATACCCAGTTCCAGTGACAATAGTACAGAAAGTAGGAGAAAACATATAATCTATCAAATGACAAGAAACCACTGCATAGGCACAAGAAATATGAGAAGCCAAGAAAATGTCTCTCCCTCAGGGGGAAACATTGATTCCTCATTATCTGAAGAGAGTACAACCAAACTCATGGAAATGTCAGATAAAGAATTGAGAATATTCATAGTGACAAAACTAAACAAAATGCAAGTGAAAAGAGACAATGAACTCCAGAAGATACAAGAGAAAAGAGACAACAAGCTCCAGGAGATGAGAAATTCCTTTCATGATTTGTAGAAAAATTAGACACCACAAAAAAGAATAAAATGTAACTATTAGAGGTGAAGATTGCAATACAAGAAATGAAAACCTCCCTCAAAGCTATTAAAAGCAGATTAGATCATGTAGAAGATCAAATCTCAGATAAGGAAGACAAAATTTCTGACCTAGAAAAAAAATCACCAAAAAGACTGAACAACAACAAAAAACAAATTAGCACAATATATATGAGAAATACTAGATACCATTAAATGTCCGAACATTCAAATAATTGGTATCCCAGAAGGTGAAGAAACTAATAAGGGCATTAATAATCTATTCCACAAAATCCTGGAAAAAAACTTTCCAAGTCTAAAGAAGCACTCATGCATTGAGACCAAAGAATTACAAAGGACCCCAATTAGAGTCAACCCAAGAAGATCCTCTCCATGGCACACCATAGCCAAACTAGCTTAAACCACAAAGACAAGATACTAAAATTGACAAGAAAAAAAAAATGTCGAGTTACTTACAAAGGTTATCCCATTAGATTAACACTGGATCTCTCATTGGAAACAATGCAGGCAAGGAAAGAATGGAGAGATGTAATTAAAGTGTTAAATGACAAATAGTTTCAACTACGATTCTATACCCAGAAAGATTATCCTTCATATGGGAAAAAAAGGATAAAAACATTCTCGCATAAACAAAACCTGAAAAAATTTGCCAGCTCCAGACCAGCTCTTCAAGAGGTTCTGAAGGAAGTGCTATACCAGAAAAGCTAACATCAGACAGACAGATATTAAAGAGAAAGAAAAGAAAGAAAATGGCTCACTTAATGATAGGAACATGTCTGGAAATATTGATAATAACATTAAAGAACTGAATTCTCCGATTCAGAGATGCAGACTTACTGAATGGATAGAAAAACAGAAACCTTCTGTCTGTTGCCTACAAGAAATGCACCACATGAATAAAGACATACATAGACTAAAAGTGAAGAGCTAGAAAAAGGTATTCCATGCAAACAAACATCAGAAAAGAGCTGGAGTCACAATATTGATTTCAGACAAAATAGGCTTTAAGACAAAAACTGTAACAAGAGTGTTATATAGTAGTAAAAGGGCTAATTCATCAAGAAGACATAGAGCTTATAAATATCTATGCACACAACTAAGGAGCACCTACAATTGTGAAGGAAATACTGCTAGCGCTAAAAGGAGACATAGACTGCAACACTATACTTGTTGGGATCTCAGTATTTCATTATCTCTTTTAGACAGATCTTCTTTAAAAAAAAAAAAAAGCTAAGCAGAGAGATAAAGGACCTAATTGATACTATAAATCAAATAGACTTGACAGGCAGTTATTAGAACTTTCCACCCTAAGACCACAAAATATATTTTTTTCTCACCCCTGCATGGAACCTTTTCAAAGATTGACCAAATAATAGGGCACAAATCAAGCCTTTACAGAACCAAAGGCATAGAAACTATATCCAACATCTTCTCTGAACATGATGGAATTAAACTTCATAGTAATTTCAGGAAAAATCCTTGAAAACACATGGAAACTAAACAACCTACTTCTGAATGACTTCTCAACTACCAAAGAAATTAAGTCTGAAGTCAACAGATTTATGGAAACAAATGATAATGAGTACATGAGTTTCTATAATCTATGGGAAACCTCAAAAGCAGTCTTAAGAGGAAAATTCATAGCAATTAGTGTACATAAGAAAATTATGGAAAGGTCACAAATAGACAACCTAACATCATGCCTAAAGGAATTGAAAAACAACAATAACAAAAAAAAGGAGAAAAGAAATAATAAAGATTTGAGCCAACAATAACAAAAGAAAAGGAGAAAAGAAATAATAAAGATTTGAGCAAAAATAAATGAAATAGAAAGTAAACGAACTGTACAGAAAATAAATGAAAGCAAAAGCTTGTTCTTTGAAAAGATTAACAAGAATGGAACACCATTAGCTATACTGATTAAGAAGAAACAAACCAGATAAATCAAATACATAATTAAACAGGCAATATTACAGCATACACAATAGAAATATAAAATATTGTTAAAGTATACTATGAATAACTATATTCCAACAAACAAAAGAACATGGAGGGGACAGACAAATTCCTGGACACATAAAATCTACTGAGACTGAGTCAGGAGGGCACAGAAAGCCTGAATAGACCAACAACAAGCTATGAGAATGAATCAGTAATAACCTCCCAACAAAGAAAAGCCTGGGTCCTGATAGCTTCACTTCTAAATTCTACAAAACTTTTAAAGAAGAGTTAACTCCCATTCTACTCAAGTTATTTTTAATCATCCGAAAGGAAGGAACCAACCCAAATCATTTTATAAAGCTTTCATCACCCTCATCCCCAAAAGAGTAAAGGACATAACAAGGAAGGAAAACTACAGACCAATATCTCTGAAGAATATAGACACAAAAATTCTCAACAGGATACTAGCAAATCATATCCAACAACATATCAAAAAGATTATACAACACAACCGGGTAAACTTTATTCCAGGGATGCAAGGATGGTTCAATATATAGAAGACCATAAACATAATACACCACATTAACATAAAGAAAGATAAAAAACATATGATCATATCAATCAATGCAGAAAAACAATTCGCTAAAATACAACATCCCATCATGATTAAGACTCTCAGCACAGTTGGAATTTTTCAACACAATAAAAGCCATGTATTAAGAAAACACAGCTAACATCATATTGAATGGTGAAAAGGTGAAGTTTTTCCACTAAAAACTGGTACCAGACAGGGTATCCACTTTCTCCACTCTTTTTCAAGATGGTACTGGAAGTCCCAGCCAATGCAATCAGAAAAGAGAATAATATAAAAGGCATTCAAATAGGATAAGAAGAGATTAAATGATCTTTATTTGCAGATGATATGATTGTATACATAGAAGACCCAAGTGTATCCATGAAAAAACTCATGGAAGTAATGAATGAATACAGTAAAGTGGCAGGATACAAAATCAACATACAAAAAGCTATAGCATTTCTATATATGAACAATAAACAGACTGGGATAGAAGTGAAGAAAGTAATCCTATTTAC
>NW_006198305.1:2937028-2963809 GCF_000334495.1 Tupaia belangeri chinensis
CCAGTGTTTCTCCTTTATAGCTTGGCTTGCTTCACTCAGCAGTAAATCTTCCATATTCTTCCACTTTCTGTCAAAAGCCAGGGTTTTATTGTTCTTAATGGCTGAATAGTATTCCATAGAGTATATGTGCCACAGTTTTTCAATCCATTCAGTCGTACGGGGCCATTTGGGTTGGTTCCATGTCTTAGCAATCATGAAAAGTGCCGCAATGAACATCAATGTGCAAGCACTTTTCCAATGAGGAATTCTTCTGTCCTTTGGGTAGATGCCAAGGAATGGGATTGCTGGATCATATGGCAGTTCTATTTGTAGATTTTTGAGGAATCTCCAAATTGTTCTCCACAGTGGTTGGACTAATTTACATTCCCACCAGCAATGTAAGAGAGTTCCCCTTTCACCACACCCCCTGCCAACACTTATCTATTTTTTTTTTTTAATCTTAGCCATTCTGACTGGGGTTAGGCTATAGCATTTCAACATACTAACAATGAGCAGACTGAGGTAGAACTGAAGAAAGTAATCCCACTTACCATAGCCACAAAAAGTATAAGATACTTAGGAATTAATCTAACCAAAGAAGTTAAAGATCTCCACAAGGAAAACTATGAAAATCTGAAAAGAGAAATTGAAAATGACACAAAAAAGTGGAAGGACATCCCATGTTCCTGAGTTGGAAGAATTAATATAATAAAAATGGCAATTAATCTACATATTTAATGTAATCCCAATCAAATGACCAAAGACATTCTTCATAGATTTAGAAAAGACTATCAGAATTAATCTGGGAACATAAAACACCCTGTACTGACAAAATAATCCAATGCAAGAAGAGTGGAATAGGAGCCATCTCAATTCCTGACCCCCCAAAATTACAAAGCTGTGATAAAACAGCATGATATTGGCACAAAAACAGACATGTAGACTAATGGAAAAGAATAGAGATCCTAGAAATAAACCCCAAAACATACAGCCAACTGATTTTTGAAAGAGGATACCAGTCAATCCAGTGGGAAAAGGAAAATCTCTTTAACAAATGATAGTGGAAAAACTGGTTATTTCCTTGCAGAAAGATGAACCTGGACCCCTATCTCTCACCATTAAAGAAAATCAACTCAAAGTGGATCAAATATCTAAACCTAAGACCTCAAACTATAAAACTATTGGTGGAAAACACTGGGGAAACCCTGGGACACATTGGGGTAGGCAAAGACTTCTTAAATAAGATGCACAGTCAGTAATCCCCAAAATGGATAAGTGAGACAACATGAAATTAAGAAATTCCTGCATAGCAAAAGACACAGTAATTAGTATAAATCAACAACTCTCAGAATGAGAGAATATTTTTGTAATCTATGCTTCAGATAAGGGACTGCTGACCAGAATACACAGGGAACTCAAATGGCTTACCTGAAAAAAAAAAAAAAAAAAAAGATGGTCAACCCAATTAAAATATGGAAGACTGAACTAAAATTAAAACTCTAAGTAAAACATACTTAAACAGCCGAAAGGCATATGAAAATAATGCTCAACATCCCTCATCATAAGGGAGATTCAGATCAAAACCACAATGACATACCACCTAACCTCGGTCAGAATGGTAAAGATTTTTTTAAAAATGGTTAAGTGTTGGTGGGGCTGTGGTGAAAGGGGGAACGCTCCTTTACTGTTGATGGAAATGTAAATTAGTCCAGCCACTGTGGAGAACAATATGGAAATTCTTCAAAGATCTACAAATAGAACTACGATATGATCCAGCAATTCCACTCCTGGGATTCTACCCAAGGGATAAAAGAATGCTTAGTCAGAAAAGTGCTTGCACATCTATGTTTATTGCAGCATTATTCACAACTGCTAAGACATGGAACCAACTCAAATGTTCACAAACAGGTGAATGTATGGAAAAAGTGTGGCACATATACTCTATGGAATACTACTCAGCCATAAAACAACAACAACAAACACAAGATCCTGACATTTGATAGAAAATGGACAAATATGGAAGATTTACTGCTGAGTGAAGCAAGCCAAGCTATGAAAGAGACATTGTATGTCCTCACTTACTGTCTGCACTCTATGGTGAAAACTGAAATATTAGAATGTATAGAAGCATAGAAAATGTTTATGGATACTGGATACAGTGTGGAAAGAGGGTAGAAGAAGGGGCAGAGTGTGAGGAAAGAAATTCAGGAGAAAAAATAGAGAGGGAAGATATTTATGGGACACAAAAATGAATTGTTGTCTGGTGATGATGATGTGTATAGCATCCTCAGCTGGACTGGTGTGACATGTATTCATGTTGGGTAAATTCACTTTGCAAGCTAAGTGATATTTTGTCATTAAATTTATAAAATAAATTTTAAAAGAAAGAAAGAAACATATCTTTCACTCTGGTGGTATTTTAAAAGTGGCTGCAAGTACTTTGATATTCCTTCCCCTGTGAGGTTGAGACCCCTTAGATGTGGGCCAGATCATGACTATTTTGGCCAGTAGAGTTCATCAGAAGGAATGCTATATGACTTAAGTCCAGGTCATAAAAGGCAATACAATTGCTGTTTTATTCACAGAATACTTGCACTGGAGCCTTCAGCCTATAAGAAGTATGACGACACTGAGCCATGATGTTATAACCCAAGACACATGAAAAGGTCATGTGTGGGCCCTTTGAAGGAGAGTTCCATTTCTGGTCCTGGACTTGTAAGAAAAGGTATGCTAAGGTTTGAATAATGGTGCCCACCTCCCAATTCATATGTTGAAATTTAATTCCCAATGAAATAGTGTTAATGTTATCCCTTTAAGTGGTCATTAAGTCATGAAGACAGAGTCCTCCTATATGGAATTAGGCCTCTTATAAAAGGACTGGAGGGAATGTTCTCTTCTTTTTTGCCATGTGAAGACAAAGCATCTGTCCCCAGCTCTTTGCCCTTCCATCTCTTCTGACATATTAAGACATAGCAAGAATGCCATTTCCAAACATACAATGCATTAGTGCCTCGATCCCGAACTTGCCAGCTTCCACAAGTGTGACAAATAAATTTAGGCTTTTAACCAATAACCAGGTCTGGCCCAGCCATGATGGCACACAAATAGTGTCACTGGTTGGAAGGCTAAAAGCCTCCTGGGAGCTAGTTTCAGTTTCTGGGCCAAACTGAACTTGCTGGGTACAATTGTTCATGCCTGTAATTCTAGCTAATTGGGAGGCCTGAGTAGGAGGATCACAACATAGCGAGATCCTGCCACAAATGTCCCTCTCTCTCTCACTTTCTCCTTTTCCCTCCCTTTCTCTCTTTTTTTCTTTCATACTGGTAGATAGATGATAGACAGATAATAAACTACCTGGTCTGTGGCATTCTATTTTAGCAGCTTGGACGGACTACAGGAACATACTTCCACATAATTCTAGTCCTCAGCCTCAGTCAAACCTTTGAATTTTCCCAGCTGAGGTTCCAGACATCAAGAAAAAGAGATGAGCCATCATCATTTTGCCCTGACCAATTCTTAACCACAGAATTTGTGAACATAATAAAATGACATTTTTTTCCCCTTGGAGTTTGGTGGTTTATTATGCAGCATTAATAGCCAAAACAAGTGCATTGGCCAAGGGATTGAAAACTTTTCAGTTTGCCATCAACTGAAAAATTGATATAGATGTTGATAAAATGAAAGATTCAAGTGACTGGCTAACACATGTTTTTATATGCCATGTAATTCTTTCCTTTCAACAAAATTATAAGATTTTGTAGATTCTTCTGCTGCTACCTAATTAATTTTTGATGTATAGTAAAATAATGAATGACATGACTACAATAAAACTTTTATTCCCACTTGTGTAAATAAAATTTCTCTGCATTTTTATTTATAAGTATAAAAAATAATGGATGAATAATGAATATGGTGGATGCAGAATCACATCTCATTCTAAGAGTAATATTCATCTATGACCCTATAAGCTTACTGACCAAAAGATAAATATCCCTGGCCATCCCATTAACAATGGCATTTCCTGGGCCAGCCGGTGGTAGTTAAGGCATCTGGATCCCACACAGTGGACTGTAGCTAGAAAAACATTAAATCTGAATTTCTTTACTACCTCTTCTTATCTTATGAACCTTTTTAATCCCTTTCTATACCCTAGACAACTCCCTTTTAATCTTAGTCTATTGCCTTATCATCTTCTCTTTCCTCTTTTGGTTGCTAAAGGACATATTTTTTTTTTTAATTTTACTGAGAACACAAAACAGATGTTTTCAAAAATTTGCTTTGGTTTCCTTTATATCACTTTTTTTCTCGAGCAAGTTTCCCTTCATATCTTTAATGAAACATTTGCCATTTTTTATATTTCATAATATTTTCACAAGCCATTTGTTGATTTTTGTTTTCCCTTGTTGATTCTTGTACCTCAGACCTTTCATTTCCCCCTCAGATCTACAAAATCTTCTGTTGCTAGGAATCCCCAGCTGTATTTCTTTCTAATCCTGTGATATCTTTTAAGATTCTATATGTTATAATGTCCATGCAAATTCTCTCCACAGAATAGATCAATTTTCCTACTGATGGTTTTGGAATTTGCATTGCTTTCAGTGATTTTCATGAATATTCTCATAATAAAGCAAATCAGAAATTATTAACCAGTAACCCTGGTAATCTGTAAGTTTGGGATGAGAAGCTTTCATATACTTTCATCAATGTGGCAGTCCTTATTTTTATAACATGACACAGGGAATGGAATTGTGTTAAGAAAGCTACATTGACCACACTTCAGATGGAAACAAGCAGAGAGAATGAACCTCACAAGTGGCAGGAAGAAGTGTGTGGCAATGAATCTTAGTTCACAGTTCACTGAAAAATCAGCATGCCATAAGATGCTGATCTTTAATTCAAGCATTTCCTCAGCCCAGCTGCTGCCTAAGAGCCTTTAATTAGAAGAAACACAATACCCTTTAAACTGTGATGTTGGCTAACATCCATTTGTATTTGGTTCTTACAAAGGCCAATATTTAATGCCATCAGAGCTCACTCTGGGGAGAGTGTGAGCCCAACCTCCTAGAGCCAAAAATATCCCCCAGGCACAAACACAAACTTGGGTTCCATTCCACACTAAGTTGAAGAAACATATTATTTTCCTATAATCAGCAAAGTTGTAAGGAAAATAAGCACGCAAAGGGCAATTCTCTAAATAGTGCTGAACTGACTGTGCAGATAACACCTATGGTATTTTCTGTTCAGGCCCTCGTCTCTTCATGTAGTTAACATGTGAACTTCTCCTCACCCGCCTCAGTTGGTTAACCCAGAGGTGGGCACCAGATTCAAGTTGGACTGGTCTAGTTAGTGTCCTATTTCTGCCTACAGTTGATTGTTCCAGAGATAAGCACCTACACAAAACTGTGCCACTAAGTCCCACACTGAATATTTACACTTGGAGTGGAGACACTTAGATCAATCTCTTCTCAGTGGTAAAGAGAGAGTCATGTCATCAACATCTACTCTGTGGAGAAAGCCAAAAGAGATGGTTCTGGTTGTAATGGAGGACCGTTAGCATCCCTGCTATTTCCATAGTTAGAGTCTTTAACATTTCCTCAGATTCCCTGAGAGAACTGAGGATCTTGAAAATGAATTCCCCTTTTTGGTTCAAATGGTTTTTATTTTGATATCCAGACTTATAAACAATGGAATCTTGACTTACAAAATCAGGTTTATGATGTTTGACTACAAAAGAGTCATCAGTCTTTAGTTTTATAAACCAGAATAGTTATTCCTCTTGGTCATTAAATCTTTCCTTGTGTTCATTTCTTAGGTTATTTTTTTTAACCCAACTTGGGTTTAGAAAATTCTTTCAAAATGGTGTCTTGTGAACAATTGCTCTGAGGGTTTATCTAGATAAGACTGTTTCCATTTGCACAGTGCTTGATTGACAATTACAGTAAAATATCCAGTATTTGTGGGTTCTACTGCCAAAATTCTCTTAGAAATGGAAACCAGTACTACTCTTTTATTATTATTATTATTTTTAGATAGGCTATGTACCAAGATTTTGTTCATTTAAGAAAGAATATAGGAAGTATTGCAAATGAAAGAAAGGCAAGTCATGGCCCTAAGAAGAAATGTGCACATCATTCAGCAACTGCTATGCATGAACAGAAAACACATGACTACCACACAGCATGAGTAGGGCTCAGTAGAAGGAAATCACTGTTCCTGTTTTACAGGTAGGGACTGTGAGAGCAAGCATCTCTGCGATCAGACAAGATGAGCTGAGATGTGGCGTGGGCGTGGGTGTGTGTACACTCACACATGTGCAAATATTTTCTGAATCTCAAATAATTTGAGATGGTGGGAGAAAAAAATTAAAATTTCCCTAGGAGATATACCAGAGATTGGTAGAAGCTAATGAATACAGTAGGAAGAAAGACTAGTAGTCTCTCTAGATACACAATTGCCCACACAAAAGCTTTTGCATAGCTACCATTCAGCATCCTTATCTTACCTTTTAAACCTCTTTTTAATTCTTTGACAATGTCATCTTCATATATCCATGCTACAGGAAGAGAATTCTCTCTTGCAGATTCTTTAATGCTCAAAGAACTCCTGCTAGGAATGTGGTTCTCTTGAAAGCCACACACATGAATGGAATAGCCATGGCCCTTTGTCCTATTCCTGAATATAGATTTCCATCTCCATCTCCCACTTGTATTCCTCTCTACACAGGTACTAATGAGTCTTAAGTCACTGAGAGCTGCTCATGAAAAATCTGAAACATCAATCCCTGAATATACAGAAAAGACCCATGTGCACTAAGATCTTAGACACTTTCCTCATCGTGTTCTTTTCATTTCTTCAGTTCATCCAGAAGATGCTGCTCTTGCTACAGATGTTGATGGCAACCTCTAGCACATGGAATTAATTAATTACCAATTTGGTCAAAACAAGCTATCTTGCTGTATTTATTTTAAATTCTTCTCCTTCCAGTTATTAATAGCAGAGGAAACAATGGAATTAGGTACTGAGAATCAGTTATTTCACAAAAATGGACAGTCACAACAACTTAAAACACAAGCAGAAGTCTAGCATTGTCAGTTATAGAATTAGAATTCAGGATCCTGACTTGGTTGCCCACTGAAAGTTTGGGGAAAGATAACAGAACACATCCAGGAATCATGTCAGGAGGATGACTCCCAAAGTTTGTGGGCCCATGCTTACTGTGCCCAAAAAGCTCCTAAGTACAAGACTCAGAACAGGAGGCCAAAGATAACTGGCAAGGGAAATTCTTTTAGGAGTTCTTCTTTTGGAATACCTTTCAGCTCTGGTTGTTAAATTTAAAAGTTAATGAGTAGAATTGTCAGGGTTCTCCAGCAAAGTTGCAAGTGTGGTGCATGCTCTTTTCCCACACCTCAGCAGTGCAGAATAATGTGCAATTTAAGACAGGCAGAAAGAAATCAACCCCAGGTCAAACTGGGGTTTCATTCAAGAAAGTCTCAATTATCCATTCTTTTAAAAGTAGTCAATATGGATGGACATATTGGCATGGGTACAGGTCATTTTGAAGAGCTGAAACCCTCTAGAAGTCCAGTGGCCTCATCTACTAATGCTGCAAATGGGTTAGGTCCAAGATCTTTCCATGTAAAGAAAGAGGATAGCAGCAAAGGCTGCCCAGAGCCCTGATTGCAGGTATAAGAGCAAGCAACTAATCCAGGAAAACCCACACTGCCTTCAGGAACAGCAACATGCTTGTTAGTCACAGTCCACAAGAATTATTCAAGGATCCTTTAGAAAGCAGCATCAAGAACATTGAGGCAGAGCATATTGAGGGTAGGAGAGAGAGCCCTGATTAGACCAATTGGAGCACATTATTGACTCTCTCCATGCTCCCCAAACATAAAGCAAGGGAATTAAATTAAGTGATCTCTAAGGGTTTTTACTAGGAGGAAAGGCTATGATTATTACATGATTATGTAGTAGATTTCAGAGAGTTTAGAGATATCTAAGGGGAGTGGAGGGCTGTTGTTAAGTACTCCTGTGATAAATTACCTACTTGGAACATTATTAGTGCAATAATCAGGTGCTAGACAGCATACAACATGTTCTTACTATTTTCTCTCAGGTCTTAAAATGTGCCGACTGATGTGGCAGAGATGATCAGTGTGTGAGGTAAGTTCTTCACTGAAAATATGACACATGTAGTTTAGACACTCCTATTTATGACAAGGCACATTTGTTCACATCTCTTACATTGGCTCTCAACCAGGAAAAAAATTATTTGAGCTCAAGATATGGGATATTACAGAGATTAATAAAATAGTATAGCTGCTTTAACTGATGTTAGTACCTTAGGGGCTGGGGGATGGGTGACTGTTGAATCACTTGTGCATAAAAGAATTGTGTGAGTGCATATTGCAAGCAGATTGCATGTGTTTGCCAACAAAAATAAGAGTGCTAAGTTCACACTAAGCTCAGGCTTTTGAAAGAAATTCAAGACTGATTCAGAAAGAAAAAAACTGCTACTAATAATAGTTGTTAAAATTGGACAAAATTACAGACAAGACATATCTTTAAACTTAGAATACTGTACTAATGAGATTAAACAGCTAAAGGCAATTTAAAGAAATATGAGGTATAAAAAAAGAAACTTCAATAAAAATTAATAGAATTACAGAACAAGATTTTATGTATATATATATAACATACATATATTACATACATATATAAAAACATCAAGGAAAACAAAAAATGCTCTTGAAAATTAAAAATATAAAAACAGAAATGACACACTCAATGTAAGTTTGAAAATGAAAGTTAGGAAAATGTTACAGAAATTAAAGCAAAAATAGAAAGCAATAGAAGAAAATAAAGGTGAAGAGCAGAAGATTGGAAAATAGGTCTAGGTGATCCAAGATGCAGAAGGAAATAAATCATCAACAGGTAATTTAAGAAAATTTCTCTTTTTTTACATTTACTTTTTATTTATTTATTTTACATTCAATCATTGTGTATCATTATAGCATACCAAATTAATTTACACATCATGAATACATTGTAATTGGTTCAAAGATATTACCATATCTATTACCATCAACAGGTTATTTTCCACGTTTGTGTGTCTCTTAAATGTTTTGCTTCTTTCCTTTTCCCCTTGATTTCCTACTTTTCACAGTCCCCCATTTCTTACCCTCCTCTCACAGTCTCTAGTATCCTCAGTTACTCTCTATGTCTTTATACCTTCCAGTCTTTCAGTTTCTGCCGTAGGGTGCAGACATTCAGTATATATTGAGTGGGAATACACAATGCCTTTCTTTCATAGTCTGTACTGCTTCATTTAGCAGTAAATCTTCCATATTCATCCAATTTCTATCAAATGCCTGGGTCTCATTGTAACTAAGTAGTATTTCATAGTGTATATGTGCCTCACTTTTTCAGTCCATTCATCTGTTCATGGACATGTGGATTGGTTCCGTATCATAGCAATTGTGAATAATGCCACAATAAACATGGATGTGTAATTTTGCCAAATATATTCTGAAGGAAAATAATTTACAATCTAGGATTTTATGCCCAAATCATGTGTAGAGGTAAATTTTTCAAATACGAGAAATATCAAAGTAAAAGCAAAACAGGGAGCCATATAGTGGCACAGTAGTAAAACACAATGCTCTGTGAGATTGACTCAAGTGAGAAGCTACCAAGTTCATGTCTGGAGACCTCCCTGAGTACACTGCA
The DNA here is from genome assembly GCF_000334495.1 of Tupaia belangeri chinensis. NCBI lineage: Eukaryota > Metazoa > Chordata > Mammalia > Scandentia > Tupaiidae > Tupaia > Tupaia belangeri. The sequence goes on from NW_006198305.1 coordinate 2,946,737, forward strand.
CACCCGTGTAATCTGGGACTGACTAAAGCTTGGGATGGATTGTGGCACCAAAGATCATGACTTAGGGGGTATTACCTTTCCTTCTTGGTGTATGTGTATCTTTCGCTCATAGAAGAAACAAATGAAAAAATAAACTTAAGGGAAAAAAATCCACCCACCATGCACTCTTTCTCAGGAAACTATGAAATAATATGCTGTGAGGGTTACGCAGAGAGTGCCTTTCATCTGTAACCATCCATCCCCACCACCACCAGCAGCACCACCTTCTCTGCCAGGGTCGAACTCTTCAGACCCATACTTCTTTTTACAGTTGGAGTCTCAGCCATCCAAGTTCATCTCTACCAGTAGGGGGTGCCAGTGAGTGAGTCAGAAAGCCTTTAAGGCTGGAAGAGGAATAAGGGAGGTGTTACTGGCTCTTTGCATTCTGTTTCTGTCCATTTCATTCCAGCAATGGTTCTTCACCCTGGTAGAGCCAGTTAGTACCAGGTGACAGACTTTATACACTATCCAGAGATAACAACGCTAGCTAGTGCCTGGTCCTCAGAGGAATGAGTCCCAGCATTATCTTACCTCTAAGCTCCTGAGGCATCAATACCAGCTGAAGCAATTTTTCTTGTCCCTAGGTCTGGATCCCAGCTATGCAGACACTTCCCTCTGAGTCTTCCTACATTTCTTTGTTTCTTCAGTCCTTTTAGTAGTGTTTGTTTCCTGTAGTTCCTATAATACCCACCTGACATCTCAGTTTTTGCCTTTTTTCCATCCACTAGCAAGTCACCATATGATATCCTCTCTGTTGAAATAACCTGTGTGCTTTCTGTCTCCTGAATGAATCTTCAACTAAAGCAATACTTTCTTAAAATGAGGGAGTAAATGGAGAAAGAGAAAGGTGTGGGGTCTAGGAATGAAATCCACACAAAAGTGGAAATACTTAAGAGAAAAAAGACACTTAGACAATTGCTACACAGCAGACCTAAAAACCAATGAAACCATTGGAGAGTATCAAAGAGCTTCCAGACAGATTTCTTCAAGAAGATGAAAAATATCACAAAATAATTTGTATGTTTAAACATAATGAAAGGAGATTTATTTCATTTGTTTGTTTTACTTTTTATTAACACTTAATAAATGTGTATATTTGTGGGGTACAATGAGATTTTTCAGTACAAAAATGCCATAGTGATGCTTAAATCAGGATTATTTGTGTACCATCTCAACTAGTTGTCACTACTTTGTGTTGAGGACATTCAAAATCCTCTTTTTTAGTTACTATGAGATATACAGTAAATTGTTGTGATCTATAATCACCACCCAGTATTTTATAATGCTAGAAACTATTCCTCTCATCTGCAAGAGGAAAATAATTTCATAAAATGTGTACTATGAAAACACTATGCTCAGATTTAAAAATACAAATTGTACCAAAATGAACTCAAACTTTAATTCCATTTTTCCATGAATTTTTTATATACTTCATAGGTTTATTTTCTGCTAGTCAGCATTATTCGATCCTGCCCCCCACCGTCTTCCTCAGCTTTTAATAGTCATTTATAGAACCAAAGGAAAGTTTAGGACTGAATAAGCAATCAGAACTCAAAGCTGAAACAAATAAAAACAAAGGAATTAAGAACAGAAACACCAGGAAAAACAAAATGATAGGCAAGTAAGGTGTGTTTCTGTACAACATGGTTTGACTGTGAATAACTTACATGGATATAATAATGCAACTACTTATTATTGATCTAAGCCAAAATCTAATATAAATGTGTTGAGAGAATTGGGAAATGTAAAATGCATGCCTCTGTGTGTGTGTGTGTGTGTGTGTGTGTGTGTGTAAAGTCGTATTTGCAAGTGAAAGAAAGCAATATCCTCATTTTGCATAGTGAGAAAGTCAGTATAAGCTTAAAAAAAAGTCAAAACTTGTACAGTAAAGGGAACAATAATAGACACTGCCTCAATGATCATTATCAATGTGAAATGAGTTATACACACAAGCATTTAGTTTAGCACAGTGCCTTGGCCTCGCAAGAGCTACACAGCATCTGTTGAGGCTTTAGTCACATGAGTAATAAGGGTAAACTTTTCTTTATGTTTCCCTGAAGAGATTTAAACTCCAACATTCCTATTGCACTTTACCCACAGCTCAAAACAAACAAGTACCTGGAATTTTTTTTTTCTTTCTTCTATTCCAGAAATGATCAAAGATGGCAAAGATAACACAATGAGTCAAGATTTTTCAAAATTTTAAGAGAGTAGGAAACAGTGGGGATGGTCCCTAGAGTTAGCCAGTTTGTGAGGTTAAAAGCATGTTATCCATACTGCTAGTGCTACCAAGACTACTGACTCCAAAGGCAAGGAGTTAGGGTCCATCTACACAGAGAGAAAAGACCCCATGAGACCACCCTCACTTTTGACACCAACTAAGTTCAAGGGCTTCCCCAAAACTCCCTGAGTTTCAATAATTCATTAGAAGACTCACAGACTCAATGAAATGCATTATAATTACAGTTTTATTTACATTATATATGGTTACAGGGAAAGGATACATTAAAGTAAACCAAAAGAGACCCATAGGGCAGAGTCTGGGAGAGTCTCAAATGAAGTTTTCATTGTCCTCAGAAGGCACTACCTTCCCAGCATGGTAGTTTTGTCAACCCAGAACGCTTGAGCTTTTATGTCCAGAATTTATTGAGACTTCATTACATAGGGATGATTAATTAATTTACTAATTTTTGACATGGATGAACTCAGTTACTAGGTCAACCGATACCATCTGACCCAAAGCCCCCGCCCTAAATCATAAGTCTGATATTTCTGGTATGGCCAGCCCCACCTTATGACTATATCAGGCCAAAGGAGGAAGGAAAGAGGAGGGAGAAGGAAGGACATGGAAGAAAGGGAGAAGGAAGAAGAGAACAGAACAGGAAATTTTCTTAAGAGGAAAGTGATTACTTTCCCAAGCTCGGAACCATCACTTGTCACTGGTGATCACTTAGCCCTCCACATTAGCCAGAGCATTTGTATCCTTCCTGACCTTCACAGAAAAGATCCTATGAGGTGTTTTGTAGAGAAGGAAGCTGAGACTCAAGGAGATCAAGTACATGGCCCTACCTCCCCCAAATTAGGAAGAAAATACACTGGGAACAAAAGTTAGATTTTCTGGCCCCATATTCTTGCTCTTCCTCAAACAATTCGCAATATCTATTCTCCAAACTTGTATCAGTCTTCCTCTCTTAACTTCAATTCTGCACATCTTAGACTTCTAAAATGCTCATGGATAGTCTCTTTCCTTCCCTGTTAATTTCTTACCATTCTAATAAAGTTTTCCTTTGTTTTCAAATGTTGTCATAATGAGGCAGTCATTTGTCTCTTAGGTCCTTCCCACCACTCCCTATTGGTGAAATTGGCACATGTGTCAAAGGACTAACAAAGAGATCTTTCTTTTTTTGTTTGTTTTTTGAGAGGTTTTTGCCATAGGGCATGTGCGCTCACCAGAAAGCAAGAAATCACCTCTCAGAGGGCACAACCACACCACAATCCCTCCTCCATTCTCCTCTCAGGATCTTGGGCACTCGCACACACGCACCCAGCATGAGTTTTAAGCCACCGGGTCCGGGACTCAAACTGCAGTCGACTACATGTGAGTCCAGCGACATGGCCATTACACCAACTGCTGGTCCCACAAAGAGATCTTTCTAACAAGCTTCATTGCATGCAAAGGGTTGTTGTGCTAGGACTTCATGGGTGACTAGTGAGACCACAAGGGGCCAAGTGCAAGGACCATTCGACTTCAATGTTTCGACTCTGTTCTGCATCCAGTTTCTATGATTGTGCTTTTTGACCCTTGCTCTAATAAAAGCTTACCAACCAGCAGTGCTTTATCTAATTCCTGTTGAACACTGCTGGGATAAACAACACAAAATAAGCATTGGCCGAAACTATATGTGGTAAAATTTGTTATAGATAAAAACCTGAAGAATTAAGTGGGAAACAAACTCAGTAAAAATACATTTCATGTGTTTGTTTTTGTTTGTTTTACTACAAGGCACATGCTTTTGCTGGAGAGAGACAGAGAGAGGGGAAGTTAGAAATCACTCTTCAGGGAGGAGGTAATGCTGTAATTCCTTCTCCATTCTCTTCTAGGGACTTTGGGCAAACACACACATGCCCCATGTGATTTTCCAGCCACCAAGTCCAGAACTTGAACCACAGTCAGCCATATGGGAGGGAGTCCAACACCTTAACCACCACGCCACCTATTAGCCCCCCAAATACATTTTTTTTTATTGCTAAATGGAATGTTTGGGCACCAGAGAGAGAGAGAGAGAAATCACCCCCAATGGGGCATGGTCACACCACAATCCTTTTTCTTCCATTTATTCATCCTGTCAGGATCCTAGAAATGCACATACTTGAGCCCAGAGTGTTTCTCAAACCACTAGGGCTGGAATTTGAACTGCAGTAGGACATGTGGGATCAAATTCCCAATGCACAGTGCTTAACTGCTGCTCTACAGAGCCAACCCAGTAGTACGTTTTTAAAATAGCATCTACAGTATCTAAAACAGCACGTGGCTTAAACTGTTTATTAGTTAAATTGAATGGAAGAATCTAGTCTTTATATATTTATATAATTTGATCTGAGAAATAAACATAGTAGAAATAATTTCTGCGAAAGAAAACTCAGTCATAGGATATATCCTTGGGTAAAAATAGAGTCAAAAAATGAGGCTGGATAAGGCAGCAACGAAATGTGATGCTCTATGATGCAGTCTATGATAAGAAGGCTCCTGGTTCAAGTCTGGAGGCCTGTGTTGAATACTCCAGGAACATGATTGCCCATGGTCCAGGGATGGCCAAAGGCTAGGGGTGATGTCGAGACCCTGCTAGAGGTACTGTCTTTCCCTCTCTTTCTATGTCTTTCTCTCATTTATATAAAAAATAAATAAACTTTAAATAAATCAACTACAGAATAAAGTAATTGATCCTAATAATAATATTAATGATCCTTTCATTACAGAAGCTGAAAATGGTTTAACTATTTTACAGAAATGTTATTTAAAAATTGAATTATGAATAAAAAGACTGATCCTTAAAAAAGATTTTCTAATAAAATTCAACAATTTAGGTATAGTTCTCATATAAAACATTTGTATTAAAAACACAGAGGTAGGGCCAACAGATGGCATGATGGTTAAGGCACTGGACTCCCACATGGCTGACAATGGTTTAAGTCCCGGACCTGGTAGATTGCTTTCTCACTTTCTCTCTCTCTCCCTCTCTCTCTTTTTGTCTCTGGTAAAATTAAAAAATAGAAATACATAAATTAAATTAAATAAATACTCCTTTTAAAAATGCACAGAGATAAAATATGTATGGAGTTAATATGTAAGTACAAAGCAGTGAGGTCCAAATAACGAAGTCAAAAAACTATGTATTATTTTTCCTGTCTATGGGGCTGATTTGTAAAACTATTGGGTCATTGGAAAAGTCATGATGTATTTTTATATGCAAAAATGTGTCATTACTTTTCCGACAATCCAATATATAACCATTAACATTGCCAAATGCTAGGAGCTGCTGTTGAGAATAAGATCAATGTCTATAGAAAGATTGCCAATGTAAATCATTTGAATTTAGTTTACATACCACTTGAAATGTAGAAAAAGATGTCAAATCTTATCTTGTGGTCCTTACTAGGGTGTGGCTTCGGCCTAGGAAATTAAAACAGAAAAGACAAGACCAGCAGGTGGCTTAAATCACTGATACTCTCTTACCTCAAAACTCTCACAATGACCTCCAAGACCCCACCTGATCTAGATCCCCTTTAGTGACTTCTGCTGCCCACTCCCCCTTCCCTCACCAAAGCCCTTATCAGCCACACCAGTGGGGGAGGAGTGCAAAGAAGCTGAAAGGGAAAAGAGAGGGCTTTAATTAGTTCTGATTCAATTCATAAATGAGTCTGTATCAATTTACCTGATTTTAAGACAATTTAACAGATAGGCACCTGCCAGCTGTTAAAACTAGTCCGCACCCTGAAACCCACGCAAAACCCACTCTTGCTTCTCCTCTTCTGGTATCACCACTGTGAGTTTACCCTCTTGCCCCAAACTGACTTTTTTTTTTCTTTTTTTGGAGAGGCTTTTTTTTTTTCTTTTCGCTATAGGGCACATGCGTTCGCCAGACAGACAGAGAGAGACATAGACACAGAAAGCGAGAAATCACCCCCCAGGGGGGATGGTCACGCCGCAATCCCTTCTCCTCCATTCTCCTTTTGGGATCTTGGGCACACACGCACATGTGCCCGGTGTGAGTTTTAAGCCACCGGGTCCAGGATGCGAACCATGGTTGACTACGTGGGAGTCCAGCGACATAGCCATTACGCTAACTGCTGGTTCCCCCAAACTGACGTCTGTTGCACAGGGATCAGAATCTGTCCCCACACTCCAGTCTCATGCTTGGGCAGCCACCTGCTACTAGGCTAACCTGAGCTGACCACTCACATGGCTATCTGTTATGAAGCTCCAAAAAGAGGAAAACCCTCTTTTTGTTCTGGTCATCTCTGTTTGCCTGAACTACCCCCATAATGTTCAAGTAGTATGTTTCATATGTCTAATTCAAAGTACAAAACCTCCATGTCTGCCACAACCTTGCTTTTCCTCAGTTCAGCTGTACCAAGATGAGCCACTGGTTGGGTTCCTTCTCATAATAGCATTCACTGTCAAGCCATTCTAACTCAGCCAGAGCATTCCAACAGGCCTAGATGTATACCTGGTGAGATAGTAATGATGATAAAATCCCTCTCAGGAGTCTCTGAATTAAATAATGGACATATATATATATAGATAGATAGATAGATAGATAGATAGATGATAGATAGATGTTGCTGACCTTCTTAGTGCCACCCCATCTCCTCTCATCATTCCAGTCAGATTTGCTACAGTTGGTTTCTGATTGAATTCCATATCAATCTCTTGGTCTTAATTTACCTGGCATTTCTAAACCCACACGTTGCTGTATCAAGCTAGCTCTCCAGTCTTGAGTTTCACAACTACTAGACATGTTACAAAACAAAAATAAAATAAAACATCACACTGGGTTGAAGCCATCCCATGGCCTTTTTTTTCAACAAGTGGGGATTTGTGACATAAGCAGCTGCTCCAAAACCAAACAAACGACAGCACTCAGCCCAGAGTCTGAGCCTATCCAGGGGCCGAATTATGTTTGCTTTGAGGTTTTGTGAAAGGTCATGAGGCCTAACAAAGTTCAGATGAAACTTGGCTGTTTCTCCGTTAGGCTTTGGCTCAGAACTTTTGGCTTTTCATGTGGTTTGGAGTTTTCAGACACAGCGCTTTGCACAGCGCTAATAAATGATTCTTTCTCAGCATGAAAAGCAATTAAACATATGGCCTCTTGGGTTTGGGTCTTAGAATCAGTATTTATTTATTAGGAGTGGGAGAAGGGCTAAATGCCCTCGAAGAGGGATCACAAATAATGAGGTAGGTGAATTTGCTGAAGACACCACATTTTAGATGACTGGAGGCCTGAAAGGCAAGAGAGAAACTCCTGAGGAACCAATAAAATTAAGCAACTGGGAAACTTACTAATGAATGGAATTTAGCATCAATCTACAAGACGTAAGTCAGAACCACTTGCAAAGCCGCAGGGGTGGCCACATGAAAAGACTCCAGCACTATCTTTCTTCAGCCTTCACTGGCCACTCTGAAGGGTGAAGTTTCTAGTACATCAAACTCTTGGGGCTTCCTCTATGAGAGTGTCTTGGTGAGTGAAGCAACTTGGATCACCCTTTAACTCACACTGGGAGTGGGGTTGGGAGCATTCTCTAACTGTTCTTGGGCTGCCATATCAAAGTACCATGGACTGGGTGACTTAAACAACAGTACTTTATTTTCTCACAGTTTTAGGGACTGGACATCCAAGATCAAGATGTCAGCAAGGCTGGTTTCTTCCATGACCTCTCTCCTTGCTTGTACATGGTCATCATCTTCCTTTGTCTTCACATAGTCTACCTTCTGTGTGTGTGTCTATGAGTTGATCTTCTCTTATAAGGACATTAGTCATACCACAATAGGCCCTAACCAGACAGCTTCATTCAACCTTAATTACCCCTTTAAAGGTCCTAACTGCAAATCCAGTTATATTCTGAGATTCTTAGGGTTAGGACTTTAATATCAATTTCAGAAGAAAATTCAACCCATAGCAGTCCTTCAATTTAGTGCTCAAATTACAGGCATGAACCAACTCCCCAATCCTGAATTAAGAATTACAAGGTAAGACAAACCCTGTTGGAAGGAATGTTCTTCTTCCCCTTGTACATCATGCCTTCAGCTGGGCATCAAATGATCAAACCCAGGCCGGCCTCATAGTACACTGGGTAGTCACTGCACAAGGAAAACCAAATCCTACATGGTGGATTGGGGTATGAATCTCACCCCCCAGCAGCTTTGAAAAACACACTGGAAATAATAAAATTAAATTAAGCAACTGAGAAACAAAATTAAGCAACTAGAAAACTTACACACGTGTCCAGGATCCAGAGAGGATGGACAATTGGAGGGAAAGGATTATGGCATAATGAAACCCCATTGAGAATATGTTTCCCCTTCTCTCTCTCTCCCTTAATGAACACACACTCCTTCTGGTATGAAAAAAATTATCAAACCTGAAAGGAAGAGAAACAATAATGCAGCAGACCCAGGTGTGCAGAAAAAAATGTATAATTTTTCCTCATTTATTTTCAGAGATAGTTTCTGCTTATGGAGAAGAATAGGTCCATAAAGACCACTCTCCAAATAACTTCCCTATGAACTCAGCAGAATTTACTTATTGCTTCACTGTAAAATTTACTAAGCACATATTATGTAGGGGTCATTTGAGTTATAGCTGTGGTCTGTCAGTGCTTTCTTTCACTTAAGTGGGAGAGTTTGACAATAAAAGAAATAAATTGATAGATAAGTGAATCTTTCTTGCTTGGGTTAGGGCACCCAAAAATCATTGGCAGATTGATTGTATTAATTGGGACAGCTCTCTATATGCTTCTCTATCCATGTCCTTTGCTATGTGACTGCAGTTCTTCCCATCAAGAGTAGAGTCTTGGGGACCAGCAGTTAGCTTAATGGCTATGTTGCTGGAAGAGAAAGGCAGAAGAGTGAAAACTACAGAGATGGCAGCAGGAGGAATTTACTGGCTATTATTGCCTTTGAAGATGAAGGAAGGGGCCACGGCCAAGGAATGTGGGCAGCTCCGAGAGGCTAGAAAAGGCAAAAAATAGCTTCTTCCCTAGAGGCTCCAGAAGGAACACAGCTTTGCCAACACCCTGATTTTATTTCAGTGAGACCCATTTCAGACTTCTGATCTCCAGAATCGTAAATAAATTATGAATGAATTTAAGCCCCTAAATTTATATCATTTGTTATAGCAGCAATGAAAAACTAATACAAGGTCAAATCCTTGAGGGCAGGAATTACACAGAGAGAGACAGAGAGACAGAAAGCGAGAAATCACCCCCCAGGAGGGATGGTCACGCTGCAATCCCTTCTCCTCCATTCTCCTCCCGGGATCTTGGGCACGCACGCATACGCGCCTGGCGTGAGTTCTAAGCCACCGGGTCTGGGACGCGAACCGTGGTTGACTACATGGGAGTTCAGTGACATAGCCATTATGCCAACTGCTGGTTCCCACATCTTTCTATTTTTGTCTTCCAAGTTCCTTTTATAAAACTTGTCTTGAAGTAGTTATACTTGTTGAAGAAAACACAGAATCAAAATTATCTAGTCTACTCATGACTCTTGAACTTTCTGGGTCTACAATCCATGAAAGAGTAGTTTACCTGGAGGAAGAGATCTGATTTTGCCTATAAAAATTTGTTTTAAAATAGCTTTTAATCTATCTACTACATAATCATTGAGAAAAATCACTTACCCCCCCCAAAAAAAAACGAATGCAGGAATGGAAGGCACTCTTAGTGTCTGGGTTGTCAGGAAAGCAGCTGTGCTAATCATGGGGCCCCAGGATATGCCCAGCTTCCCAGATGGGCAGGGAAAGAACATATTGTTCCTCCCCCAGAGCAGTTGGCCCTGGTTTCTGTTGGATCTGGATTCCTGAGTCTTATGGGCACTAGTTGCTACAGTTTGGCAAGAGCCTCCAGCTCTGGCATTTCCAGAAGGTCTGCTCTATTACCAACCTGGAGTGGGCACCTCCTATCATCATTATAATCTTGTTTTTATAGCAGTACCAACAACAGATGATCTGCAAATCCCACAACCCGTTCATGAAATGAGAGCTAGCGCATTGTTTTAAAGTCTGTTTCCCTTCACTGAAAGCTCTGTACCAGGAGATCTGAGCTCTAGGGTCTAGTCTGGCTCTCACTCTAACCAATTATATGACCTTGATCGAGTTCCTCACCTAGCAAGTAAAGGGGTGGACATCTGTGGTTACTGTAGATCCTGAAAGTCTCTGATAGTTATACAATTTCCAAACACACTAATGCCTGAAAATACCAGTGCAAACTATCCCCACCAAAGAAAGCATTTCATTGGAACAGAAATAAAAGCTAGAACCTGAAGAAGAAAAAAAAAAGAAAGAAAGGAGGGAGGGAAGCATAGGGAGAAAGAATTTATTGAACACCTCATAAGTACTAACCCATTCTCCTGCCTCAGCTCACCCACATGCTAAGACAGAGCGTCACAGAATTTTCCACTAAAGTACATCTGACCTTAAAGGAAAATAGCAACAACCTCTGGGGATCAAGCCTTTAATGGGGAAGAAACCTGAAGCTTCATTTTTTGTTAAATACCAGTGCAAACTATCCCCACCAAAGAAAGCATTTCATTGGAACAGAAATAAAAGCTAGAACCTGAAGAAGAAAAAAAAAGAAAGAAAGGGAGGGAAGCATAGGGAGAAAGAATTTATTGAACACCTCATAAGTACTAACCCATTCTCCTGCCTCAGCTCACCCACATGCTAAGACAGAGCGTCACAGAATTTTCCACTAAAGTACATCTGACCTTAAAGGAAAATAGCAACAACCTCTGGGGATCAAGCCTTTAATGGGGAAGAAACCTGAAACTTCATTTTTTGTTAAAATTGTGTTCTATTCCATAAGAGTCTTATTTATTCTGCATAGTAAAACCATGCTCCTGGAAGATGCAGTATGTTAATCTTGTTGTGTACAGACTCCTAGATCAATTCGTTTCTCTCTGAGATGGGATAGTACCGATTTGGAGGTAAACACCTGGAAGTTGAGACAAAGAACTTACTTTGTAACCCAAGGTTGTGAAGAAACTGGAAAGTTACTCAATTTACTAGCACCAGAGAAAAAGAGCAAGTAAAACAAAATTCAGAAATACTGGCTCCAGAAAATTGGGATGATGGGTTGACTTGGGCAATCTTTCCTCCCCCATGGTCTATACCAAATAGAAGCTGTAACTGTTTCATACTCTGTTTTCAGCAGTGAGGCAGGTTAGTAGTCTGTTTGCAACATTGCCAGCAACTTATAAAAGCAGATTTGGGGGTATTTATTCTCAAAATTAATAGAAGTCAGGGGGAGACGGTATAAAATTCTCAGCAAGTTTAGGTCACATACTTGAGGATTCAGAAGGAGGGTCTAAACAGACAGTCTTAGCCACCAAGAAGGAAGAGATAAGATGAGGCTGAGCCATGGATCAAGCAGAGTAGATGACCCCTTGTGAGACTCCTGGAAGTCCAACCAGGAAAAGCCTAGATGCAAAGGAGCTGTGAGTACAGCATGCCCTGAAGATCATCCCCTGGGCTGCTGGGAGGTGGACATAATGTGGACATGTACATGCTGGCCACAAAGTAAACCCAAGTGCCAACTAGTATTATTATCATCATCATTGATCTGGAATGAGGGCACCTGCCTTGGTGACAAAATCAACCATCAGGAACAGAATTCAAAACCAAACAGTAAGCAAAAGGCACCGAGGCTGCACTGCAGAGCTGCAAGGGTTCTGAAGAAGTTGAAAGGCTGGAACCAGATCTAGAAGCCAACAAATAAAATAAAAGCCATTTGGAAGAGAACTTTTTCCTGGGCTCATAGGAATTCGGACTCAAAAGATAAAGGGGCCACATGGTGGCATAGCAGTAAATACAACATTCTGCAAAGCTACCCACATGGGAGGGTTCCAGGTTCACATCCAGACACCTTCTGTGTATGCAAGGTATGCACATGCCCATGATCTGGGGCTGGCCAAAGCTGGGGGCAGATTACAGTATCAAGACCCCATCGCAGGTGCTGTATCTTTGTCTCTTGCATGCTCTCTCTCTCTCTCTCTGACTTACTCTTTCATGGAAGAAATAAACTTAAAAAAAATTTGAAGGATTCAAAATAACACTGAATACAAATGAATAGAACCCTACAGAACTAGAATTGGTAAGAAGAGCAGTTAACAGAGAATGTGGAAAGACATTATAATGTAGAATTTAGGCTCATGGACACAGTCTTGAATCCTGACCACCACATTTCATTGTGTGACTTTTGACAGGCAGTGTAACCTCTCTGAGCCTGTTTCATACTATTTTAAATGAGCATAATTAGAGTACTTGCCTCAAAGGATTTGGGGCAGATCAAGTGAAATAAATCATGAGACACAGAAATGTCGGCTTTTCCAACTATTAGCTATTATACAGCATTGCCAAGTAAGTGAATTGTGCTTTGTCTATATTAAGATTATGAGATTGGGTAGGGAAAAAAAATTTTGCTAGGAAAAAAAAAGTTTCTTCAGCATTCCCAGATTTTGATTTGGAATAGCCAAGAGTTAGTAAGTATAAAGAAGAAGAAAAAGAAGAAGCAAAAGAAGAGGAAGAAAAGGAGGAGAGGAGAAAGAGAAAGAGTGGGAAATATGGTGGAAAAGATCAAGGATAGAGAAGAATGAGGGAAGAAAGGTAAGGAAATACTACCCTGGTAATTATCAACAATATAATTTAACATGAGAGCATTTCAAAACAAATCATCAATTGACCCTTCTTACTTCTCTCACTTTTCAGCTCATCCCTTAGATGTTAAAGTTCCCCAGAGGCCTTCCTTTGGCCCTATTCTCTTCTCACTTTTTAAGATCTTTATTCTCTTATCACTTTATAAGATCTTCTTGGTAATATAATCGATTTCAATTATTTCACCTACTGCCCATTCTTTAATCCTCAAAACTTTTGCTTCTAGCCTGGATTTCTCTCTTGAGCTTCAAAGTTGACCTGGATTTAAATCAAAGCCAACACAAAATAATTCTCCCATTTCCTCATTTAAAAAATCACTTGCACTTTTTTCTTTATCCCTAAAGTTAGTAGTACCTCCTCCATTCCTCCAAATCAGAAAGGTGGTAACCATGCAAGACTTCCTCTTCCACTTCTGCCTTAATTTTCCATAAGAACTGTTTTATATTTCCATTCTTGTGTTTACTGCTTCAGTGTAAATCATCAATCCTCAGCTAAACCCTGGTAAAATTACTCCACTTGGTCTTCCTGGTGCTGAACCTATCAATCCAACCCATCCTCTATAATCAGACAAATGCAATGTGATACATGACATTTCATGGAAAATATTTCAAGAAATCATCTTCTAATGTACAGGATAAAAATATAGGTGCCTTGTCTTAATTTAAAAATCCCTTCACCTGACAGCTGCCTATCTATCCAGCTACATCCATCTTCCTCTTCTCTATTCCACAACCTACATCCGTGAACACCTTGCACTCCATCCTGATGGAATCATTTATTCAGATGTTCTTCACTCTGCACGGAGAATTTCTGATTATCCCATCTGCCTGGTAAACTCCTGGCTAGCCTTTCAGACTATGATAAAATGTTACTTTTTATGGCAATCTTCCTCTGACTTCACTAAGCATGGCTAAATGCTCCTACACCACTTTTCTTTATACAATTCTGTTACAGTACTTACCATATTATATGATTATTTGTTCAGAATATGGTATCTACCTGGATTAAAAGGCTCTGATGGCAAGATTATCTCTTATTAATTTTTGCAATCCCAGTACCTAATAAATTGCCTAGAACATAATGGTAATTAATAATCATTTCCTTCAAAGGCAGGGAAACTATATCCAGCATCTTCTCTGACCATGATGGAATTAGACCTGATTTTAATTTCAAGAGAAATCCTCAAAAATACACAAATACATGAAAACTACATAACCTACTCCTGAATGACTTCACAACTACTGGTGAAATAAAGACTGAGATCAAAAGATTCACAGAAGTCAATGACAATGAGGACATGAGTTTCCATAATCTTTGGGACACTGCTAAAGCAGACATAAGAGGGAAGTTCATAGCAATTAGTACACATAAGAAGACAGAAGGAAGGCAAATGGATCATCTAACATTGTGCCTCAGAGAATTGGAAAAGCAACAGCACAAAAATCCAAAAAACTCCAGGAGAAAGGAAACAACAAAGATATGAGCAGAAATAAATGAAATAGAAAATAAATGAACTATACATAAAATAAATGAGAGTAAAAGCTGGTTCTTTGAAAAGATAAAGAAAAGTGATACACCACTAGCCAGACTTATTAAGAAGAGATAAAGGAACCAGGTAAATCAGATCTGCAATGAAGCAGGCAATATAACAACAGACATAGTAGAAATACAAAACATCATTAGAGGATACTATGAACAACTACATCCCAAGAAACAAGACAATCTGCATGAGATGGATAAATTCCTGGGCACATATAATCTACCAAGATTGAGCCAGGAAGATGTACAAGTCTGAACAGGCCCATAAAAGCCAGGAGATTGTATCAGTAATAAATAACCACTCAAGAAAGAAAAGCCTGGGTCCTGATGGCTTCACCTCTGAATTCTACAAAACTTTTGAAGAAGAGTTAACCCCAACACTGCTCAAGTTATTTCTAAAAATCCAAATGGGTGAATCTCTCCCTAATTCATTCTATGAAGCCTCCATCACCCTTATCCTTAAAACAGATATGGACAGGACAAGGAAGGAAAACTATAAACCAATATCTCTGATAAATATAGATGCAAATATTCTCAACAAGATACTAGCAAATTGCATTCAACCACTTATAAAAAGGATTATACATCATGATCAGGTAGGCTTTATTCCAGGAATGCAAGGTTGGTTCTACATATACAAAACCATAAATGTAATACACCATATTAATAGAAAGATAAAAACCATATAATCATATCAATTGATACAGAAAAAAGGTTTTAATAACATACAACATCCCTTCATAATCAAGACTCTCAGCAATATCAGCATAGAAGGGTCATTCCTCAACACAATAAAAGCTATCTATGAAAACCCAGAGTGAACATCATCTTGAATGGAAAAAAGCTGAAAGCTTTTCCACTAAAAACTGGTGCAAGACAAGGATGCCCACTTTCTCCACTTTGTCACTATAGGACTGGAAGTCCTTGCCAATGCAATCAGAAAGGAGAATAAAATAAAAGGCATTAAAATAGGAAAAGAAGAGGTGAAACTTTCTCTATTTGCAGATGATATGATTGTATACATAGAAGACCCAATGGTATCCATGAAAAAAATTCCTGGAAGTAATACATGAATACAGTAAAGTTGCAGGATACAAAATCAACATACAGAAATCTATAGCATTTCTATATACAAACAGACAGACTGAGATAGAAGTGAAAAAAGTAATTCCATTTACTATAGCCACAAAAAGTATAAGATACTTAGGAAAAAAATTTAACCAAAGGAGTTAAAGACCTCCACAATGAAAACTATGAGAAGCAAAAAAAAAAATTGAAAATGACACAAAAAAGTGGAAGGACATCCCATGTTCTTGGATTGAAAGAATTAATACAATCAAAAATGGCAATTCTACCCAAATTAATCCACATATTTAATGCAATCCCAATCAAAGTATCAGACACATTCTTTACAAATCTAGAAAAGACAATCATAAAATTTGGAATCATAAGAGACTTAGTATTGCTAAAGCAATCCTGAACAAGAAGAGTGAAGTGGGCAGTATCTCACTCCCAGACTCAAAAATATACTGCTGTGGTAATCAAAACAGCATGGTACTGGCACAGAAACAGACAGGTGGACCAATGGAACAGAACAGAGTTCCCAGAAATAAATTCCCAAACATACAGTCAACTGATTTTTGACAAGGGGTACCAGTCAATCCAGTGGGAAAAGGAAAACCTCTTCAGCAAAGGGTGCTGGATAAACTGGGTATCCACCTGTAGAAAGATTAATCTGAACCCATACTTCTCACCATAGACAAAAATCAACTCAAGGTGGATCAAAGATCTAAACCTAAGACCTCAAACTATAAAACTGCTCTTAGAAAACACAGGAAACTCTGGGAGACATTGGGGTAGGCAAAGACTTCCTAAATAAGACCCCCCCCACCACCCCCAGCAAAGCACAGTCAATATTTCCCAAAACGGACAAGTGGGATTACATCAGACTAAGAAGTTCTTGCATAGCAAAAGACACAGTAATTAATGTGAATAGACAGCCCTCAGAATGGGGAAATATTTTTGTAAATTATGCGTCAGATATCCCCCCTGGGGGGTGATTTCTCGCTTTCTGTCTCTATGTCTCTGTCTGGCTGGCGAGTGCACGTGCCCAATATTTCCCAAAACGGACAAGTGGGATTACATCAGACTAAGAAGTTCTTGCATAGCAAAAGACACAGTAATTAATGTGAATAGACAGCCCTCAGAATGGGGAAATATTTTTGTAAATTATGCGTCAGATATCCCCCCTGGGGGGTGATTTCTCGCTTTCTGTCTCTATGTCTCTGTCTGGCTGGCGAGTGCACGTGCCCTATAGGGAAAACCTCTCCAAAAAAAAAAAAAAATTATGCGTCAGATAAGGGACTGATAACCAGAATACACAAAAAACTTAAGCAGCTGTCCTGAAAAAAGATGAACAACTCTATTAAAAAATGGGAGAATTAGTTGAAAAACCACTCTCGGGGATGATATGTGAATAGCCAAATGGCATATGAAAAAATGCTCAACATCCCTCATTGTAAGGGAAATGCAGATCAAAACAACAATGAGATACCACCTAACCCCA
>NW_006198305.1:2963872-3045874 GCF_000334495.1 Tupaia belangeri chinensis
TGGTGAAAGAGGAACTCTCTTACACTGCTGGTGGGAATGTAAATCGGTCCAGCCACCATGGAGAACAATTTGGAGATTCCTTAAAAATCTACAAATAGAACTTCCATATTGATCCATCAGTCCCACCCCTTGGTATCTACTCAAAGGACAGAAGAATTCTTAACTGGAAAAGTGCTTGCACATTGATATTATTGCAGCATTTTTCACAATTGCCAAGACATGGGACCAGCCCAAATGCCCACAAACAGATGACTGGATTGAAAAACTGTGGTACATATACTCTATAGAATACTACTCAGTCAAAAAAAAAAAAAAAAAAAACAAGATCCTGGCTTTTGACAGAAGTAGATGAATATGGAAGATTTACTGCTGAGTGAAGCAAGCCAGGCTATGAAGGAGAGACATTGTATGTCTCCACTTAATATATACCAAGTGTCTGCACTCTATGACCAAAACTGAATGACTAAGGGATATAGAAACAGTAAATTGTTGTGAATACCAAATATAGGGTAGGAAGAGGGTGGGTGAAGGAATAGTCTGATGAAGGACATTAAGGAGAAAAATAGAGAGGCATAGCATTAATGGGACAAAGAAATGAGGTATTAGCTGTTGAAGATAACTTTATAGTATTATCAGCAGGACTGGGGAGCAATGCACACATGTTGAAATATTCACTCTGCAAGCTAAATAGTGTGATTGAATATATAAAAGAACTTGAAATAAAATAAAAAATAAATAATCATTTCTTAACTCAGTAATTGAATGAATGGAGAAATAAAGAATTCTTGAAAGGATGTGAATGTAGTTATACCTATGAACCCAACTCAACTAATCAAAATTTCAACCAATTTAAAACAAACATCTAAATCTCTTACTATAAGGAGACAAAAATTCCTGTAAAGAGCCTAGTGGCTACTTGGGGAATGCCACCTTGATGACAGTGTCCAATGAGGTCTTTATATGCCACCAAGAATCTGAACTGCAATCCTAGAACTGTGTTCAATCTGTGTGCTCTGTGGTGCTCAGGTTTAGAAGAATATCAATTTATTCATTAGCCACAAAACTATAAGTGATCAAAACAAACTGCTAGCTTTCTATAGTCAATACTTTCTCAGTATGGGAATCAACAGGGAAAACAAGACTATATTCAGATGGATTTTTTAAACATGAAATTAGGTGAAGAGGACTCAACTCATTTTACTCATCCAACCAACTATTCAGTATTCTCTCTTTATCCTTGAACTAATGAAAATAGTCCCCAAGAAAGCCAGTGTGCCGTCTTTTCTAGACAGTGATAGAAATGCTTGAAAAATTTGTTTCCATACTTTCTTACATTCTAGACTTTTTGCGGACAATCCCCTTGGTTAGCTGGGAAGAATGTCTAGGTCTCATTTTAGACTGAATAATACAGTTGTATACATTCCTTAGGCTACACTCAGGTTAATTAAATATCTCAGTCACTTGTGTTCAGATTATTGCTTAGGGAAAGTTAACTATATCAGAAAACTGATTGAACTGAGAAGAAGTTTTAAGGGAATTTTGTTATACCTTTGTGCTGAATATAACATATGTATGATTTTTAAAAGAAGTCTAGATTATTAAAGGTTCATGCTAGTGGGGAGCATTTAAACAGAAATGGAAAGGCTAAATGGAGGGGGGGAAAAAAAAGACACTATAAGGCCAGCAGATGGCACGGAGGTTGAGGTAGCTGGATCCCACAGGGCCCACTATGCAGTTCAAATACCAGACCCAGAAGCTGGAAAATCACATCCAGTGTGTGTGCGTACGTGCCTAAAATCCTGAGAGGAGAACGGAGAAGGAATTATCATATGGACATCCCCTCCAGGGGGTGATTTCTCACTTTCCTTCTCTCTGTCTTTCTCTCCTCCAGTGAGTGCGTGTGCCCTACAACAAAAATCTAAAAAACAAATAAAAAAGGCAGTATGTAAGTAATAATAATAAAATAAACTGAGCTAGTTTCTTCCTCTTTTATTTGCTGGGAGCTCAGTTGTAGAATGAGAAGGTTAAAAGATTTCTGAAAAGAGAAACTCACCATAGTAGACCATGATTGTCAATCTCTTCATCCCTAGACACCTGGCATTTCCATGGTATCACATGAAATTGATCCGGGACCTGGGTTGGAGGAGACAAGCAGTTTTGGAGTGGAGAGAGGCAGATGGTCTCTTACAGAAGGACCTGGTGGGCTGAGTCGGGGGGAGGGGGTGACGACCACTGAAAAAAGGGAAAGCCCCTTGGAAGTGACACACTTATGTGTTTCAAATATACCTGGGTAGAAATCCCACAGGTGATCAAGGTTTGGACACAGAATAAGAAGGTCACATTTAAAAAGTGTTTCCCCAGAACCAACCAGCTGGAAGAAATGCTTCAAGTTGAAGCATCTTCTCTCAGAACCCATAACAATTTCTCTTTTACTGAGAGATCAGGAAAATGAACAATCTCACCTTAGGCCTTTTTAAATTTTTTTTTTTCCTACTTCTACTTTCTCCAGATCCTTATATTCACAGGTTCTGAGCTAAGGAAATTCTGACTGAGGTATAACCAAGGAAGGATTCAGTTCTTGTAGGGCCTATTTTGTGGGATTGTTGTGCAGATTTAGAGATAATATATATGATCCCTGGTTCAATGCTTTGCATAGAATAAGGACTCACTAAATAATAGTTATGTAAGGAAAAGGTCATAAAGCAAGGAGTCTAGTTAGGAGATTCTCTCAATGGTCCAGTCAAGAGATAATTAGGGCTTCCACTGGTTCTACAGCAGTAATGATAGACCTGGAGAAGAAGGGACAGCTATAAAAGAAGTTAAAAAGCTACTGCTCCATGGAATGGTAGTACTATGCTGCTCAAGAGATAAAAGATCCCACATGGTAATCATGATTCAAATTCCAGGCTGGTGGGGCCAGGAGATGGAGTGGTGTTTAAGATGCTGGATTCCTACATGGATGACCATGGTTCAAGTCCCAGACCTGGAAGCTTGAAAAATCATATGTGTGTGTATGCCCGAATTCCCAGAAAAAAAGAATGAAGAGAAAGAAAACGCAAGTGTCTCATGCCAAAAAAAAAAAAAAAAAAAAAACAGATTAGTCAGCCCAAAACATACCAGGCATGCAAGTGCCCAGGATCTGATGGGCTAGAAGACTGGAGGAAGAGAATCATGTATGACTGTACTATGTGGAGAATGATGCTCACCTCTCTCTTCTCTCTCTCTCTTTCTCTCTCTCTCTCTCTCTCTCTCTCACACACACACACACACACACACACACTGACCACATTACGCACATGCTCTATTAATAAGGGGTGAAAGAAGTGACAATTTTTTTTCAAAGTTAAGAAGAAAGAAGTAGCAGCGTGTGCCTGCTGATTGAATTTAAAGAATGATTTAAGGAATGGGAAGAAGAAAACACTCGCCAAAGAAACTGAGAAAGAACAAACAGAGCACCAAGCATCAAGTACTATCAGATTATTTAGTATCCCAGCATGCACCTTGGGATTGGACACACCTAGGATGTTAAATAGAGAAATTATACACTTGTCCAAATGTATAAATATTAAATAAGGGAGGAAAATGAATACATTGATAAAAGAATGAATGTTTTTATTCACAATTATAGTCATATAAATTAAAGTACTGAAAAAAAGACGGTAAGTTTTCCGAAAGTACATTCAGAGTGTAATAAAAAGAAGCTAGAAGAGAATGTTAGGATAACTAGTAAATTACTAGCGATGTAGGAAAAAAAGCAGAGTTAAATCACCACTTTCATTTTCCTCAGGATAAAACAGATTTTTCAAATAAATAATCTCATGTGCTTCTCTGTTAATAAACAAGAGCCCAGTTGAGAAAGGACATTTAATTGGATGCCAGTGCTCTAATCTCAGCTCCATAACTTACCCTGTGTCCATTAGGAGATTCCTTATTCAGTTTTGTTCTATCTTGAAATTCGACACTAGTTATACTGCATATAGTGAGTAGAAAGAAGTTAAGCAGTTCAGCTATCGGGAAGAAAGGAGACAATACCTGCTATAAAATGCATTCATTGGCATGGAATAAATCAAGAGACATTACTAATCTTCAGTTTCCGATGTTATGCTGGTAGAAACAACTTTAGTTTCTTGCAACATTCTTTCCTACTAAACCCAAACATGGGCTTTAAACTTAGAGCTCAATGCTCTAAGTAGCCAAGACCAGTTAAAAGTTAGCATCACGGAAAAATCCTATTTATCATTTTAGTTTATCAGTCAGGATTGGCTAGGTGATGCTACAGTAGTAAGTAACTCCAAAAATCTCAGTAACTTGAAACAACAAAGATATTTCTTTTTTAAGTTACTTATCCTTTAATAGCTGCCTGGGGACTTCGCTCCACATCACGACTGTGATTACTTGAATACCCTAACTAATAATGTACCCTTACCCAGAACATTGGGTGGGGGGGAATCTGGCTTCCACTTGGAAGTGACACCTCATGCCTCTCCTCCTCTTCCATCAACCAAAGTAGTCACACAGCCACACCTGATGCCTAGTGGACAAGAAAATAGAATCTTGGCCATGCACCTGGAAAGAAACAGCCAGAATATTGGAAAACACCCCTAATGACTATCATATTGGTGTAGTCACAGAGAAATGTGGTCCAGCTGTAAAGCCCAAATCGTGTCAGTGACCTCTACTCTTCTTTGCAGTTCAGTCTGTAGTTAGTCCTCAGGAGCTTAAAATCTATTTTAGAAGAAGAACATTCAAGAAAACAGGCAATTGAGATGATAAAGAGCTACCACAGCATACCCATGGGGTGCGATAGGCACATGTAGGAGAAGCACTTCACCCACATCTGGGGATCAGGAAGGAGCAATATCTGAGCTCTTAAAGAAGTGATAGTCGTTTACCAAATAGAATGGGGAAGGAAAGGGAAAGAACCGTTCACATAAGCAACAGTGTGTGCAAAACCCCAAGTGAGAGGAAATGCCTAGTTATAGAAACAGTAGATGATATACACAACTAGAAAAAGTGCCAGAGAGAGCTGGCTGAGGCAAGGTGGGCTTTATCACAGAGGGCATTATAGTCAAGAGGGGGCTGAGGTCATCGTAGCCAAGAGGTGCTGGGGTTTTAAGTAAAATAGAAGAACCCCATAACCAGATTTACATTTGAGACTTACCCAGGGTCACAAAGCAAAAAGTTAGCATCAATTCTGCTTAAAACCAGTCAGTAGTGTGGTAGTTAAGGAAGCTGGATCCCACATGGCCAACTTCCTAGTTCCAGTCTCAGATTTGGCAGCTTGAAAAACATGCCAGGCATATATGCATAAATGCTCAAAATCCTGAGAGGGGGACAGAGCAGAAGGATTGTGCCATGGCCATCCTTACTGGGAGTGATTGCTTACTTTCCATCTCTCTCTCGCACAAGAACATGCACCCTATAACAAAAGCAAAAAAAAAAAAAAAAAAAAAAAAAAGAAATCTTCTGTACGTAGTTTTTTGTTGAGAACATTTGTGGCAAAACTTACTGAAATTAGTGCATATGTTGTCACTTGAAAATGAAGGAAAGTATGTCTTTTTTAGTTAGACGTATTTAAAAATAACTTCTAAACATGTCTTATTTTCCATGACCCTATTTAGAAAAATGTCTCTAAAAGCAGAACAGCATGAACAGTGCAATGCACTGACTTTCTGACCAAGAACTGGTGAGAGGGTCAAATTAGATCAAGACCCAAGTTGGCTCCAGGCATAAGCATATGAGATGATTCTGGCCTTCAGACACAGGAGAGACATCTGCTGGTGGGACATGAGAGGCAAGGCCCTTTTCTCTGAAGGAATTCTCCAGCACCAAAGAATGAGGCATTTAGTGTGTGTGTTTTCTGCATATTCACTTGGTACTTGAACCGAATTCTGAAAGGATCATTTGCTTAGCAGGGACTACAGATGGCTAGACCCCACTGCATCAGCAAACAGAGCCCTAGCAAGAGACCTAGCAAGTCAGACCAAGCCTCAGGGAGAGGCTTCCCCAAGAGGAACCTTCCACCTCTTCAGAAAGCTTCCATCATCCTGGTACTCCCAAGCATGAAAGAAGCCAGGTAATCCAAGAGAGCTATGGGAAGAAAATGTGTCATCCTATGGGCAGACCTTTGAGAAGATCTATGTTCTTGAGCCAGTCAGGTTGCATAGTGGTTAAGGCAGCTGGATCCCATATGTCTTAGTGCATGGTTCAAGTCCCTGATGTGTTGGCTTGGAAAATGTGCCAGGCACATATGTGTGTGCATGCTCAAAATCCCAAGAGGAGAATGGAGGAGAAGGCAGTGCAATGTGACCACCTCGGGAGGATTTCTCGCTCTTTCTTTCTTTCTTCAGCATGCATATTCTATAACAAAAACATTAAAAAATAAATATTTAAAAAATCTATGTTCTTGTTCCCTCCATCGTTTTCTTCCCACAAACCAGAACATCTCTAAAGGAAAATGGAATTTGCTTCACATTTATGTTTCCTAAAATTAATCATAATTTTTATGTGGTGGCTACATTTCAGCCTTAGATGATATTTCCATTTCATTATTATTATTATTATTATTATTATTTCATTTTGCTATGGGACGTGTGTGCTCGCTGGAGAAAGTGAGAGAAAGAGAGAGAGAGAGAAAGTGAGAAATCACCCTCCAGGTGGATGGCCACACCACAATCCCTTTTCCTCCACTCTCTTCTTGGGAGTTTGGGCATGCACACATAGGCGCATGCTTTTCAGCATGTTTTTCAAGCCACAGTGTCCAGGACTCAAACTGTGTAGTTGGCCGTGTGGGCTCCAGCTGCCTTAACCACTACTAAGAGACAGTTCCAATTCCTTCCTTGTCTCTGTAAGAAGCAGGATGGCAAGGAGAAAAATACGCTACTTTTTTTCTTGAATGTTATTCATTTCCATACTTCACAACAGTATGAGTCTTTATAACATTTATTTTCCAAAACCCCCATACCTCTGAAAAGCAGGATTAATAATCAAGATACAATTTTCAATCCAGAATTTTTTAAAGAACTATAAATTAATTAAAGTAAATGAACTATCAGTGCCTCAGTTTAAATAAACAGAAACTAACTTTGGAACTATTAAAATTCTTTTTTAAAAAATTTTAATGCCAGAAGACATATTGCATATGCCAGAAAAAGAGAGCAGGAAAGGAGAGAAAAAGAGAAAGAGAGAGTCCTACAGTTGGACCTGGTGATGAAACCTCAGCTAGTACGAAATCCTATATATAATGTTTTTTCCTACCCACACATGCCATTTTTACATTAGGCACAGTAAGAGATTCACAATACTTAATATTAACATATAAATATTATAACAATGCACTGTAATAAAAGCTATGTGAATGTGTTCTCTCTCTCTCTCTTAGAATATTAGACCACAGTTGACCATAGGCAACTAAAATCACAGAAAGTGAAACTGCAGATAAGGGGAGACGACTGCAAAATAAAGACTATAAAATTATTTAGTTCACTCTTCAAAGGACATAGTATTTCATTATTCAAATCCATTTACATACATGTAAAGCGTGAAAATTCAGGTGAAATTCAGAGAGACATGGTTCTGATGTTGGTTCAGAAGCTTTCTATAAATTATAAAATATAATATGGACAAACATTATAATAACTGAGATTATTATGTTGTAATAGCAGATATAAGTAAGTTATAATGACATGACTTTTTTAAAAAATAAGAGTTTGCATGTACCTACTAATCAACAAACGAAAAATACAGACAACAAAAGATGTTTAAAAGAAAATTAACTAAAAGCCATATTGTACTTACATTTTTTCACTTTTGAATTGCCAAAGAGTGCATGCACTTGCCAGAGAGAGACAGAGGGAGAAAGCATCTCCCAATGTGACATGGTAATGCCACAATCCCTCCTCCATTGTCTATCCTGCCAGGATTTGGGATGCACACACACATGCTTACATTTTTCAAGCCACCAGGGACTGGGATTCTTACTCTGGTCAACCATGTGGGATCTGGTCTCCTTTAACAACTAGGTTATGGAGCTGGTCAGACAGTTTTATTTTTATAACTACATAAAAATCTCTTGATTTTAATTAATATTTTAACAAGAATATATTTTCGCAAAATTTTAAAAGAATGAAGTATCACAACTGTCTGATTATTTCAGAAATGGAGCTGCAAGGGCAGAAAGGTGTGATCCCTTCTTCCCCTATGGCAAGGGCCATGACTGACACTCCTATAATGTAAGATAAACTAACAAAAGAAAAGCATAACAAATTAGTCAAACTTTTACATGACATGGGAGCATTCTAAAATGAAGATCCCAAAAGAGGGAGAACTACTCATTTTTTGTGCTTAGATTCAATTAAGAATGGACAACCATGTAGAAGTATGATTGAATGCTAATAGATTGAGGGAGGGAAACAGCCAGGCCTGTCTGCTCAGATTCTTCTTGGTCTCTCTGTGTAGCATCCCTTCTTCCCAGGTATTGGGTAGTATCCTTCTGGAATGAGGATCTCATGATCTGTCAGACCAGGGTGGGTCAGAAAATTTCATTATGGACAGAAAGGTGGAAGAAAGATAGAATAATAATTCTAGTTTTTATGGCTTCCTTTGGGGAAAAGAAGTTCTAGTTTCTATGGGGAAGAGGATTTTGGTTTCTGTGACTTGATTAAGGGGAGTCTGACTGGTCCAAAGCAAGAAGGCAGGTAAAATTCAGAAAGACTTGGTTCAGAACCTTTCTACTGTCCTTTAGCTTAAAGCACTCCATACAACCAACCACCATTCTGATACCAATGATGGTATATCATTTTCTTAAGCCCCAAACAACTGTGATTTAATATTTTAAAATCTAATAAAATAGCCACATCAAAAAGTTTCAAAATAATTTTTTTTTCAAAATATAATAGGTCAATTTTATTCTCAGTGGTATAGTAATTAAGTTCAAGAACAAAGCAAAACCACTACCATTTCTATTTTAAGATTGTATTGGAGGTGCCAGCAGGTGGCATAATGGTTAAGATGCTGGACTTCCACATGGCCAAATACTGTTTGAGTCCCAGACCCAATAGATTGAAAATCACACCAGGCATGTATTTATGCATAACCAAAATTCTAAGAGGAGAATGAAGAAGAAGGGATTGTGACATAGCTATCCTCCCTTGGTGGGGGGTGATGGTGGGAGAGTAATGGGTGATTTCTCACTTTCGCTTCTTGTCTCTACTTTCCAGCAAGTGCATACATCCTATGGCAAAAACCTTTTAAAAAATTGTGTTGGAGAATTTTACTTATGTAAAAATATTAGGACAAATAAAAATATATATTAGAAATAAAGAGATTAATAGTTGAAGAAAATTAATAGTTGAAGATGATGTGATTGCATACCTAAGAATTTAGGTAAAACAGTGAAATTCAAGATAAGACCTGAAAAGTCAGTATCACTCCTTTATATGAGCAATAATTAAATTATATCTTGTTTTTAGAAAGACATAGATCTAGATTCCATTTATAGCCCAAAAAATTAATAAAATAAGAATAAACTTAATAAAAATATATGTATATGAAACTAGAAATAGAAAATTATTGATGATAACATGTATGATTAAGTCACTATGCAGCATATCCTGGATGAGAAATCACATTTTGTATACTGTGACAATGCTCAGTGAATGAATATAAATTAATTCATTAAAAACAAAAAAAATTTTAAAAAGAAAAAAAATGTGGACTTACAGAGCCTGTGTTCATGACATTGACTCCTGAGCACAGTAAAGATGATTCATGTGCTGGGGTTTGCATACATTTTGTATTTGGTAGAACTCATGGTTTCATTTTCTCTGTAATTGAATTACATATAGCGGGAAATGCACAAGTCAGCCAGACACTAAAAGATGGATGTGTAGCATCTAGTGATAATCTTCTATATGGCACGAATTAGCCACAGCCCCCTCTCCCAACTCCCAGTCTTGTGGTTTACTTGGAATGATTAAACTAAACTTTCTCAACCCAGTAGTATAACCACATCACAATTCACTCCTCCATTTGCTGCTAGCAAATTTTGGTTGACATCAATTAAAATAGACATACATGCTCAGAAAGGTTTGAAAGTGAAAAACTGTGCACCTTATTTTTCTTCTATTAAATATTAAATATATATGTAGATAGATAGATAGATAGATAGATAGATAGATAGATAGATAGATAGATGAAGTATATATGTACTGTATGTGTATCTAACATTTATTAAGGTATTAAGTTCCATAATTCCCTGTCAGTTACTTTTCATTCATTACCTCTAATCTTTTTTTAAATTTATTTTATACATTCAATCACTGTACATCACCATAGCTTGTAAAATGGATTTTCCCAGCATGAACACTATTATCATATACATTATCATCAACAGACAGTCCTCCATTTCTGCATCCCTTAAACGTCTTGCCTCTCTATTTTTCTTGATTTTCTTCTTTTCATCCTCCCTTACCTCCTACCCTCCTTCCACATTGTCTCCACTATCCACAACTCTTCTCCATGCTTCTATATCCTCCAATCTTTCAGTTTTCACCATAGAGTGAGGATATTCAATATATATTAAATGGGGACATACAATGTCTCTCTTTCATAGTCTGGCTTGCACACTCAACAGTAAATCTTCCATATTTGTTTGCTTTCCATCAAATGCCAGGGTCTTAATGTTTTTTTAAGGCTGAGTAGTTTTCCATAGCGTATATGGGCCACACTTTTTCAACCCATGCATCTGTTTGTGAACATGTGGGTTGGTTCCATGTCTTAGCCATTGTGAATAATACTGCAATAAACTTGGATGTGCAAGGAAAATAAAAGTCTAAATACTATTGTATTTTTAAAATATATAGAAAAATTTATCATTCAAGCCTATAGTATTTTTTACTTAAAATATTTTTGTTATTATTATTTATTCACTCAATCACTACACATCATTTAGATTGTAAAGAGATTTTACCCAGCATAATACACATCTCAGTCCAGTTGAGAAAACTGTACACATCCTCATCAACAGATAATAAACCATATCTGTGTCCCACAAATATCTTATCTCTCCTTATTTTTCTGCTAATTTCCTTTCCTGAACTCTTCCTCTACCACGCTCTTCTTCCACTTTTTCTCTAGTGTCCACAACAATTTTTAATGCTTATATGTCCTCCAGTCTTTCAGACTCTACCACAGAGTGCGGATAGTCAGTATATGTTAAGTGGAGACATACAATATCTCTCTTTCGTAGCCTGACTTGCTTCACTCAGCAACAAATCTTCCATATTTGTCCACTTTCTATCAAATTCCAGGGCCTTGTTGTTTTTTATGGCTGAATAATATTCCATGGAGTATATGTACCACACTTTTTCAATCCATTCATCCCTTTGTGGACATTTGGGTTTGTTCCATGTCTTAGCATCATGAATAATGCCACAATAAATATAGTTGTGCAAGTGCTTTTTTGATTGATGATTCTCCTGTCCTTTGGGTAGATACCCAGAAGCAAAATTGCTGGATCATCTGGTAGTTCTATTTTAAGGTCTTTGAGGAACTTGCATATTGTTCTCTATGGTGGCTGGACCAATTTACATTCTTGCCAACAATGTAGGCATGTTCCCCTTTCAAAACATCCCTGCCAGCACTTATCAATTTTTTTTAAATCTTTGCCATTCTAACTGGGGTCAGGTGGTATCTCGTTGTGGTTTTGATCTACATCTCCCTTATGATAGAGGATGTTGAGCATTTTTTTCATATGTTTTTATGACGGTTCATATGTCTTCCTTAGAGACTTGTTTATTCAGCTCATTTTCCTGTCTTTTAATTGGGTTAATCATTTTCTTCTGAGTAAGCCACTTGAGTTCCCTGTGTATTCGGGGTTATCAGTCCCTTACCTGAGGCACAGTTAACAACAATTCTCTCCCATTCTCAGGGTTGTCAATTCACACTAATTATGGTGTCCTTTGCTGTGCAGAAACTTCTATTATAATCCCACCTGTCTATTTTGGGGATTATTACCTGTACTTTGGGAGTCTTTGCCTATCCCAATATCTCCCAGTTTCCCCAGAGTTTTCCTCCAGTAGTTTTATAGTTTGCAATCTTAATTTTAAATCTATAGTCCAATTTGAGTTTATTTTTGTTAATGGTGACAGGGGTTCAGATACCCAGTTTTTCCAGGACCATTTGCTAAAGAGGTTTTCCTTTTCCCACTGGATTGACTGGTGCCCTTTGTCAAACATCAGTTGGCTATATGTTTTGGAGTTTATTTCTGGGGTCTCTACTCTATTCCATTGGTTCTCATGTCTGTTTTTCTGCCAATACCATACTGTATTGATTATCACAGCTTTGTAATATATTTTGAGATCAGGAAGTGAGATGCCCTCCACTAATCTCTTCTTGCACAGGATGACTTTGGCAATACAGAGTCTCTTATGATTCCAGACAGATTCTATGATTGTCTTTTCTATATCTGTGAAGAATGTCTCTTGTAATTTTATCAGGATTGCATTAAACATGTAGATTAACTTTGATAGGATTGACATTTTGATTATATTAATTCTTCTAATCCAGGAACATGGGATGTTCTTCCACTCTTTTACTTCCTTTTTTACTTCCTTTTTAAGATTTTCATTACAGAGGTCTTTGACATCCTTGGTTAGTTTTATTCTTAGGTATCTTATATTTCTTGTGGCTATGGTAAATGAGATTATTTTCTTCAGCTCTGTCTCTGTCTGCTTATTGTTTGTGTACAGAAATGCTATAGATTTTTGTAAGTTAATTTTGTATCCTGCCACTCTACTGTATGCATTTATTACTTTGAGAAGTTTTCTCATGGATACTGTTGGGTCTTCGATGTACACAATCATGTTGTCTGCAAACAGAGATCATTTCAGCTCTTCTTTCCTTATTGGAATGCCTTTTATTTCCTTCTCTTTTCTGATGGCATTGGCTAGGTCTTCCAGTACTATATTGAATAGGAGTGGAGAAAGTGGATAGCCTTGTCTTGTACCAGTTTTTAGCTGAAAGCTTCTCCCCATTCAGCATAATGTTAGCTATAGGTTTTTCATAGATGGCTTTTATTATGCTGAGAAACAATCCTTCAATGCCGATTTTCCTGAGAGTCTTAATCATAAAAGAATGTTGTATTTTGTCAAATGCTTTTTCTGCATCAATGGAAATGATCATGTGCTTTTTGTCTTTCTTTCTGCTAATGTGGTGTATTACATTTATGGTTTTGCATATGCTGAACCACCCTTACATCCCTGGAATAAAGCCTACCTGGTCTTGATGAATAATCTTTTCTTATATGCTGTTGAATATGGTTAGCAAGAATCTTGTTGAGAATTTTCCATCAATATTCATCAGAGATATAGGTATGTAGTTTTCCTTTTTTGTCATATCCTTATCCATTTTGAGAATGAGGATAATGGAGGCTTCATAGAATGAATTTGGAAGGGTTCCTTCCTTCTGGATCTCTAGAAACAGTGTGAATAGAGTGGGGGTTACTTCTTTAAAAGTTTTGTAAAATTCAGCAGTGAAGCCATCGGGACCTGGACTTTTCTTTGTTGGGAGGTTATTTATTACTGATTCAGTCTCATTGCTTGTTATAGGTCTATTCAGGCTTTCTACATCCTTCTGTGTCAATCTCGGTGGACTATATATGTTCAGAAATTTGTTCGTCTCATCCAGATTTTCTTCTTTGTTGGTATATAGTTGCTGTGTATTTACTCATAGTATCCTCTAATGATGTTTTGTATTTCTATTATTTCTGTTGTAATGTTGCCTGATTCATTGAAAATTTAAAGTATCTAGTTCTTTTCACTCTTTTTTTTTTTTTTGAGTTTTTTTGCTATAGTGCATGTACGCTCACCAGGAAAGCAGAGAGGGACAGAGAGTCAGAAAGCGAGAAATCACCTCCCAAGGGGAATGGCCATGGTGCAATCTCTTCTCCTCCATTCTCCTCTTAGGAGATCTTGGGCACACACGCACACACGCCTGGCGTGAGTTTAAGCCACCAGGTACGGGACTCGAACCATGGTAGACTACAAGGGAGTCCAGCGACATAGCCATTACACTAACTGCTGGTCCCTTCACTCTTCTTCTTAATTAATCTAGCTAATGGTGTGTCAATCTTGTTTATCTTTTTAAAGAACCAGCTTTTGCTTTAATTTATTTTCTGTATAATTCACTTATTTTTTATTTTATTTATTTCTTCTTTAATCTTTATTATTTCTTTTCTCTTAGTGTCTTTTGGATTTTTGCTGTTTTTCCAATTCACTGAGGCATGATGGTAGGTTGTCTTTTTCCATCTTTCCATCTTTTTCTTGTGTGCACTAATTGCTATGAACTTCCCTCTTATGACTGCTTTTGTCATGTCCCATAAATTATGGAAACTTATGTACTCATTATCATTTGTTTCTATGAATCTTTTGATTTCAGTCTTGATCTCTTCAGTATTCATGAAGTCATTCAGAAGTAGGTTATTTAGTTTCCATGTATTTGTGTATTTTTTGAGGGTTTTTCCTGAGATTCATATCAAGTTTAATTCCATCATGGTCAGAGAAGATGCCCTATTGTGTGGCCAGTCTTAGAGAAAGTATCATGCAGGACTGAGAAAAATGTATATTTTGTGTTTTTTGGGTGGAAAGTTCTATAGATATCTAACAAGTCCATCTGATTTATGGTGTTGTTTAGGGCCAAAATTTCTTTGCTTATTTTTTGTCTTGTTGACCTGTCTAAAGGAGATAATGGGGTGTTGAGATCTCCAACAATTATTGTGTTACAGTCTATGTCTCCTTTTAAATCTAACAGTCTTTCCTTTACATATTTGGGTGCTCCTGAGTTGGATGCATAGATATTTATAAGTGTTATATCTTCTTGGTGAATTAGTGTTTCTACTACTACATAATGCCCTTCTTTGTCCCTTCTTTCCATTTTTGTCTTAAAGCCTATTTTGTCTGAAATCAGTATAGCGACTCCCACTCTTTTTTGGATTCCATTTGCATGGAATGCCTTTTTATAGCCCTTTACTTTTAGTCTATGTATGTGTTTATCCATGAAATGGGTTTCTTGTAGGCAGCAGATAGAGGGTTTCTGATTTTAAATCCATTCCACCAATCTGTGTCTCCTGATCAGAGAATTTAATCCATTACATTCAACATTATTATCTATATTTCCAGACTTGTCCCTTCCATTAAGTTGGCTATATACCCGGTTGTTTTTGTTCTCTAATTGCTGTCTGTCTATCTTTAGTTTTCTTGGTACAGTACTCCTTTCAGAATTTCTTGAAGAGCTGGTCTAGAGTTGGTAAATTCTTTCAGGCTTTGTCTATTCAAGAACATTTTTATCTTCTTTTTCCATATGAAGGATAATCTTGCCAGGTATACTATTCTTGGTTGAAATTGTTTTTAATTTAACACTTTGAATATATTTCCCCATTCCTTCCTTGCTTGCATTGTATCGGATGAGAGGTCCAGTGTTAACCTAATGGGATAGCCTTTGTGAGTGATTTGTCGTTTATCTCTTGCCAATCTTAGTATCTTGTCTTTGTCTGTGGTTTTGGTCAATCTGGCTATAATGTGTCTTGGAGAAATCTTCTTGGGTTGATTCCATTTGGGTCCTTTGTATTTCTTGGGATGGGATCTTTGATTGCCTCTCTAGATTTGAAAAGTTTTCTTGCAGGATTTCATGGAATAGATTATCAGTGATTTTATTTTCTTCACCTTCTGGTATACCAATTATTTGGATCTTTGGGCATTTCATGGTATCTATTATCTTTCATATAGCATCCTCAATTTTCTTGGTTGTTTTCTCAGTATTTTTTATAATTTTTTCTAGGTCATTGATTTTTGTCTTCTACTTCCAAGATTTGACATTCTGCATAGTCTAACCTGATTTTAATACTTTCAAGGGAGGTTTTGATTCCTGTATTACAGCCTTCATATCTAACAGTTCTGTTTGATTTTTTTTATGGTGTACAATTCCTTTTTCATATCATGGAAGGACTCCCTCCTCTCTTGGAGATCAATGTCTCTTTTCCCTTGCATCTCATAGAATTTCATTACCATGAATGCTCTAAATTCTTCTTCTGACATTTCAGTAATATCCTCTAATATTTCCCTGCTTGGTGATGAATTAGACTGGTCCCTTGCAGGTGATGTATTACTTGAGTCTCTCATCCTTGAGGCTCTTTTCCTATTTTTGGTCACTAGTAATATATTCGCTTTGTCCTAATTTGCTGGAGAAGGATTCTGTAAGTGTGAGCTCATGTGTTTCCCTAACTGTGAAATAATTTGGTGCTATTTTCTCCCATCGACTGTGTCCTCCACTCTGGGGATCACAGGAGAAGTGTTGAAATTGGATTTATAAAGGAGAGTTTCCCTCTTTTTACAACCAGTACAGTGAGGGGCAAAGAATTCTCTAAAACTCCCAATATTCAGATGTTTGGTAACTATGCACCTAGTCTTCACTAGGCAGTGAATAAGGGTTCAGTTAAAAAAAAAAAAAGAAAAGAAAAGAAAAGAAAAAAAGAGGAAAGTAAGGAAAAAGGAAAAGAGAGTAGGAAACAGCAATAGGAAGAAAAAGTAAAGAAATAAGAAAGAAAGAACTAAAACAAAAGGAGAAGAAAAAATATGTCATAGAAAAGAAAAAAGGGTTAAAAACTGAAAACTGTGTGCTGTGCAAAGGTACAGGACAGCAGAAATGGGTCTGCCTGAATGGATCCTGACCTGGGTGAGAGGAAGAGAAAGAAATGAACAAATCAAAAGCACAAGGAAGGTGACAGAAAAGCTGCCTTTTTTTTTTTTTCCTTAAAGAAGAGAAAAAAATGTTAGAGGAACAGAAAAGAGCAAGAGGGAAATACAGTTCTTTTCCTACCTGGCTAGCACTGGGTTCTGTGGGGGGTAGGGGGGTACTGGCGTACCTGTGGGAGCTTCGCCTTTGTGAAGCTAGACACAGGAGGTACAGGACAGCAGAGATGATCTGCCTGGATGGATCCTGACCTGGCTAGCACTGGGTTCTGTGGGATGGGGGAGTACTGGCCTGCCTGGGGGAGCTTCACTGCTATGAAGCTGGACCCAGAAGGTACAGGACAGCAGAGATGGACCTGCCTGAATGGATCCTCCTCCCTAGCCTGTAGAATTTTTTTAAATTGCAAAAATTGACTTGTTTGCACATATTGTTTGTAATTAAACACAATATCAGAATAGTCAAGGAATCTGAGAAAATACTGATAATTTACAAGGAAAAATAAACATGTGAGCATGGCACAAAACCTAAAAAAAGTATATTAAAGTTATTTACCTCTTTGAGTCAGTAAAATATACAAATAAAAAAGAATTATTAACATGGGGAGGAAACTTAAGCAAAATTGAAATCACTCAATAAAACAAGACCCCAGAAACAGACCCATCTAAAAAGTCAGGTATAAAGTAAGCTCTTTAAAATAATCTTTGTAAAATAATTTCAATAAATGCTTTATCATTTCTAAAATTTTAAAAACTAAGGTATATATATATATATATATATATACATATGTATTTTAGAGGAAAATGCATTAAAAAGAGATCTTGTAGCACATACCAAAAAAACATAGGTGGAATTAAAGAGTTAAACAAAAAAATGATGAACTAATTATATGAAGAAGAGTTAATGAAGTTCACCACCACCATTACTACCTGGAGAAAAACCTAAAAGTTAAGGGAAGATAAAATTTTATAGAAGAAAATGTGGTAGATTGTAAAAATAGTCACAGTTCTTTACAGTTTCTCCCATCAATAAGTGGAGCACCTTTCTTCACTCCTTGAAACTTTGGCCATTAGAATGCTCTGGAAGCCACACTGTGAAAGCTCTAAATTGGGCTTCAAGATGCCTTACATACATGCTTCCATTATTGCTCCTAGAACCTCTGCTACTTCTGTCATGTGAGCAACCCCAGTCTAGCTTAGCTTGCTGCATGATCAGACACCAGACAGAGCAGAACAAGCATTCTAACTAAAGAATCTTAGACTAGCCAAGCCCCAAGTAACTAGGCAGCTGCCAGCAACTGCTGGAGTGAGCTTGGTCAGCCACAATTGACCCAGCCAACCCATCTGAACCTGCCCAATATGTTGACCCATGAACTAAGTAAGAGTTACTGAGAAAGAGTTAAAGTGGCCCACTACATAACAATAGTTGACATTCTGAGTATTCAAAAGTAAGAAGAAAAGCTATCTATGAGGCATCACTGAGAAACAAATGGAATTTATTATACAGAGAAAAGATCCATCAACATATGTGCAAGAATTCTGAGGAGAGGATTACATCAAATGTTGGGAAAGACATGATGGTTCAGACCCAGAAAGGAAACTGGGATCTGGAAGAGGCAGGGGACAACTAACTGTAGAATTGGTTGGGGTACTGGTATGTCTATGGGGAAAGTGGTTGACCTTTACATATCTTTCCCAATCTCTAGGAGCTAGTTAGTAGGAAAGAGAATTATTGTATCCTGATAGCAACCCTGTATAAGATAAGAGATTGGGCAATGCCCTACATCACTAGTTTTGCCTGGAAGGAACAGGAAGCATCCAGGACCAGAAGTGATGCAAACCAGGCACACCTGCCCAGGAGCAAGCCTCATCAATCCTACCTTCACTAAAAACTGTGGAGCACGAGCCCTACCAACTACTCTACATCCTCAGTAGATCTCTGTAGGGAGAAAAAATGTTCTGACAGAGAATCTCCAATTATTCAGAGGGCTTTCATGTATTATTATCTCAATCTACACAATAAATATAAGAATATAGTGTTATTTATAATACCCTCCAAATAAATATGAAGAAGTTAAGTTATGTATTTAATATAATTACAGAAAAAAATAACTTAAGAATTATTAGTAATAATAGAGTTATAAAGGTTGGTATTACATATATAAAACAGAAAAATGAACAGAAAATGAACAGAAACAGAAATGTCAATTGGAGGTATTAGAAAATAAAATTTTTGAAATAAAAATTCAATAGATTTTCTGGTACAAACAAAACAAGCAAGTTGAAATTTGGAGTAGGTTACTTACTATAATAATAATAATTTTTAAAAAGACAACAGAAATGTTTTAAGGAAAAAAAGTTAAGGTATAAAGAATACTTCCAGAATTCCCAATTCAAAGGAAAAATAGCCACTAGAGAAGAGGCACTATGTCATGAAATAATAGCTATACTTCTCCAAAGTAAAAAAAAAAAAAAGACAAGATTTCTCACACTAAAATAGTCTATCAAGTTCTGAATAGGGTAAATTGTGTAAACCAAACATTGACTAATCACAGTGAAATTTCAAAACATAAAAGAATTGGAAAGTTATAGTGACCCAGCTGACAGATCCAGCAAGCAGAAAATCTGTAAGGACGTAGTTTAATTGAACAGTACCATCCATCAACTGAATTGAATTGATAGCAATACAATATTTTATCCAACAATATAATACATATTCTTCCCAAGAATATGATATAAGCATCAAGATAGACCACATTATGGTCATCAAACAAACCTTAACAAACAGTAAAATAGAAATCATACAGCGTGTGCTCTCGGACCACAATGAAATTAAAATAGAAATCCATAACAGAAAGATCACTGAAAACTACCCAAATATTCGACAATCAAGCAACGAACTTTTAAAGATCACATGAGTAAAATAACAAGTCTTGAGATTAATTTTTAAATGAAAATGAAAATAACAGCATCAAAATTTTGAAGGTGAAAAATAAACAATGCTTAGAAGGAAATTTGTAGCATTGAATGCATATGTTAGAAAAGAATA
The DNA here is from genome assembly GCF_000334495.1 of Tupaia belangeri chinensis. Taxonomy (NCBI): domain Eukaryota; kingdom Metazoa; phylum Chordata; class Mammalia; order Scandentia; family Tupaiidae; genus Tupaia; species Tupaia belangeri. The sequence continues at coordinate 2,983,664 of NW_006198305.1, forward strand.
AGATCTTGGGAACCAGCAGTTAGCATAATGGCTATGTCGCTGGACTCCCACGTAGTTGACCGCGGTTCGCATCCCAGACCCAGTGGCTTAAAATTCACACCGGGCGCGTGTGCATGCATGCCCAAGATCCTAAGAGGAGAATGGAGGAGAAGGGATTGTGGCGTGGCCATCCCCCCTGGGGGTGATTTCTCGCTTTCTGTCTCTCTGTCTCTCTCTGTCTGTCTGGCGAGCGCACGTGCCCTATAGCGAAAACCTCTCCAAAAACAAAAAAAGAAGAAAAGAAAAGAATAAGATCTTGTGACCAGCAGTTGGTGTAATGGCTATGTCACTGGACTCCCATGTAGTCGACCACAGTTCTAGTCCCGGACCCAGTGGCTTAAACTCACACCAGGCACATGTGCATGCGTGCCCAAGATCCTGAGAGGAGAATGGAGGAGAGGGGATCATAGCGTGGCCATCCCCTCTGGGGGGAGAGGAGGGGTGGTGATTTCTCACTTTCTTTCTCTGTCTTTCTTTCTGATGAGCACACGTGCACTATAGCAAAAACCAAAAAAAAAAAAAAAAAAAATCATAAGATCTAAAATAAATCATCTATCTAAGCTTTTAATATATAAAACTAGTGGGAAAGGAGCAAATTAAATCTAAAATAAGCAGAAAGAAATATTAGAACAAAAATCAATGAAATTGAAAACAGGAAATCAACATATAAAATCAGAACATGGCTATTTTAAAAAATCAATAAACTTCTAGCCAGGCTAAATAAGGAATTAATATAAGTAAAGAGGAGTTTTCACTACTGAGCCTGTGGACTTTAAAAAGAAATAAATAACAAAGTAATATCATGGTAGTTCAAGCAGGTGGATCCCACATGGCCAACTGTGTGGTTCCAGTCCCAGATGTAGCAGTTTGAAAAATATGCTGGGCATGTGTGCATGCATGCCATGCCCAAAATTCTGAAAGAAGAAATAGAGAAGGGATTGAGTTGTGACTATCTCCCATGAAATATTTCTCCCTCTCTCTCTCTCTCTCTCATACACCCACACGCATAAACACATCATTTGGCAAACTTTAAAAAGAGAGAAAGAAAATATCAAAAATGGAATTCCTAGAGATAAAAATTAAAATAATTGAAAATAAAAATACACTAAATTAGACACTGCAGGAGAAAAAAATCAATGAGCTGGAAGACATGGCAATAAAAAACTATTTTTAAAAAGCAGAGAGAGAAATAAGCAATGAAAAAGTAAGCAGAACATCAATGACCTTGGAGATATTATCAGGTTACCTAAGGTACATGTAACTGGAGTCCAAAAGTAAGGAGTGGGAGAAGGAAACAGAATATATTTGAAAGAAAAACACTACAGTTGTTATCTTATTACAAGTCTGATTAAAATTATAGACCCACACATCTAAGAAGTTCAATGAAATGCAAGCAAGTTAAAAAAAGAAACAACACCAAAGCACGTCATAATCAAATTATCAACAGTGAACTATGTGAGTCACTTCTCCAACACAAGCGTCTATAAAATGAAAAGACTAATGACCACATGGGAGGGCTCAGAAGTGCAAGCTGTTGAACCCCAAAAGCAAACCTCAAAGTAAAAGAAAAAATTGGAGAGACCTGAAGTATCCAGTTTATGTGACATTTGAACAGGAAAGAGGAAGAGAAGCAGCTCTACAGACATAAGAGACCTGACTCCCTGACCAAAAGTAAAGAAAATGGCTCAGAAGGACACTAAAAAAGAAGCTGCAGAGTCTCCAAAGAAAACAAAGATTTAGAAGTCTCTACCAAAGAGGAGAAGGATATTGAGATGTCAAAAATGGTTCTCTCTTGGGAACCAGCAGTTAGCGTAATGGTTATGTCGCTGGATTCCCACATAGTCGACTGTGGTTCACGTCCCGGACCCGGTGGCTTAAAACTCACGCTGGGCGCGTGTGCATGTGTGCCCAAGATCCCAAGAGGAGAGTGGAGGAGAAGGGATTGCGGCGTGATCATCCCCTCGGGGGGGGTGATTTCTCGCTGTCTGTCTCTCTGTTTGTCTGGCGAGTGCACACCCCCTGTACCGAAAACCTCTCCAAAAAAAAAATAGTAAAAGAAAAATGGTTTTCTCTTAAAAACAAAGAGCAAGCATAAAAAAAAGAATAAAGAGAGACACAAAATGGAGGAGGAGATCATAGCAATACACATGCTGTCCAAGTGTGATTAGATAGATCTGAAAGAAAAACAGTATTTAGCACTGCAAAAAAGCCAGCATGGCTTCCTTAAATATATATATATATATATATATCACACAAAATTGGAGTCAGAAATGGAAACAGATAGTGGAGTACTTAAGACATCTGGAATGAAAAATGAAAAAACAGTGGTGGAGAGTGTCACCACCAGGAGAAACCAATGTGACGGCTGCAGTTCATGAGTAGGGTAATCTTGGAGATCCTCAGCATAGAGCCTCTGCCTAGAAGGAAGGAAGTCCAGGATGCCCTGGCTGCCATCTTGGAGTCTATCTACATCGACTTGCTGGATGGAGACCTGGAGTGTCACGCCAGATTTACAACACTCCAGGGTGGGTGCTTGGGTGTGCTCAGTAGTAAATGCACACACAGAAGTGAAAAAGAAACATGGCTGAATGCTCGAGGTCCTTTCTGGTGATCAAGAACAGAGATACTGGCAGAAGATCAAGAACAGAGATACTGGTTGATAGATAAGCCAAACTCAATCAGCCTCTGGTAAAGAAAAGAGGCACTTAGAAGTTAATCACCAAAGCTGAAAAGATTAGAGTGGAAAAGACTCAACAAGGAAGTAAACACATTGGATTTTCTGAATATGACAGAAAAATTGCAGTTCACTTCTTAATATTTCACTGAATACTTGAGCTATTCTTAGGAAGTCCATTTTTATTTTGGGAGTACTGCATGGCAAATGTTTTTCCAAAACTTACATTTAAATAGAAGAAATTCCTTTGTTTCTCAAAACAAACAAACAAACAAACAAAAAACTGAAGTAAATTACCTTTAAAACAGCAAGGGGAAAGAATACACAAAGATAAGAATGACAGCCAACTTCTCAGGAGAAACTATGTAAAACAAAAGACAAATTAGTGACATGTTTAAGTCCAGAAAGAATAAAACAGTCAATCTAAAATTCTTTTTTATTTTGTTTTTATAAACCAGAGGGCACATGCACTTGCTAGAGAGAGAGAGCGGGAGGGAAAAGGAAAAAAGCACCCCAGTGTGATGTGGTCACACTGCAACCCCTTCTCCTCCATTCTCCATCCTGTTAGGATTTGGGGCACAGACACAAGTTCCCAGCATGCTTTTCCAGTCACAAGGTCCAGGATTCGAACTGCAGTTGGTCATATGTGCTCTGGCTCTCTTAACCACTAGGCTACAGCACCTCTCAAACCTAAAATTCATATGAGAAGGGGAGGAAAATAGTTCTCCAAATGAAGATATGTTGGACAGACAAAATGTCACAGCCAGGCAGCAGGTAGCATGAAAGTTAAGGTGACTGAATCCCACATGGTTGACTGAGTGGTTTAAGTCCCAGACCCAGCAGCTTGATGCTAGATGCATGTAAGTGCATGCCCAAAATCTCAAGAGAAGAATGGAGGAGAAGGGATTGTAACTGGCCATTTCCTTGGAGGGTGACTTCACACTTTCCCTCCTCTCTGTCTCACAAAGCCCGATAGCAAAAAAAAAAAAAAAAAAAAACCAACAACAACAACAAAAAAAAACGAAAACCTGAAGTAATTTTTTTTTAGAAAGAAACAAAGATATTTCTATCTTTTAGAGAGAAAAGGCAAAGATAAAGGAGAGACAGGAGATGATCTAGTCATGAATGTTTCCACTGGAAAGTCGAAGGGAACAGATTTAAGAACAAGGTGGAGGGATTGACTTTAGAGAAAGAGAAATGTGTGTGCTTTTGTACTGTATGTATGTGGTAAGCTGCTTCAAGTCCTTAACTAATTAGAGCTAGTAATTTCTATAACATAAATGAGAGTGCAAGTGCATTGTGCCTTCAAAATAAACCATTTTAAAGCATCTATTTATAGTACCTTAATTCTTTGTATCTGTGCTGGCCAACAGTTAAAATGGGAATTAATCATATTAATAGTGAAATTTCTATCATCATAACACATGAACCTATCACAGTAGATAATGGAAGATATCCTGAACCTATGGTTGCTCACTTTATTATTTTCAGTAATCTATGTGTTAGACTATGATAAAATAAAATGTATATTTAACCATATAGTTCATATGTGTAATGGTTAAGAGTAAAGTTTTGGTAGCAGGTGGATCTGGACTTGAATTCCAGTTATATCACTTGCTACATATGTGAACCAGGAAGATAACTTAGTATTTATGTAAAATATCCCACAAAAGGCCTAGAATATATTAGGTTCTCAATGATATGTGTTATCCATAGTTATTATCATGATCCTAGAATTTTTTTTTTGAGAGGTTTTTGCTACAGGGTGCGTGCGCTCGCCAGACAGACAGAGAGAGACAGAGAGACAGAAAGCAAGAAATCACCCCCCGGGGGGATGACCACACCGCAATCCTTTCTCCTCCATTCTCCTCTCGAGATCTCGGGCATGCACACACACGCGCCCGGCGTGAGTTTAAGCCGCCGGGTCCAGGACTCGAACCGTGGTCGACTACGTGGGAATCCAAAGACATAGCCATTACGCTAACTGCTGGTCCCATGATCCTAGAATTTTAACGTCAGTTTACTATATCATCCTAAACTTCTTATCATTCAGATTTTTTTCTAATTCAGTTGTGAATCAATGAGGTGTGACTGTGCATTATATATATACATACACACATATAGAATAGTGTATTAACACAGCGTCACACAAGTAATCAAATCAACCACTTTGCTTTCTTTCTTTCTTTTCTTTTTTTTAGGAAAAAAAACCTCTACATTTCTCTCACCCAGAAATTCTTCCCATGTAGTCCCTTTAAAAACTGTAGCTCTTTCAGGATTCCTCAATACACTGAAAGAATTCAACCATATTTATGTTGTTCAGTCAAAAACTTGGTAGTTCCCACTTTTAAGAGCATGTTTTCTAAACATCTCTGGTAAATGGAGATTTTGACTTTATGCCCAGGACACCCTGAGAGCTGCTCCTACAGAAAAAAAACTAATAGGATAATAAATCCCAAGACCTTTTTTTTTTTTTCTACACTCTGAACAAGAGTTGTTTTAGTTAAACTTGCATTCACTTTTCTCTGAACGCTGCCCCAATCTTCTCAAACCATTGTGTTTAGTACAGGACTTTTGACTCAGCCATCATTACTCATACTTTACTGATTTTACTTTAAACACTGTTAGCTAAAACATCAATTTATCAAGACTGTTTTGCCTAGCAGTTGAGGGTAATTTATTTTTGCGTTGAAGGGTTTGATATTTATTAGCGAGGCAGCGAGCTGGTCAGCGGAGACTCACACTCCAGGGGACGGGCTCTGAGTCCAGCCTCGTGGCCTGCTCCACCCTCTTCTGCTCCTACGGCAATACCCGGCTGGTGCCTGGGGGTGCCGGAGACACAACCCATAACCATGAGGGTCTATCTCCTGAGACAAAGAAACACGGGGTGCTGTGCTTCCCTTTCCTAGAATCTGGACCTCCAGCTGTGAAGGCATGCATTCTAGAAATCCCAGGGAGAAAGGTGAGCCCTCAAATCCTTTCCTCTTCTCATCAGGAGAACCAGCAAGATCTACAGTGCGGTGAGGAATCATCACAGAAATGAATGCACCTGTCAGGAGAACTTGCGTGGCTTCCACAGCCAAGCAGCATCTGCTTGGCAAGAGATTACTCAGGTAAGCTGGGGCCTTTTTGAGCATTGAAGAACCTCAGCCTTCTAATGGCAATTGGGGAAGGAGTTCTATGTAGGGCTGACACCCTCTCTGTAGTGTAGCTACAGTGCCTGATGAGACTGGCTTTTAGTAATTAGTTTACTGGAGCAGCAAATGAGTAACTGCAAGAAAGAGAAGGAACTTTTTGTGTGCCTGGCACTGTGCAAGATTTACATACAGCATTTCCTTTCTTCTAGGTGATAGACCCAGAGGTGAGAATTGGCTATCTATTGGGCTCTGGAAGGCTGTGTAAATTGTCTACTTTTCTGCTGTGAGAAAGTGGGAGAGCCCAGGAACAAACCCAGATCTATCTGACCACAGGGCCATGCCCATCAATGCCCCATAGCTCTTTCAGAATTCCTCAATACAAGAATGCCCCATACCCCTTTCCTGGTGAACGAGAGTCCTGGAAAGCTGGCTAGAGGTCATCAGTGTGGTGCCTGAAGTCCCACTACTGGAGTTACCCCTTGACCTAGGGCATGGTCTTTAATGGAGATATATTATCTGGGAGACATGGCTGAGTAATCTATTAGCACTTAGGCCACATTCGCAGGAAAGCACTAGACACACCTTTGCTTTTCCAGAACAGAAGCCATGGCACAGTCACGTTCATGCACCTGAGCTCTGAGAGTATAAGAAGGAATCGTATTATGAAATATTGCTGTGTGTCTGCTGGCACAGAGGGGAAGGAGCATGTGAACACACACTCTTGCAGGAGGAAGACAGCAATAATAGTCAAAGGGCTGAAAAAGGACATCCGTTTACAGCCCTTCATGCCCCTATCACAGCTGAGGCACCAAACTTCTGGTGCTGGGTGATCCACAGTCTTAGAAGCTGCCTGGCATTTGAAGTGGGCCCAGTATGTGATAGCCACTGTTCTGGAACTAAAGTTGTAAAACTAGATTAGATACAGTCCCCATGCCTGGAGTGAGCTCTTCGACTCTAAATTTTAATTGTCAGCATAAAAATAATTTTGATAGTTAGCCAGGGCTGCACTGATGCTAAACATTATGTGTACTCATATTAAGAAAGAAAAAAAATATGAAAGAGGTAAGAAAAGGGGGTCAGATTAGGAAGGAAAGCGAGAGAATGAAGACATAGCTCTACTGTGGAGACGCCCACAGCTGTGACACCAGTCCAGGCAAACTCACCCACCTCAGAGCAGCTTTGACTTTAGGAGGGAGGCCTGATGCTCTGCCAGTTCTCAGAATCTGTTTGCTAATAGAACCTCCCCTATTTCCTCAGAGAGTCCACTTCGCGGGTAGGAAGGATGAGTGATAAGAAAGAGATTCTATTCCCCCTTCCTAAACTATGGAAGAATTTGAAACTAATACCTGGATGGAACCACCCTTTTGTGTGCCAATTCTACTTTCTCCTCTGCTATGCCTACTGAGTGGTTCTTTTCTGTTTGCACTTCACCCACAAACCACACAGTCTCTCCTGGATTATGTAATACTACCATGAAAAAGTGAGGTAGAAGCTTGCACCTCCATTTTAGCCCAAACTTCTTAGAAAACAAATTCACTGAGAAATAAACTCAGCTTTGAGAACTTCAGAGGGTTATTTAGTACCAGCAATGATTAGAGGCTGACAGCAGCCTCGAGGCCAAGCCCCAGAGGGTGCCCAAGTTCTGCTGCAATTGCATCACCATGGAAAGAAGTTGAGGCAGGCCCTCGCCCAAAATGACCAGCAGTTCATCAGAGTCACTGCCCCCAGGCTTCCTTCTCCAGCCAATCACCAAAGTTCCCAACTTATTGTTTGTGTCCACCATGAAACAAAATTCTTTCCAGAGCCTTGATTAACCTTATTGAGCTCATAAAACTCAAAGTATTTCAGCCTGTCCAAATGTCTCCATTTTCTTGTAGATACTTGTGGTTGGGGTATTTTTGCTGTCCGTTTTCAATTAGTGAAGAGATGTAGAAAGAAAAAAAGAAGAAGTAGTAGTTAGAATTTAGAAGCATCGCTTTTTAATACTCTCTGAAAGGCTGTGAGAGGAGTACCTAGACCTCAGGAAAAGAGTGAGGTATAGAGAGCACCTCTACCTTTTTCACATTTCAAATTCAAGTCAATTTCTGGCTGTGGGATGTCTGTCATGCAAGTCCATGACATAATATGAGCTATTTTATTCTTGTCACAAACTGAAAATCTTGTTAATGTGTCCATATGTCTTAGGATTATTTCTATTTCATGGCCTGTGTGTGGTCATAGACTATGTGCTATCCATTAATAATGGAACATTAACCCTGGCTATATTCTGGGTTCATTGAACAACAGTTCCTTAGAGTCTGGCAGACCTCAAGGCGTTTTTACCAGAGCTCTCACCACCACCTCCCTTCACTCTCTTAATTTTAAAACTCATGTGTATTTTTACAAAAATATCATCCATCTGTTTCTGATTCATTTATACTTAAATCATCCAATCTCCTTTGTCAAAGGTGTCATATCCCACAGACTCTATATTGGTGTGCCACATTGAACCCTTCTCCTTAAATATCAAGAAGTTTTGTTTAGCCAAGAGATGACATGCTCCACTGTCTGGAATTGAAGGGGTGCACTGTGGGGAGGGAAGCCAAATTCTCAATCCCTTGGTGCTTCAGTCCACCGTAGGCTTGGCAGAGTGTCCCCACTCATTCACAGTGCTGACCTGATTGAGCTGTTATTGTTACAGTGCATGATACAAGTGTGTGTGTTTGAAGCGAGTGTGTGTGTGTGTGTGTGTGTACTCACTGGCTGACTATGATTAAACATGTTTTGTGGCATTAATTCCGACTAGGGGTGGGCTTCACTTCTCTGTAGTCAGACCAACTGGCTGACTTGGAGTGTAAAGCTGGCTTGAATTTCTTCTATGACTTCCACTGTGCTGGGTTTTATCCACCTGTCAACCAGGAGCAGAAAAATGAGAAGCAAAAGCTCTCAGAAACAGGAAAAAGAACTCAAGCTCTGAGAGCTCTCCCAGCGTTCTGCCCATGGGCAGTTTTATTCTCAGTTGAGGGAAAAGATATACAGGTGACCACAAGGACAGATCCATTCTCGGCATAGCCAAGTGAAAGATGGAGTCACTGTCACTGTGGCTATGTTAGATGCTGGCACCATGCCAATCTACCCAACACCTCCCTCAAGCTGAAAGTCACAAAAAGACCTAAGCCACCTAAAGCTACCCTTACTCCCCTGATAGGAGTTGCCATGTCAGATGGTAAATGCATTACTTCCTGTCCTTCAAGAGATACATAGAACTGTCTGCATCTAAACTCTTTCCAATCTAAAACTTGCTTTAAAAAAAAAAAAAAAGTCCACTGATTTCATTGGAATCAGTCATTTCTACCTATCCAGCTTTCTGTAACAAGTTTACCTTTTCTATAGACTCACACTGAAACATTTCTTCACAGTTTTTTTTTTTTGTAAGTCCTTAACCATTTATTAAAACATGTAGCATAGCACAGTTACACTTGCAGAGTTATGTGGAATATTTGGGCTTATGTGTTAGAGTTCTTAAGGAAAAGACTTCTCAGAATCAAACACAACACTATCTACTAACTCAGTAAACAGTCAGTGGAGTTAAATAAGAAAAACAAATTCATCTGGGAATGCAAGAGGAATGCACATATGTTGGGTAACAGTCCTCCACTGTGGTTATGGTGTAATGACATCCTTGAGTGTTGCGAGATACGTTGCAAGTGATCTGTTGTTAATAATACAGTACTAAAGTTTGTGAATGATTCACTTGTAAATAAAATTTAGAAGTAGCCTAGAGGTCAGCCCTATAATAACAGCACTTTAAACCACCACATTGCCTGATATAGTTTATTGAGTTGGAGCAAAAGATTTTGGGTTACTTTGAGAACCCCTGGGGTTGTCCACAGAGACACAGTGGGTCCCCCCACCCCCAGGAAAGTGTCCTGCATGTGACATCATCCATCACTCATGTTGTAGCAAAACACAATTGGGAACCTCTATACTCTATGTCTCAGTATACATCCTGGTCAGAATTCTGGGGTTCTGTGTCATTTTCTCATGAAGAGATTTTTTCCTATAGGGAGCAGACACTCACTAGAAAGACAAAGATGGAGAGAAAGAAAGTGAGAAATCACCCCTCAAGGGGGATAGCCATGCCACAGTCCCTTCTTCTCCATTCTCCTCTTGGGATTTTGAGCATGTATGCATACGTGTGTAGCGGGAGTTTCAAGTTGCCAGATCTGAGCTCAAACCATGGTCAGCCATGTGGGAGTCCAGTGCCTTAACCACTACACTCACTACCTGCTGGTCCCCTTTGTCACTTTTTAATGTATGAAGATTTCATTTTACTATCCTTTTTTTTTTAGCAAATACTGTTATACAAAGCAAACTCACACTCACAAAAGGATATTTAAGAGTTTTATTGGACAAAGTAGCACTCTTGTACATGATCTTCTAGTAAGGGAGACTTAGGAAATGGTCCAACATTACAATGTGTGTGTGTCTCTATCCCCCCTACCTTCCTGTGTGCATGTGTATGTGTCAATGTATGTGTTCATGTATACAACTGAACACATTGGTTGATTGTTTAATATAGAAAATGAGCGTCTGGTTCTGTGAACCACTAGCAAAATTGCTGAGATTAAAATCGAGAAAAACATCAGGCTCTCTGCAGATGGCCCTAGAAGGAGGGCTAATGAAGCCAGCAATGTCAAGGCTCCATGTTTAATCCATGTATTGAGACTATTCAACTTTATTCTGCAGCCTAAGGGTTCACTAAAACTCAGCCCCAACCCTGCCCCCATCCAATATCTCCCAAATACTTGTTATGGTCACAACCTGGACCAAAGATCAGATACGACAATCAGTGTGGATCATTGAGAGCTCAGTGCTTCCCAAATTCCTGCTTATACTTAGAAACACCTACTGCCAAAGAAATAAATAAGAGCTCTCTGCAATGGCATTAATTTTTTTTAAAATAAGAAAAAAATCCTAGTCTCTGGGTAGCTATTTGAAGAATGGATCACTATGCATCCAAATAAGGAGATCACACAAGTTTTCCAGATCAATAGGAAGGGTCATTTCATCTGTTTCTTTTTCTAGCGTGCACTCATCACCTCTGTTTTTCACTTCCATCTGACCCTGATAAACAACCCATGGTCTCAGATTCTGACAAATCCTTGGCCATGATTCTCTGGCAAAATAAACTTTGACATCTGCCAATTCTCCTTTTGTTTACAACTATTAATAAAGAAAAGAGTAAAGCTGACTACCAGTCCCAAATGACCCAACCAGCTATTTAAGGTGAATTTTGCCTCATCTCTTGCTTACCCCAATCATCTTCCTCATGCCCATCCTTTACTTTAACTACTAGCAACCACTTCCTTCTCTCTCTATCATATTATAAACAATTATTTTTCTTTCTTTTCTTTTTTCTTTTTTTGAGAGATTTTTGCTCTAGAGCACATGTGCTCACCAGAGAGACAGAGACAGAAAGTGAGAAATCACCTTAAACCACCCCCCCCACCCCTGCCACTTCACAGGGGATGGCATGCCACAATCCTATCTCCTCCATTCTCCCCTCAGGCTTTTGGACATGCACACATACATGCCGGGTGTGAGTTTCAAGCTGCCAAATCCGGGACTCAAACCACGTGGCCACCCATGTGGGAGTCCAACACCTTAATTACTGTGCCACTTGCTGGCCTGTTATTACCATTACTACAATTTAGTGGTCCAGAAACTTTCAGCTCTTAGTAGCAGAAACCCAGCTCAAACTAGCCAAAAGGTCTAAGAATGATATTGACTGAATGGCAGGAAGTTTAGAGATAGACAAGCTCTGCTTATGGGAAATTCAGGGTTCCAGTTCTCTGTGAGTCTCTGCTCACTTCCCTTGTTAACTTTATGCTGAATCTAACTTCCTCTCTATCCATAAGATGGCAGCCAGGGGAACCAGCAGTTAGCGTAATGGCTATGTCGCTGGACTCCCGCGTAGTCGACCGCGGTTTGTGTCCCGGACCCAGTGGCTTAAAACTCACGCCGGGCGCGTGTGCGTGCGTGCCCAAGATCCCGAGAGGAGAATGGAGGAGAAGGGATTGCGGCGTGACCATCCCCCCTGGGGGGTGATTTCTCGCTTTCTGTCTCTATGTCTCTCTCTGTCTGTCTGGCGAGCACACGCGCCCTACAGTGAAAATCTCTCCCAAAAAAAAAAAAAAAAAAAAAAGGGGCCAGCCAGTAGCAAAAGGAAGAACTTACCCTTCTTTAGTCACATCCATTGAAAGAAGGAAGGGTAACTTTGTCCTGTTCTCTTAAGGACATGGAAGAACTTTCCCTGAAGTCTCAGCAACTCTCTCCTAGACAAGAATTAGAGGTCATATGTCACTCCTACTTTCTTCTGCATATATTCCACTTTACCATGCTGCCTGGATAGTCTACAGCTAGAGATTGGGCACCTACTTAAAGTAGGTATCCTGGTGAAGTCAACCCAATTATGTTTCCCCACACACACAGCTTAGTGAAGTCTCAGGGGCCCCACCAGCCCCAAGTAGAAGTCCCAAGTACCACATCCCTGGTTTGCCCCAGAGTGTGAGTGTGCTTGCTATGCCTGTGTAAAAGACATTTTCTGACACATGGATTCGATTTTCATGGTTGGGTTGGATTAATTGAGTGTTACCTCTGAAACTAAAAATGGGGTCACTTCCCATAAATCATACAAACAAAACTAGGCATTATCAAGAAAGAGAAGAATAGATGCTGCAGAGGCCATCAACAAGGTCCAATAGAGAGATTGGGCATATTCCCTTTATCTGTTTAGATGATTCATTGATATAAATAATGCAGAATAAATATGAAGCTCTACTCAATTGCCTTTTTAGATTGTGGAAGGTCCAGAGAGCTTCGTGATCCAGAGAGATCACATCTGACAGGTACTGTGGGCCTCTGGGTTCATTCCTTCTCCCACTGGATAATACTGGATGGTCAGTAAAGTCATGACATATTTTTCTATTCAAAGAATGTGTCATGACTTTCCAGATAATCCAATAGTTATACAATGAGGTAGCAACCAGACTCGAAAGCTGTCTTAACATAAGTTCCCTTCCTAAAAAGTGACCAACTCTAAAATTCCATGTTAAAAAATACTCCGGACTCTGCATGCACTGTCTTCACTCCTAGTATTTCAAAAGGCAGACTATTCCTCTGATGGGGAAGGCAACTGGTGAGGCACTGGCACATGGCTCACATTTTCCTGCTCACGATATTTTTTCCATTGACTCAAGTGTCAGCTACTTTCTGGAGGGCCACAGTGACACAAACTGTGATCTCTGAAATGGTCATCTTCAGCTTGACCAGTGTGATATAACCTCCTCAGAATCAGACTTATGTTGTTCTGACTGCCCTTGTGATTCTAAAATAGAACCTGGGCTGGAAGAACCATCCACTAATATGTAGACATAGCAGTTTGCTCCAAGCAAAAGAAGAAAAGAACTAAGATTGTTATCATTGATTCCTTGGCATTGGCTGGTCCAGAGTTGCCCTTATTCGGCTAATTCATTCCTTATGTTCACATCCTGTAAGATTCTAGCCTCCCCACCCTTACCTCATCCACACCCAAGGTCCTCTATTCAAGGTCAAGTCTGTCCTTCCAAATTATGTCCTAGGGAGCCTTCTGCACTGTTCACAACCCTATCCTGCTTGCCCCAATCTATTACTTCAGTCAACTCCAGCCCTCTTTCCCCAACTCTGCCAAAAAAAAAAAAAAGTATTTCATTGCTACTATTCTTGGATTCCTGACTTTCACTTGAGCAAGTCTAGCTCCAGTTCTGTTATTTCAATCTGAAATTCTATTCAGAGTACATTGATTTGCATAATTGAAAATACCACACAGAGAGGGTATACATGTGGCCTCCATCAATTACCAACTATGTGAACTTAATCACATTTTTTTACTTCTCATGATGTAGCCAACATGTATTTTTTAAAGGCCAACTATGTGTCAGACATGGTGCTAAGCTCTTAAGACTCAGTTCTCTCATCTATAAAAAAAAGAAGCTAATAATAAAACACATCTCTTAGAGTTGTTGTAAGGATTAAGTGAAATAACACATGTCAAGTGCTGAGAACAATGTCAGACACTTAAGAAATATCCATGAATGGTGGCTAGAGTAACAATTATCATTGCTGAGAAAGTACCTGCCTCATCTGCTCCTCTCTACAGTGTGATTCATTTGAGAAGTTCAGGGGTTCCTCAATCCTTTCTTCTGCATATATTTCAATTTTCCATGTTGCCTGGATATTCTACAACTAGAAACTGGGCACCTATTTATAGTAGGTATTCTGGCGAAGTCAACCCAATGGTATTTTCACACATAGAGCTTAGTGAAGGCCCAGGGGCCCCACCAGACCCAGGTAGAAGTTCCAAGTACCATATCCTGGTTTGCCCTAGAGTGTGAGTGTGCTATGCTGGTGTAAGAGACACACATGTCTTCAGCTATAAATGCTGCATGGCTGTTATAAACTATGAGGCCTGGTAAAACCAGCAGCAGCTTATAAGGCTTCAAACGTACCACATTCTTCCAGATTCCAGATGGCCTGTTTTTATATCCTCTCTCTCTCTTTCTCTTTCTCTCCTTTCCTCTTTTCTCCTCTTCTCTCTCCCCTCTTTCTCTTCTTCCTTCTCTGTCACTCCCTTTTCCTATCTCCATTCTAAAGTGCCCCATACTGCTTACTTCAATCTAATAATATGAATTAAGTTGAATAAAACTTCAGGAGGTAAAAAAACAAACAGCTGGAAGTTTATATTTAAGGAGAAACAGGAGTGGAAACTTACCACATCCTTGCTGTGCCATGCGGTTCTCACGGACCATTCATTGCACACAGGCAGACCAAATGAAGGTAGTTCAATGCTCTCCAACTGAGAGGAAAGAAATGAATGAGAGGGGCTGGCTTAATATTATCACAATTTTCAACTTAGTTGAGTCTTTTTGAAGGGCAGGTGTACATTTATCTAGGTATGAGTATACCTAAAAAATAAACCATTAAGATGATCTACTTGCTAGAAACCACACACAGTCTCTTGATTGCAAGAGAAAAATCCCTTCTTCTGATGCAAAATCTGTTTTGGCAAAAACAACACTGGTTGAAGCATTACCACTAACACAGAGAATTTGAGTACGTGGCTCTTTCTTCCTTGAGTTATCTTTTTCTATGTAAAATGGAAACAAAAACATAGCACAACCTCTATCCTTAAGGGACCTGAAAGGGTTTCCTGATACTATCTTCCCTACCAGCCCATCATGGTGGTTTGAGAGGCTGTGCTGTTGACAAAATTTTTAAGAAGATGTCTGGGTTAGGGCAGCACAACTCTTGGAAGGAATATCATAGAGAAGTCATCCATTGGGAACTTATTTATTCTATTATGTGACTGTTACTCATTGGCAGAGAGCCAGTGAATGATGAAATCAGACTTGGGTCAAGGAAGGCACTACAATGGGGATGGAAATTCAGGAGTCTGAGTGCCTCTGCCTTGAGTGGTGATGTCACACTTAGGGTGTCATGGGAGTTGTAGTCAAAGGATGGGAGAACATGATTTTCAGAATTCTACTAGGCTTTTCTGATCCTTAACACATATTTTTACCACCTAGTGAGAACTTAAAATACCCAGTTTGTGGTACTCTCTTATGATAGCCCTAGAAAACTAATGTAGATTTTTGGTACCAGAAGTGAGATGACTTAAAACAACAAAAATGTGTTGTATCCCAATTCTGGAGGCTTGTGTCTGAAAGCAGGGTGTGAACAGAGCCAAATACTCCCTCTGAAATATATAAGGAATAAGCTTTCCTTATCTTTTCTTAGCTTTTCATAATAATTACTAATCCTGGGTATTTATCACTCTAATTTCTGCCTCTGTTACCACGTGACATTTTCTTTGTGTATCTGTGTCTAAATTTCTCTCTTCTTTTTTTTTGGAGAAGTTTTTGCTATAGGGCACGTGCGCTTGCCAAACAGACAGAGAGAGACATAGAGACAGAAAGCGAGAAATCACCCCCCCAGGGGGGATGGTCACGCCGCAATCCCTTCTCCTCCATTCTCCTCTCGGGACCTTGGGCATGCACGCACACGTGCCCGGCATGAGTTTTAAGCCACCAGGTCCGGGACGTGAACCGCGGTCAACTACGTGGGAGTCCAGCGACATAGCCATTATGCTAACTGCTGGTTCCCTAAATTTCTCTCTTCTTATGAGGACAGAGTCATATTGGATTAGGGCATACCCTAATGAACTTGTCTTAGCTTGATTACCTAATATAGAACATATTTTCAAACAAGGTCACATACACAAGTCCTGGGGGTTACACTTTTACAAGTGGTGGGGAGAGGGACACAATTCAACCTTCAGTCAACTAGAAGTCATAGACCACGTTGTGAGTCTTATAGTTAGCTACAGTTAGTAAGTAGCCATTGAGAGTGAACTTGATTAAACTTTTAAAGACTCATATGTGGGAACCAGCAGTTAGCATAATGGCTATGTCGCTGGATTCCCACGTGGTCGACCGCGGTTCGAGACCGGGACCCAGTGGCTTAGAACTCACGCCGGGCGCGTGTGCGTGCATGCCCAAGGTCCCGAGAGGAGAATGGAGGAGGGGGGATTGTGGCGTGACCATCCCCCCTGGGGGGTGATTTCTCGCTTTCTGTCTCTATGTCTCTGTCTGTCTGGCGAGCGTACGCGCCCTGTAGCAAAAAAAACTCTCAAAAAAAAAAAAAAAAGACTCATATTTGAGTGAAAATGCCACCACAAGCAATGAAAACGGATGCTAGAAGTGGAAAGCCTTCAAGATGGGCAAGTGCCTGCTTTTTATTTACACTACAACTTTCCAAGTTCTCCTGAGTGTCTGGGGAGCTCTCAGAGACGTCAGTGACCTTTGACTCTTAATGGAACAGAAGTTGTGAAAACGTGGTGCAAGGTATCAAGTGGACACTAAATGTGTTTTTCCCTGCAGTCTGCCTGATCTCTGGAATACAAAACACTAAATTCCCCAAGATACTGAAGAGAAATAATCACAATTTTAAGTTGTACAAATCATTCTGGCAAGAGACTTTCACAAAGCAAAGGATCCAGGATTCTTTTTTGCTGAAGCAAATCTAAGTGATGACACGAGGAGCACCAGGACATTGGTGTGTCTGCCATGGTAGAACGTTATGTTTGTACTTCTTCTGGTCCAAATGTTTTCAGGTGCAATGGCAGCTCTGTTCTTGAATATTTCCTTTCCACATTTAGGAGGCTTTTCAGAGGGGCTATTCAGAGGCATTTTCGGCATCTGGCAACATGGATTTCATGACCACAGAGTAAAATTGAAATAATGCACATACCAAAACATAAACACATTGTAAAGTGCAGTCAGCCCCAGATTCCAAACCCAGCGACCCTGTATGATTTTGCAAAGGGGTAAGCCAAACTTCTGTCCCAGCGGGATAACAAGGCCTCCAAAATGACAGCTGCTATCATTCCAAAACAAGTCATTGTTTATAAATGAATATTCTTTGTGATAAATTATTGAATTACATGAAAATTCTATGATTGCCTGCTGCTGCCAGATTTGGTTTTGGTCTCAAAAGCCAGCATGGAATGTACTACAGACAGAAAGCAAAATTAAAAACTGCTGGTCTTTTCTCACAAAAGTCTCCTCTGAACTCTGTGTCTCTAAACCTCTAATGCTGATTCTGGTATTAGACACCCAGAAGACCCTTCAGAACCTGTATAATATATATGATTTCAAATTAGAGAGACACTTGGGCTTCTATGAAAAATGTAGGTAATGAGGGGTTTTCTAAAGTTCATGGAAAATGCATATTATGAAAAATAATGCATAGATTTTTAAATTATTTTGCACCAAAATAAAGTTGTACTTTTTAAGAGATTGCCTGAGGGTATGTGCACTCATCAGAGAAAGCCAAAGAAACAAAAGAAAAGAAGAGGGAAAGTGAGAAAGAACCCCCATGGGGAATGATTATATTAAAATACCTTCTCCTCCATCTTGCCCTCATCTGGGGACTTGAGGCACACAAGCATATTTGCCCAGTGTATTTTCGAAGTTGCCAGGTTCAGGACTCAAACCACATGGTCGATTATGTGGAATCCAGCTCTCCTAACCACAAGGCCACAGACTGTCCCTAAACTATCATTTAAATTCTATTTTCTACAAACTTTCTGAAGTTTCCTTCATATGAATTGCAGACTGTGATTTACTTTTAACTAGTATCTCAAAATCTGAAAACAAAAAGGGGACATAACTTTTACTGAGTATTCCCTATGTGCCAAGCATTATGATATTTGTTTCACATAATTATTTCATTTAATTCCCAAACCACCTCTGAGACATTGTTATACTCACGTCATAGATGAAAAGATTGATGCATGCAGAGGGTAAGTGATTTACCTAAGTTCATACAGCAGTAAAAGGAAAATATCAGGTCTGACACCGTATGTCATACCCTTTTCTGTAGTATACACCAGCTCCCACCATAATTTAAGCAATAATTTCAGGTAGTACTAATACTCAAAGAAAAGTACTCTGCTATTTTAAGCTTTCACACTGACTTTTTTCAAGTAGACCTATATTTGGAAAAATAACATTGAAAATGAAAAATTTCCTTGATTCATCTTTTTCTTTAAAACTGAATTTTCCTAATCTTCCCAGGGAAAATTAGTAAATTGCAGTGGAATTTGCACAAATAAGAAATAATGGTATTGGCTTCAGATTCCAATTTACTCCTTATTCTCTCAAGAGGGAGGATGGTAAGACCCACTCTGCCCATTTCATAGATTACCATAATGCTTAAATAAGCTTAGGAAAAGTATTTTGTAGCTCAAAATGCTCTGAACTATCTAGTTATTATGTCCCAGACTCTTCTCTGAAAGTCCAATAAGAGAAAGATTTATTTAGAACAATACTCCATGAGGACCAATGGAACAGAAACCCCAGAAATAAACCCCAAAACATAAAGCCAGCTGATCTTTGGCAAAGGGCAACAGTCAATCCAGTGGGAAAAGGAAAACTACTTTAGTAAATGGTGCTGGAAAAACTGGGTATCCACCTGCAGAAAGGATGAATCTGAACCCCTATCTGTCACCATTATCAAAAATCAACTCAAAGTGAATCAAAGATCTAAACCTAAGATCATAAACTATAAAACTACTGGAGGAAAACTCTGGGGAAACTCTGGGAGACATTGGGGTAAGAAAAGATTTCTTAAGCAAGACTCCCAAAGCACAGGCAATAATCCCCAAAATAGACAGGTGGGATTACATCAGATTAAGAAATTTCTGCACAGCAAAGGACACCATAATCAGTGTGAATCAACAACCCTCAGAATGGGAGAAAATTGTTGTTAATTGTGCCTCAGATAAGGGACTGATAACCAGAAAACACAAGGAACTCAAGTAGCTTACTCAGAAGAAAATGATTAACCCAATTAAAAGGTGGGAAAATTAACTGAATAAACAAGTCTCTAAGGAAGACAAATGAACAGCCAAAAAACATATGAAAAAATGCTCAACATCCCTCATTATAAGGGAGATGAAGACCAAAACGACAATAAGATACAACCTAGCCCCAGTCAGAATGGCAAAAATTAAAAAAAAAAAGATACGTGTGGGAGGGGATGTGGTGAAAGGAGAACACTCCTACATTGTTGGTGGGACTGTAAATTGGTCCAGCCACTATGGAGAACAATATGGAGGTTCCTCAAAGATTTTCAAGTTGAACTACCAGATGATCCAGCAATTCCACGCCAGGTTATCTACCCAAAGGACAAGAGAATGCTCAGTTGGAAAAGCACTTGCACAACTATATTTATTGCACCATTATTAACAATTGCTAAGACATGGAACCAACTCAAATGTCCACAAACAGATGATAGATTGAAAAAATATGGCACATATACTCCATAGAATACTATTCAGCCATAAAAAACAACAAGGCCCTGGAATTTGATAGAAAGTGGACGAATATGGAAGATTTGTTGCTAAGTGAAGCAAGTCAGGCTATAAAAGAGAGATATTGTCTCCACTTAATATATACCAGCTCTCTGCACTCTGTGGTAGAGACCGAAAGACTGGAGGACATAAAAGCATTAAAAATTTTTATGGACATTAGAGACAAAGTAGAAGGAGAGTGTGGGAGGGAAGAGCATAGGAAAGAAAATTTGGGGAAAAAATAGAGAGGTAAGACATTTGTGGGACATAAATATGTTGATGAGTATGTGTACAGTATTCTCAAATGGACTGGACTGAGGTGTATATCATGCTAGGTAAAGTCTCTTTACAATCTAAATAATGTATAGTGATTGAAGGTATAAATAATAATAAGAAGAAAATGTATATACAAGTTTTAGTTGTCAATTACATCTGAATAAAGTTATAAAGCATTTTTTAAAAAGAACAACAGTTCAGTATTAGCCAGTGGTCTTTTAAAAATCAGGATCTCAAAAAAACAAATAAAGGCAACAACTGATTTTCAGCAATCGACAATTTCCATGGTGTAAATCCTCCTCCCTCCAAGGCCAATTTCTTTTTTCTTTTTTTTTTTAATTCATATATTTCATTTACATTTAATCAATGTACACCTGTACAGCATACAAAACATTTTTTCTGAGCACAAATAGAGTGTATATTAATCCAGTCAAAGGTATTACCATATACATTATCATCACCAGTTAACCTTTTGGTTTTCTGTCTTTTAAATTTTTTTTTTTATTCCTGATTCCCTCCCATCTATGCCTATTACCCACCCCTATATTGTCCTATGGTGTCTCTAGTATCTACAGTTGTCCTTTCCACTTTTATACCTTCCAATCTCTCAATTTCAGCCAAGGCCAATTTCAAGCTACCAACATGATATCACTGAGTATAGAAGTGGGAAGAAATACAATCAACACTAGTACAAACCAAATCTAGAACAATGGTAAATAAATAATTTAAAAAAACTAATAGTTCTGACTAATAGTTCATCAAGATAAAAGGGTCTTCAATAAAATATTTTTTAAAATCTACTACTCTTGGAGTCATACTGTGAAATGCCCATAGTATATCTACCCTCTTAGTGCTGTCTTTGGATGGCAATAAGACTCTAGCTTTAGAACCAGAAGATGGTGTGGTAGTTAAGGCACTGGATTCCATATAGCTGACTACACAATTTGAGTCCCAGACCTGGCTTGAAAAACATTCGGGGCACGTGTGTGTACATGCCCAAAATCCCAGGAAATGGAAGAGCTTGCAGCATGACCATCCCCCCGGGGAGGTGATTTCTCATTGCACACATGCCGTATGGCAAAAATCTTACCCAAAAAAGGCTGTGGCTGTAGTCTGGGGAAGAAAGCCCAAACTCTCTTTTTTCCTACGGACCCTTGCAGAGAGCCCAAACAAACAAATCTTGCCATTTGCTGATTTGACTCTTGTCCGAAGAGTGAATGTTTGCCTCATATAGAAGTGGTATGTTGTCCAGAGGGGAGAAAAATTGCTCCAGGGAAATGTCATTGCCACAGTCAAACACTGGATGCTGCAAGCCAAAACTCAATCCACCAGTTTTTTTTCTCTGTTCATGCATAACAGTGGGCATTCAGCTTGGTTTTATATAATACCTAGTGGTTTAAACAAGATTATTTCTCTCTCATGTACAAGATTGGAAATAGGAAATATATCAGCGAGAACTGTCCTACAGCTTGTTATAGTTCCCTTTTCCACTGTCATCATAGTCCAAAGTGTCCACTGGAATTCCAGTCACGACATATAAGCTCCATTCAGCAAGAAAGAGAAAGGAGAGAAAAATAAGGGCCCACTCTCTCACTTTCAAGGAGGCTTCCTAGAAATCCCACACAACACTTGCTTACATCTCATTGGTTAGAAACCAGTCATATGACTATTCATAGCTACAAAAGAGGCTTAAAATCATAGAGAACAAAGGGTGGCACAGTGGTAACACAGCTGGACCTGCATAGGAAAGGTCCTGGTCTTAGGACCTCTACGAGCATGCTAGGTGTGTATGGGTACATATGTGTACATATGATCTGGGCCAGCTGAGACAGAGGGCAAGTCATGGCATAAAGACCCAGTTGGGGGTGCCTCTCTCTCAATCTTTCTCTCTCTCTCTCAGAAAATAATAATAATAACTTTTTTAAAAGTTACGTAGCCCTTTACCTTGGAAAGAACATGCCTAGCTAAAAAATATCAAGTTCTGCTATTAAAGAGGAGGGGAAAATAGAAGTCAGTCACCATTATATATTCACTTATATCAGAGGGTAGAGGGGGAAAAGGGGAGTGTTTATTTTCTGTCTCCAACCCAAAGTTCAGCAGATTCTTGACCACATTCACTTACTGTGGATAAGATGAGAAGTTAACAGTCTACAGATGATTTAATTGCATATCCATGAAGAGCCAAAGAAGAACTATATCTATTTCTTGGACAACTGTGTAAAACAAATCATAATTTTTTGTTCATTTTTTTTTTGAAAATGGCAACAACCATAGATAGTCATTACAATTATGGTAGATAGAGGCAGATGGAAGTTCTTGTCTTCCTAGATACATTTGTCTAAATGAAGCTGTATTGGTTACCTATCTTGATGAAAGAGAGCTATGCATCTGACTCTAGCTGATGCTTGAAAATTAAGGAAAAAAATCTTTCTTATATCCAGATATCACCCATCTGGATGCTTTGTGGTATGAGAGTTGATCATCTGCTTATTATGTGAGTTCCATACAGAAAATTTTGTTTGGGCATATAAATGTCTCCCTACATCCTCCATGTTTAGTTCCTATTGGAGCTAGTAAGTAACTGATGGGCATCAAGACTGTTTGCTCTGACTCCTCTAAGGAGGAAGTCTCAGCCAACTAAACAAGGGTCTTCATCTCTAATCTTCCCAAAATGGCATGGATGTCCAACAAAAGACACATTAATCTACAGAGAAGTTTTCCAATGATCAGACACTAATACCATACAAATATGCAAATACATACATGAGAACATAAACGGCTTTCTTGCTGAGGCTGTAGGTATTCACATATTGTCAAACCACATCCAGAGAGAAAATGTATCATGGCAACCATCAACCCACACCTAACCATTTTAGACCAGAAGAAAATGATCAATATTGACACTTCATTTAAAACGTTTTTTTCTTTTTTTTTTTAAAGAGATTTTTGCCTTAGGGTTCATGCATTCACCAGAGAGAGAGAAACAGACATAGTAAGAGGGAAAGTAAGAAATCACCCCCTGGGGGGGGGATGGCTATGCCTCATTCCTGTCTCCTCCACTCTTCTCGTAATCTTGGGAACACAAAGCACATGTGCCAGTGTGATTTTCAAACTTCTGGGTCCAGGACTCAAACCACAGTTAGCCATGTGGGAGTCCAGCAATGTAACTACTATGCCACCTGCTGGTCCCAATTTTATTTAAATCTAAAGTCGAATTTAAGTCAAATTTACAATTTGACTTTAATCCTATTTAATGTATTGTTTCATGACCAATTAAATATACTAAATTCCTTCTACCAATTTCTTCAAATTCTACATATTTCCCCAAATACCAATTCTTTCTACCTACATTTATTCACCTCTAAAGAACTAAATCCTTGACTTCTGTGTTTTAGCTGTTACCATACAAATAACATAATGAATGAACTTAGGCCTCCTTCTGGTTTGATTACTGCATGATTCCTAGACTGTGCCCATGCACACATTTTTTCATTCATTCATTTATTCATTTATTCTGCAAATAATGGTCATCTACCCTGTGCAGGTACCATAACAACAGTGAGGATCTATCAATGAGTGATGTATTCCCAGCCCCTGCCTTCGTGGAAGTTTCAGTTTGAGGGGAAAGACTGTCATTGAATAAAGGGGCAAAGGAACCAGATGACAGAAAAGTAAGGACTCCATCAAACAGGATTTGGTGGGCTATTGAAGGCTTTATCCTAAAAGCAATGAAGAGTTACTTAAAGGTGTTAAGGAAGGAAGTTAAATGATTGGATATGCAATTTAGAAAGATCATCTGTTAGTAGGACAGAGAAATAATTTGCAGAGGAAGAGGGTGAATGGTGAAAGAGAATTTGTGAGACTATTGCTACTTTCTAGGTGAGCAATTGAGTTTTTAGTAAACATAGCACCTGTGAAGATGGAAAGACATGGACTAGTTTATAGTGATATCAAATACAGAGAGTCAGGTGCAAGGAGGCTTCAGAGCTCACTTATCCTCATCCTCAGAAGCACTGGCAAAGTGTACCATAGTACCAGTGAAACTCTCAGGAAGGGCATTGTACCTCTTCCACATTCTGTTTCTAGCCAAAAGAAGTCACAGAAAAACTCAAGGAGTTACATGAATTTATGGTCGATCCTGTAACAGTGAATGTTCGAAACTTGGGAATATAATATTGTTGGATGAGCCTGTCATAAATACAAAGTAACATGCCCTGAGATCCTGCCCACTGTGATTTATCTTGAGTAAATGACTTACAGTGAACAGAAAAATTGAAGAGAGACTGCTACTCTTTTAAATATATATATATATATATAGTTTTTTTAGTTATATCAAAGATCATTTTCTATAACCTGGTGGAGCTACGGGTTTTAAGGCACTGTCATTTTCTGGTGATGCTCATCTTTTCTCAAATCAAGGTTTTCCCACTTTAATCACTGTTGCCCTGTGAAACAGTGCCTGGGATGACCTTCTGTCAGATCCTTTCAGATGGATCAATAGAATTCTTTCAAGGTGTCTCCTTCAAATCATTTAGACATGTCATCTCTTGATAGGTTTGAGTTTAAAAAAAATAACTTACTGCTTTGTACTAGCTTCCCCTGAGAAGCACAGTACATACACTCCAAAGAAGCAGATTGGATTCCTGTGGGAGGAAAGAAGTGTGTGTGGTGTGAGTTTTCCAGATGAAGTCGCAATAGTAGGGCACAGCAGAGTTTCAGTTCCCACTCAGACATGGAAGCAAAGTGGAGTTTAGCTTTTAGCACTGACCAATCTATACAATAAGAACCTTACCAGGGGCAGCAAATGGTATTGTGGTTAAGGTGCTGAATTTCCACATGGTCAACTATGATTCAACTCCCAGATTTGCAGCTTGGAAATCACACCAGGCACATGTGTGTGCATACCCAAAATTCTGAGAGAAGAATAGAGGAGAAGAGATCACCCAGGGCAGGGGTGAGGGGGAGTGTCGATTTCTTATTTTCACTCTCTCTGTCTCTCTCTGGCAAGAGCATGCACCACATCGCAGAAACCTAAAAAAAAAACCTTACCACCCAAGAGAAAGGTTTTCTCTTACATTGTATACAGAGGACATCTTTGGAGCAAGATATAAATAATTCCCAGTTAGTACTGAATTAAGAAAACAGAAACAACCTCCATCAGCACAATTCTGAAAAACAAACAACAAAATAAAACAAGGGAGGGGGCACAAACTACAACATAGCACACGCCATACTAGAGACACAGGCTGCCCAAATATGTACTCCCACTTCAAATTTTCCATGCAGATTGGCTAAACCCAGGTCCTGGAATGTTAATTAGGACCTGATCGCAACTAATGGACCAGAAATTATGAAATGCCTCATGTTACCAGTCATTTAAACTAGATACTTAAGAGTCCAGTTATGGTTAGGTTCAAACTACGGCTTAAATCTAATATATTTATTGGAAGTAACGCTGAACACTCAAGTTCCCTTATTTTAAATCTAAATGACACTACGTATCGTATCCATTTCCTGCATCTTTGAACCGTGCAGCAGCCAACTCTGTCATCTTTCTTTCTCATTTGGGAGTATTCAAAGTGACATCTACTGTGTCACTATACCTGGGAGAAAATGAGGAGTGTGGTTGCCATGCACTGTTTTACATTAGCGGAATTTAGTCTGAAAAATATCTAAAGCCAAGTCAGTAACCCCCACTGCCTGAGTTGTAAGCAGGGTGATATATCAGTGTCATAGTCATTCCTGGTTGTTCTGTATTTGCTTTGTAAAAAAGTTTTGCTTTCCTTGGGCTGTCATTATGCCACTTCTTTTTTCCTAGAAATATCCACCAGGCATGCACACAATGCATGGAAATACAAATATGAACCAGAGCTAAGAAGGGCCCATGTCCCCTAACATCAAGGTTTTGATAAAGAAAAACATACAAAGGCAGCCACACCTTGCTCTGGCTTTCTAGTAACCCCAGAAAAAAATTTCAGAAATGTGTTTTCATTCTTTAGCCTGAGTGACATAAAGGTTAAAATGTTTCCCAAAGTCCACTTAAGAATAATTCTGACCTTGGGAAAATGAATTTTGTTAACCCCAAAGCCTATTAAGATTAATGGCAAGAGAAGCTCATTATTCTACCAGAAAAAAAAAAATCTACTTTTGAATCTAAGAGGGGAACTTAATTCTATTCATTTCAGAGGGTGAGAAACTCAGAGTATCTGACAAGTACCCACTAGGGATGGGGTGCACTATGTACAGATGGCAGGGCTCCAGGCTGAGATGCTCAGCTGGAGTGATTCTGTCTTGGCCAAAAAAAAGGCCCCATGTAGGACTTTTTTTTTTTTAGAGAGAGTTTTTATATAAGGTGTGTGTGCTCACTAGAGACACAGAAAGAGACAGAGAAAGTGAGAAACCAGCCCACAGAGGGGATGGCCATACCTCAATCCCTTCTCCTCCATTCTCCTCTTGGGATTTTGGGCACTCACACTCACACCCTGAGTGAGTTTCCTGCCACCAGGTCCATGACTCAAACTGCGGTCAACCCTGTGGGAGTCCAGCACTTTAACCGCTATGCTGCCTGCTGTCCCCCTACCCTATGCGGGACTTCTTACGTAGCTAGGTCACCCTCTTCTCGCTTATGAAAGCCAGTTCCGGGCCACACAACCAGGTTTTATGGAGACCAGAAAGATATTCAGAAACTGGAGTTTTTTTGTGATTTAAACAGCTTGTGTGCCTGTTGACCTTGTTGCCCTCAAACAGCAGAGGACATCTGCTCGCTCCTCATGTGAATGGCCGTTACCGTGACCCCCACCACCTCTCAGCTGCTGCTGCCCTTGCCTCTACCACTGCTGACTAACTGCCTTCTTGTATCCTCTGAATACAACCTCACAGGGAGGGTCCAGTGATCTACTCATCACCCCAAAGTGCCAGGTGTTGTTGTGGGGCAACACCCTGTGCTGTCTGCTTCTCCGGCTGTGGAACAGTCACTAGAAAACTAAATTTCATCCACGTCCTCATCCATGGTTATCTTGGAAGGGCATAGTACAGAAGCCTATTGCTAAGACACAGAAATACTCAGATTCTGAGATGCTGGTTAAGAACTCTGGCTCTGATTACCAGCTCATGGAATTGATCGGAGGCAAAGAGATGGGGCACTTTCTAAATTTTTAAGGAATTTAATTCAGTACAAGATACTCAAGCATGGATGACAACAACCTGTGATTATTAAACTCCTAAGGCAACTCCCAGACCCCTCAAATTTGAACCAAAAAGGCTCCAAAGAAGTACAGATCCAAAAAAGGTCACATGCACCAATGATGAGCCAAGAAAGACCATGGGCAGGGTTATCCTTCCAGGCAGCATAGTCAGGGTTTACCAGATGGCTGGCCAAAAAAGCTGAGAGTGTAGTCTCTCTCACTCATAGAAGAAATAAATAAATTTTAAATACATATGAGGAGGGAAGAGAATTGATGGGAAGCAAATAGGACACTTCCTAAAATTTTAAGGAATTCTCTTCAGTCCAAGAGACCCAAGCCTGGATGACAACAGCCTGTGATTACTAAGCCCTTAAGGCTCCTCCCAGACCCCTCAAATTTGCGCCAAAAGTAATAGGTTCCAAAGAAGTACAGATCCCCACTGCATGTCCAAGTCAAAGGCACTTCACTATCCCTTTCAAGCAGGATCTAATATATGCAGTGAGCCAGTGCCCACTGTGTTGGGTTCTCATTGTCCACTTCTTCAAACAAATTTTCCTTGAAGTTATCCTCCATCATTTCATATTTGCTAGGTTGTAATAGGAAGGGATACAGACTTATCTGTTGTAACAGAGACCTAAACATACAATAGCTCAAAGAAGACAGGCATTTCTCTTTGCATGTGACAGTTGGAGCAGCTGGACTGTTAAAGAAATGAACTGCCTAACAGAAATACAATATAAAACCCATTTTGTAATCTTAAATTCTCTATTAGCCACTTCAGAAAAAACAGTTGAAGTTAATTTTAGTAATATATTTCATTTAATTTGTTATATCCAAAATGTTATCATTTTAATATATAATCAATATAAAACAGTATTGACATATGTTACATTCTCTTTTTTTGTATCAACTTATAGCCCATCTCAATTCAGATCGATTACATTTTAAGTGGCTACCATGTTGGACAAGTGCAAAGCAGTGTAATTCTGAGGGTGTCCAAGGCAAGTAGATGATTCTCTCCAGGGTTAACTAGGGACGCTCAGTGTTTTTATTTCATTATTCACTATCCCTTGGAGCAGGATTTTGCAACCTCAGCACTATTGACTTTTGAGACCAGGTAAGTCTTTGCTGTAAGGAGCTGTCTACCACATTGTAGAATGTTTAGAGCTTTCTGTTCCCTACCCACTAGATGCCTGTAGCACCATCTCTCCTCCCCCTACATGTGACCATCAAAAATATTGCCAATGAATCAGAAGGGCTGGACCACTGTCCAGAATATAAGTAAAAACATGATGCTTCACAGACTGACGTACATGGAAGGGTTCTGGGTTAGCATTCAGAGACTTCCCTGGGTGCACTGGGGCTGGCTGAAGCTGAGAGTGCAGTCTCTCTGTCACTCATTTAAGAAATAAATAAATTTTAAATACATATGGGGTGGGGGAAGAATTGATGGGAAGCAAATGGGACACTTTCTAAAATTTTAAGGAATTCTAGTCAGTCCAAGAGACCCAAGCCTGGATGACAACAGCCTGTGATTACTAAGCCCTTAAGGCTCCTCCCAGACCCCTCAAATTTGTGCCAAAAGTAATAGGTTCCAAAGAAGTACAGATCCAAGGAAGAGCACATGCACCTATATATCATCTAGCTAAAAATTCCAGAGGAAGGACACTGGATAGGGTTTGATCCAGAGGTTCATAATTTTACAGGTCCATTTCTCTGGGATTCTTTTGGTTCTTCCCTCTTTCATATTTTGGTTGGCTTCTCTCTTGTCATATGGCTCCCAGCTGCTCCAGGGGTACAGTTCCTCATTCACATCCAGGGAGAAAGATAGCTTCTCCTGCTCCAAACTCCAAGAAGTAGTTATGATATAAACTTCCTTCTGGCTAGACCAGTTTAGGTCATGGCTCACCCTTGAACCTATTACCACGACTAGGGAAATTTGATTTATTTCTTAATGCCAGAGGGCTTGTGTGCTCACAAGAACGAGAATAAGGAGAGAGAAAGAGGAAGAGGAGAAAAGAGAAAGCATGCCCCAGTGGGGCATAGTTATGGTGCAAAAATGATATTGTTTAAATCAATTTGGTTTAAGCTTCTGTCACTTGTAGCCAAAAGTATTCTCAATAGCAGTTTGACCTGAATGTGTTTTTTCCTTGGTACCTAAAATCACCTAATAAAGGCAAGGCCAAGTTTATCTCCCAAGCACCTTCTATAAGCGCCTCACTGTGTGAGCCTTTGGCATGCGTTAGCTCACTTATGTCTCACAATAACCCTGGAGGTAACTATAAATCAGGAAATTGAAACTCAAAAAGATTAGCTAACCTTCCCAATGTCACTCTGAGAATAAGTGGCTGAACTGAGAATTGAGCTTGTCTGACTCTAGGTCCAATGCTCTTTCTACAACTTTGGCCTCATATGTTATTTTTTAACCATGTATATAAATAACAAAGGTTTATATGTTTACTCAACTCCACGTGGAAAACCATTCTGACTTTTGAAAATCTGATTTGATGATCAAAAACACATGTAGAATATTAGTTAGAAGGTGGTGCGGACTGTAGTAGGGTTTTATAGGCATCTTGGGCAGGTCCTTTAGAGTAATTGGGATGTGGAATGTGGAAGTCATTTTTATGGGAAAGTTGGGACATGGCCTCCTGTAGGCAGCCTCAGGCAAAAGAGTGAGTATATCAAGAAAAAAAATCACATTGAACCTGGTGATAAGGTTCATGAGGATGTTAATTAAAAGAATTCTCTTATTTCAAGGCTGTATTGGTGATATACTTTCAAGCAATGGCATATGACTAGTACACATCAGAACTACAGTGTTTTACCCCAAGATGTCAGCATTCTTTTGAAAATGGTGCATACGGTTTAGAAGCCATCAATAGAATTCACCTCTTTTTCATCTTTCTTATTACAATTCCTTCTTATGCATCTTCTCAAATACCCTAGCTCAGTACAAAACTGTAGAAAAATGTCTATAGGGAACCAGCAGTTAGCGTAATGGCTATGCCGCTGGACTCCCAAGTAGTTGACCGTGGATCGCGTCCCGGACCCGGTGGCTTAAAACTCACGCCGGGCGCGTGTGTGTGTATGCCCAGGATCCCGCCCAAGAGGAGAATGGAGGAGAAGGGATTGCAGCGTGACCATCCCCCCTGGGGGGTGATTTCTCGCTTTCTGTCTCTATGTCTCTCTCTGTCTGGCTGGCAGGCGCACATGTCCTATAGCGAAAACCTCTCCAAAAAAAAAAAATGTCTATATAAAGGGTCTTCCAAAAGTGTGAAGAAAATACTTATTATGAAAACACTATGTTTGAATTTTAATATGTTTAGCACCAAAATAAATTCCCACTTCAATTCCATTTTCCCGTAAACTTTTCAAAGTCCTCTTTTTAAATTTGTTATTTTTATTATTTACATTTGGTCACTATGTATAATTACAGCATACAAACTGAGCTGCTTGAGAATGACAATGTGTGGCTAATCATGTCATTTCAGCTAACTCAAAACCTCATTTATATATCATTCAAAGTGATTATTCTCTTGTTAGAATTAGACATAAGAATCATTGGGCCAGATTTACAGACTAGTGGTTAAGAGAGCTGGATCTCACATGGCCAATCACAGTTCAAATTTGGGTACGGCAGCTTAAAAAACAAACAGGGAAAGTTTATGAGTATGCCCCCAAATCCTGAATAAAGAGTCTTCCAAAAGTGTGAAGAAAATACTTATTATGAAAACACTATGTTTGAATTTTAATATGTTTAGCACCAAAATAAATTCCCACTTCAATTCCATTTTCCCGTAAACTTTTCAAAGTCCTCTTTTTAAATTTGTTATTTTTATTATTTACATTTGGTCACTATGTATAATTACAGCATACAAACTGAGCTGCTTGAGAATGACAATGTGTGGCTAATCATGTCATTTCAGCTAACTCAAAACCTCATTTATATATCATTCAAAGTGATTATTCTCTTGTTAGAATTAGACATAAGAATCATTGGGCCAGATTTACAGACTAGTGGTTAAGAGAGCTGGATCTCACATGGCCAATCACAGTTCAAATTTGGGTACGGCAGCTTAAAAAACAAACAGGGAAAGTTTATGAGTATGCCCCCAAATCCTGACAAGACTGTAGCAATGGAGAAGAGATGGTGGCATGACCACACCCCACTAGGGGGTGCTTTTTCTTCTCTCTCTCTCTCTCTCCCTCTCCCTCTGTCTGACAAGCACACCTGGTCTCTGTCAATTTTTAGAACAATTGTTTCTGTATCCACAGTAAATAATAGTAACTTTGTTCTCTTTGATTTGAAATAAATATCTGATCTCACCCCTAAAAAGCAGAAAACACCGCAAGCATGGCTTACTCCATATTTTCCATCCTTAGGTTCCGTATGCTTTCTCACTTTCCTCTCTTTCCATCTCTCTCTGGTGAGTGCATTTGTCCTGTAGCAAATTAAATACTACTACTACTAATAATAATAATAATTAATAAAATTGAATAAATAATTATTAAAAAATAAAGTAACATTTATGATACTCTATTAAATGCCTGGTGCCTTATAAATTGTAACCCACATTTCCTGGATATTGTAATCTAGGTAATGTCACCTTTAGCCTTTTATTCCACACCTGGGCTAGTCCAAAGCCTTCCTGAAAATTTGCAAGAATACTAATATGCCCATGATCATCTCCAACTCTCAATTCTGGTACCTATTGCATCCATTTACAAGAATACTAATATGCCCATGAACATCTCCAACTCAGAATTCTGGTACCTATTGCATCCATTCAGGTTATGGGTAATCTTTTCATCTTATACATCCTCCATCTGATCTACCTCACATAAATTGAAACATAAGCATAAAAGTTTTTGGTGCGACAACTCCATGGTTCAGCGATAACACACTGCTCAAGAAGAGCCAGATCCCGAAGATGACTATGCTTTGAAACCCTAGACAGATTAGTTTGAAACAAATTGAGCACAAATGTGAGTTCCCAAGATACAACAGGCTGGGGGACTGCAGAAAGGGGATTGTAGAGTGACCAGATCCTGTGGAAAGTGCCCCTCCTCAATCACTTTTTCTCTCCCCTCTCCCATACATGTACACATACTCTGTTATGAATAAAGAAAAAGAATTTTTAAATCTGTTGGTATGTATAGTAGACTCAATCAAAAATCTTCTAGAGGTGAGATGGTTTCATCCTAGTATTCACTACTTAATTTAAACATTATTATTTCTATGCTCCAAGGTTATTTGGCCATGACCATCAGGAATGTTTTGGTTATCCTTTCTACCTTAGCCTTGGGTCATCTCCATAAGCCTTGTACTCTTTCTTTTCTCATCTGCATCCTCATTCCTTTCCTTCTAGGTGACTCATAAAACTCTGATCTGGCCCTTATTGCCTTTTAGATCTCATTGATTATGGCCCCGTTCCTGTTTCCCTTCCTCTCCAGCCAGTTAGACAGGTCTACTCTATTCGTCAACCATACCAAGCATATTTCAGGCCTTTGTTCTTAACTTCCTTGTGCCTAAAATGCTCTCTCACATTCATTTCTCCACTTAAACATTATTTTCTCAAATCACACACTTCCTATATTCCTTTCTGCTGAATTTTTCTTATCACTTATCACCATCTAACCCATGAGTATTTTACACATTCCTCTTATTTTCTACCTTCCCTACCAAAATATGAGCAGCAGCTTTTATTAATGTCAATCACTGCTATATTCTCAGTAGTTATACAGTACCTGGCATGCAGAAGGTACTCTATAAATATTTGAATAGCCCTATAAGTAATTATTGTCCCACTCTGCAGATGAGAAAGCTGGTCAGATAAATGACATAATTTATCCAGTTGGTAAGCAAAGCTTGAGTCTGAATTCATTTTCAGTGCAACTCTGAACACCTTACTAATTTTGTAACACAACATTGTCTTCCAGAGCTTTGTAGTCACAAGAAATCTCTGATGTATTTCAGAGCCTATGAAATCAACAGAAATGGATTGAGCACTAACAACTGTTAAATATTTTTCCCACATTATCTCATTCATGTATTTAGTCAACAAGTAATGAGGGCCAGCGCCATAACCTAGAGGTGAAGGGAGCTAGATCCTGCATGGCCAACCTAGATTGAATTCTAGCATGACACTGAAAAATACACCAGGCATATGTGTGTGTATGCCCAAACTTCCAACAGGATGGATAAATGGAAGAGAATAGATTGTGATATCATCATACCCCTTTGGAGGGTGCTTTCTCTTTCCTCTCTCCCCATCTCTCTGGAAAACACACACTCTCTGGCAACTAAACAACAACAACAACAAAACAGACAAACAAAACATCTCACTGGAGCTGCAGAGTCATTTCCCAACTAGATATTTCATATGATATCCTGCAAATATCTCAAACTTAGTTCAAAATGGAAACACTTGCTGTGTTTCCTCCATCTCTTTAACATCTTGCACACCATCTTAGTGAATGATACAATAAACCATTTTCTCCCTCTTATCCTTACTACATACTTTGAGTAATAATAATATAAGTAAGATTTATTGAGACTTACTAGCTGTCAGACACTGTGCTAAGCATGCTATATGTATTTTCTGAATTAAGCATTAAAACAGCCGATGAGGTAACAAGGCATGAATTAGGAGCCTTATTTCATAGAGAAATAAAATGAGATTAAAGTTGATGTTAAATCATCACCATGGGGCCCAGGACTGTGTTACATCAGAGCCTCGCCATGTTGTGTAGTCTCATGTTCAATTTTTCCTGTTTCCTCATCTCCTACATCCAATTATTCACCAAAATCAATTGAATTGTACCTCAAAAGTAAATATTTCTCTATTATAGCCTGCCCTTTCCTTTCAATTCTTTTGGCCTATTTCTTAGTCTTGATCTTCAGCATCTGTTACCAGGATTTATTTATTGCTACTTTGTAATTATCTATAATATACCTACCATGTACCAGAAATTATTTTGAGCATTTTACAAATAATGTTGAATTCTTAGCCACCTCACAAGATAGACTTTGTATCATTCACATTTTGTATTTGAGGAAATAAATAACCTGCCCACAGATCATATAGCTAATAAATGATGGACTTGGGATCTGAACCCAAGCAGTCTGCTTCTAGCTGTGATTATAACCATTACATTCTTTTTTTAATGATCTCTTATGTGCATTAAATTGTTGTACATCTTTATAGTATACAATATGCTTTTTTAAAACATACACAAAGTGACAATCAAATTAAATATATTAATTACCATAAATAATTTTCAACAGAGAACTTTATATTCTTGTATTTGTTAAATGTTTTTCACTGAGCCCCTCCCCTCTCAAAATTCCTGTCCCTCATATAGTCTCTGGTATCTACACTTGCTCTCCCTACTATTATATCTTCAGATCTTTCCATTTCTGCCATAGAGTGCAGACATTTGTATATATTTAGCAGGTCTGTACAATATTAGTCTTTCATAATCTGTCTTTTTTCACTTAATATTAGATTTCCTATTTCCATCCACTTGGAATAATAAATGACAGGGTCTCATTCTTCTTCATGACTGAGTAGTAGTCCATAGTGTATATGTGCCACATTTTTTGAATCCACTCATCAGTTCTTGGGCATTTAGGCTGATTCCATGTCTTAATAATGTTGTAGTAAACATGGACATGCCAGTTTCCTTCCAACTGACTGTTTTTCAATCCTTTGGATAAATACCAAGGAGCAGAATTACTGAGTCATGAGGCAGTTCTATTTGTAGAACTTTTGAGGAATCTCCATATCATTTTCCATAGTGGCTATATCAGTTTACACTCTCACAAGCAGTGTGGAAATGTTCCATTTTCACTAAAGCCTTGTTGGCATTTGTTCTTTATTCTCTTGATCCAACCCACATTGTTTTTAAGGTTTTTGCTATAGGCTGTATTTGCTTGCCAGAAAGAGACAGAGAGAGGAAAAGGGAGAAATCACTCCCCAGGGAAATGACCATACCACAATCCCATTTCTTCCATTCTCCTCTCAGGATTTTGGGTATACATGCACACCCACCTGGTGTAATTTTCACATCACTGGGTCCAGGACTCAGACTAAGGTGAGCCATGTGAGAAGCTTGTGCCTTTACCACCACACCATCTGCTGGCTCCAATCAAAGCATTCTTACTGAAGTTAAATGGTTGTGATTTTCATTTACATTTCTCTTATGATAAGAGATGTTGAACATTATTTTCATATGCACTATGGCCATTGTTTGTCTTCCTTAGAGTTGTCTTCTCAGTTCGTTTGCCCATTTTTAAATTGGGTTATTTGTTTTTTTGTCAGTGAGCTGCTTGAATTCCCATATGTTTTGGTTATCAATCTCTTATTTGAATCATAGTTTGCAAACATTTTCTCCTGTTCTGAGAGGGCTGTCTCTTCATTCTAACTGCCATTTCCTTCATTTTTAGGAAGACTTTAGTTTGATGAGATTGCACTTGTTTATTTTTAGGATAATTACCTGTGCTTAAGTGGTCTTATTTAAGAAATCTTTGCTTAAACTGGTGTCTTCAAGAGTTTCCTGTGTGTTTTCCTCCAGTATTTTTATGGTTTGGGGTTTTATATCCAAATCTTTGATACATTTTGAGTTGATTTTCATTAATGGTGCAAAATAGGAGTCCAGTTTCATTTTCTGCAAGTGAGTATCCAAGTCTTTCCAGCACTATTTGCAGAAAAGACTTTGTTTTCTCCACTGAATTGTCTAGTATCCTTTGTCAAAGATCAGTTGACTATAGGTTTTCAGCTTTATTTCTGAATTCTCTAGTCTATTGTGTTGGCCTATGTGTCTGTTTTTGTGCCAGTACTATGTGTGTTTTTTTATATTTGCATTTATTCTTTATTTAGCTTTTAAAACACTACTATAGATGGATATTAAAACAAAAACAAGAGCAAGTAGTGAGCATATAATGATTATAGTCCTTCACTCATTCACTACTGGATATAAAAATGCCAGCAGTGAGTGTTATTTACGGGCTCCCCTAGGAGGTCTGACACTGAACACCACCTCGGGGATTATGTTCATCATCCTCTGATGCTTCTCCATTGTAATGGCATTATCTTTTGTGATTGGAACAATGTCCACCAATTTCTACCCGGTCCATTTCATTGGTCTCTTCTACTTCCTTTCTCTCAAGTAGAAGTTTTCCCAGCAAAGAGAGTTTATCAGGATACAGAAGGCCATTCTCAAAGAAACTTACCTTAAATTCAATGATTAGGTGACCCTTTTCATATGGTCTGGTATGCCTTCATTTAACACACACTTGATATCTCCATGATTGACAATCTGACCTGGATGAGAGGTTATGATTATAGTTCAGTTGTCAAGAGTAGAAATTGACTTCTGGAAGCCACACAATGCTTCAACTAATTATATGTCCACACACATGTAAATGTCTTCTCTGTGACATATACAAACAGCATGATCTTTCTGATCTAGTACAATGATACCAGGCTCCAGTCCTGGGTTCTTGATCTTCTTCACCATGGAATGTTATCTTCTGGCCATCTTTCATGCCTTTGTCAACATGAACTTCTAGAATTTTCTTCTCCTGAATTATCTTCTTCCCATTGCAACATTTTCATCTATCTTTAGGACTGATCCGTTCCCCATAGCCTAGGCACTGCATACAGACTGAATTTTCTGAACCTTTCCAGGTCCTATCTGATGAAGTTTTATTTGTATTCCAGTACCTCAGCAATTGGGACAGCACACTACTGCTCCTTTCTTACCACTCTGGCCTTCACATTTGTGTCACAAATCACATTCTCTTGCAGGGCCAGTTTTCTTGTTGCACCACTATAAAATCTTCTAAGGTTACTGACAGCTGGTGCACAACACTTTTACCTCTTCTTTCTCTCTGCATCCTTCTTCCTCCTCCAAAAAGCATATCAAAGATGTCCACTGGGGAGCCAAAACTACCACCTGCTCTACCTTCTTTAATTGCCTGCTCTCCACCTTTGTCATATAATTCCCTTTTCTTCACATCAGAGAGAACTTCATAAGCTTGAGGAATCTGTTTAAACTTTTCGCCTGCATCTGGATTCTTATCAGGGTGGTACTTCAAGGCCAGTTTCCTGTCAGCCTTCTTCAGTTCTTCCTAGATAGCATTAGGTTTGACCCCCAAAACATCAAAGTAAGTTGTTCCTTTCACCATTTTCTACAGTCGGCAAGCAAGTGGAGGCCAGCCTGGGGGAGCAGGAAGGTGCACGTAGCTGTGTGCAGCTCGGCCAGCCACCACTTTTTATCTAATTATCGAGCGTTCTGGAAAGTTCCCAGTACTATGCTGTTTAAATTATCACAACTTTGTAATATATTTTAAAGTTGAGTAGTGAGATGCCATCTACTTTATTATTTTTGCACAGTATTCCTTGATAATACAGGGCCTTTTATGATTACAGACAAATTTTATTACTATTCTGTTCATGTGAAGACTATCACTTATAATTTGAGCAAAAATGCATTAAATTTGTAAGTTAATTTGTGCAGAATTGACCTTTTTATTATATTAATTCTTTATATCCAAGGACAAGGAATGTCTTTCCATATTTATTTACTTATTTTTGTATCAGACTCAATTTCACTTTTTCAATTATAGTTTTCCTTGTAAAGGTCTTTCATCTCTTTGTTTAGATTTATTCTTAGGTATTGTGTGTGTGCATGTATTTGTATCTGTGTAGGTACTATAAATGGGATTACTTTATTTAATTTTGCCTCAGTCCATTCATTATTGGTGTATAAAAATGCTATAGATTTTTGTATATTGATTTTGTATCTTGCCACTTTACTGAATTCATTTCTCACCTTCAGGTGTGTGTATGTGTGTGTGTGTGTGTGTGTGTGTGTGTGTGTGTGTAATCTTTTGGATTTTCTGTGTATATAATCACATTGTCTGTGAACAGGGACAATTTTGCACCTTCTTTTTCTTTCAATGTCTTTTCTATTACTCTCTTGTCTGATTGCTTTTGCTAAGACTTCCAGCACTATGTTGAAAGGAGTGGGGACATGGACAGACTTGTCTTGTTCCAGTTTTTAGTGAGAAGACTTCCAACTTTTCCTCATTCAGTATGATATTAGCTATTAGTTTGTCATATGGAGATTTTATTATGTTAAAAAAGTAGCTTTATATTTATTTCACTAAAAATCTTAATAATGAAGGGATGTTTTTCTGTATAAATGCTTTTTCTGCATAAATTTGTATGATATGTTTTCTTTTTTTCTGTTAATGTGATGTATTTTTTTTCTTTTTTAAAGTCCTTTTGGCTATAAGGTGCATGTGCTTGCCAGAGAGAGTCAAAGAGAGAGGAAAAGTGAGAAATCACCCTCCAGAGGACATTGTCATGCTACAACACTTTCTCCTCCTCTTGGGATTTTGGGCATGCATGCACATGCAGCCAGTGTGATTTTCCAAGCCTCTGGGTCCAACACTTAAACTGTGGAATCCAACTCCTTAATCACCATGCCACTTGTTGGCCCCAATGTACTGCATGTATTGTTTTGAGTATGTTGAACCACCTTGCATGTCTTGGGTAAAGCCTCCCTGGTCCTGATGTATAATCCTGTTAATTCAATTTGCTAATACTTTGTTGAGCAGTTTTGCATCTGTATTCATTAGGGATATTAGTCTGTAGGGTTTTTTGTTTGTTTGTTATGTCCTTATATGTATTTAGTATCAAGTTGATAGAGGCTTCATAGAATGATCCTTCTTTTTGGATATTTAGAAATCATTTGAGAAGAATTTGGGTTAGCTCTTCTTTAAAAGTTTTGTAGAATTCAGAAATGAAGCCATCCGGACTTGGACTTTTTCTTGCTTGTAGACTATTCATTACTGATTTAATCTCATTGCCTGTTATTAGTCTATTCAAGCATTTTATTTCCTCTAGGTTCATTATTGATATATTTATCTGGTTCCTTTTTCAGTTTTTCTTTATTATTTTAGCTAATGGTTTGTCAATTTGTTTATCCTCCCCAAAAGCATAGCCTTTTGTTTTATTGAATTTCCCCCATATTTCTTATATTTTCTATTTCATTTGTTTCTGCCCCAATCTATATTATTTATTTTCTTCTACTATTGGGAGTAAGGTGTTGTTTGTCCAGTTTCTTGAAATGTATAACTGGGTTATTTATTTTTCACCATTCTAATATTTTTCTTGTGAGTACTAATTGCTATAAACTTCCCCAATGACTGTTATCACTGTATCCCAAAGATTATGAAGAGTTGTATATTCATTGTCATTGTTTAAAATAAATCTTTTCATTTCAGTCTTATTTTTTCAAGTTTTGAAGTGGTTCCAGAGTAGATTGTAGAGTTTCTATGTTTTTTGTATCTTTTCTAAGGCTCTTTCTATTGTTGATTTCAAGTTTAATTTCACAGTGGTCTGAAAGAGGCTGAGTAG
The DNA here is from genome assembly GCF_000334495.1 of Tupaia belangeri chinensis. Classification (NCBI taxonomy): domain Eukaryota; kingdom Metazoa; phylum Chordata; class Mammalia; order Scandentia; family Tupaiidae; genus Tupaia; species Tupaia belangeri. The sequence goes on from NW_006198305.1 coordinate 3,023,341, forward strand.
AGTTTCTATAGAGTTTTTAAATTTGTAAAAGCTTATTTTGTGTCCTATTATTTGGTTGTTCTTTGAAAATGTTTTATGTAGGGATGAAAAAAATGTGTAGTGTGTGGTTGTTGGGTAGAATGTTGTATAAATGTCTATTAGGTCCATTTGGTTTATATTATCATTTTAGCTCCTGTGTCTCTGTTTATTTTATTGTCTAAATGAACTGTCCAGTGGTGTCAGTGGGGTGTTGAGAATCTCACCAATTAGTGTGTTGCACATTATCTCTCCCTTTAGATTTATCAATCTTGCTTTTACATATTTGTTTGTCCCTGTGTTGCATGCATAAATGTTTATAATGCTTATATCTCCTCAGTTAATTAATATTTCTAGTAGTATCTAGTGCCCTTCTTTGTCTCATTGCACCATATTTTTTTGTGAAGTCTATTTTGTCTGATATCAGTATTACAACTCTAGCCATTTATTTCGGTTTGGTTTGGTTTCTGTTTGCATGTAATGACTTTTTCATTCCTTCATTTTCAGTCTGTGTATGTCTTTTTTTTTTTGGAGAGATTTTCACTGTAGGGCGCGTGCGCTCGCCAGACAGACAGAGAGAGACATAGAGACAGAAAGCGAGAAATCACCCCCCAGGGGGGATGGTCACGCCGCAATCCCTTCTCCTCCATTCTCCTCTCGGGATCTTGGGCACGCACGCACACGCGCCCGGCGTGAGTTTTAAGCCCCCGGGTCCGGGACACGAACCACGGTCGACTACGTGGGAGTCCAGCGACATAGCCATTACGCTAACTGCTGGTTCCCAGTCTGTGTATGTCTTTATCAATGAAGTGTGTTTCTTGTAAGCAGCATACAGAAGGTTCCTATTTTTTTAATACATTTAGCCAATACATGCCTTTTAATTGGGCAGTTTAATCTATTAACGTTCAACATTAGTGTTGATATTTAAAGACTTAATCTTTGTCATTGTTAGTCATTTTCTTTGTTGTTCATGTCTTATATCTGTCTCCTCCACCCCCTTTTTTCCTGTTGTAGTATGCTTTTTTTTTTAGCAATTTTTGCTACAGGGCACATGTGCTCGCCATAAAGACAGAGAAAGACAGAGAGATAGAAAGTGAGAAATCACACACACACACACCCCAGAGGGGATGGCCATGCCACAATCCCTTCTCCTTCATTCTCCTCTTGGGATCTTGGGCACGCACACAAACGCGCCCAGTGTGAATTTAAGCCACCGAGTCCGGGACTTGAACCGCAGTCAACTACATGGGAGTCCAGCGACATAGCCTTTATGCTAACTGCTGGTCCCCTGTTGTAGCATTCTTTTAGGTAATTCTTGAAGGGCTAGACTAGAGTTGGTAAATACTTTGTTTTCATTTTTTCTGGAAATGACTTTATTTCTCCTTCCCATTTGAAGGGTAATCTTGCTGGCTACAGTATTCTTGGCTGGATTTTTTTCTCTTTCAGTGTTTTAAATATATCTTACTATTCTTTTCCTGCCTTCATTGTTTTGGTTGAGAGGTCTGAACTTAATCTTATGGGGTAAACTTTGTAATTAACTTGACATCTCTCTCTTGCCAATTTTAGAATGTCATCTTTGTCTTTTATTTTTATCAATTTGGCTATGATGTACCTTGGAGAGGATCTTATGTTGAATCTACTTGGTGTTCTTTGTACTTGCTGGATCTGAATGTCTGTATGTCTCTTAGGAAAGTTTTTAGATAGTGCTTCATTATAGATATTTTTTATCCCTTTACCCATCCCTTTGCCTTCTGGAATACTCATTGTGTAGCTATTTTATTGCTTAATGGTGTCTAGAATTTCCCATATATTGTTCTTTTCTTTTCTTTTTTTTTTTTTTTGGTTATATTTTTTTATTTTTTTTTAGGTGTCTCAAACTATTAGGTCATTAGAAAAAGTCATGATGGGACTAACAGTTCTGTCTCTCTCTGTCTTTCTGGTGAGCACATGTGCCCTATAGCAAAAACCTCTCAAAAAAAAAAAAAAAAGAAAAGAAAAGAAAGAAAATATCATAATTTTTTTTTATGTTTTATATGTAAAAATGTGTCATGACTTTTCTGACAACCCAGTAAATCAGAGGTCTTATCTTCAAGGCCAGAGTTTCTTTCTTCTGCATGGTCTAATATTAATCTTAATAGTTTTGAGGGAAATTTTTATTTTGTATATTGTATTCTTTATCTCCAGAAGTTCTATGTGATTCTTATTTAGCACATCTATCCTTTTATGGAATTCTTTGTTCATGTCTTGGAATGATTTCCTCATCTCCTGAAATCAATTATCTGTTTTCTCTTGCATGTCATTGAATTTTCTATGATAAATATTCTGAATTCTTTTTCTGACATTTCTGTGAAATATTGTGGGTTTTTTTTTTTTCTTTTTCTGGTGAGGTGTTGTTATGTTCTTTTGGGAGATAGATATTTCCTTTTTTCTCACACTTCTTGTGTCTCTGGATTAATTTTTAGATATCTGGTGAAGTATTCCCTTCTTCCTAATTTGGAGGATAGGTCCTGTAGAACATAGGAAGGAAAATAGCCCTAAGTCTCAGGTTTGTCGGTGTCTTCCAGATCAGATCAGAACTTGTGTATCCTTTATCTGAGACCATTTAGGGAGGTCCAGAAGAGCTGGTGTCACCTGGAGCAGGTAACTATTCATCTGGACTTGAATCTAATAGGAGGGAGAATGTAGGTTTGCCCTTCCTGCCATACAGATGGTAGCACCCAAATTCCTGTCTCTGTTGGGGTGAGGGCCCTCTCTTTAGTGTACTCTGCTCCCTCTGGGATGTGGAGACTTGTTTGTAAACAGAGCTCCATCTGCTGGTTGGCTTGCAGGATGGTGTAGCTCCCTTGCCAACATGAGGTGGGAGTAGGGTGGGAGGTCCAACATGGCTTTTTTCCCCCTTGAAGCTGTTTATTCATGCACTTTTCTATGACATATGTTAGCTCTAGCCAGTTGTTCTTCTGTGAATAGGAGTGCTGGAATCCACAGTAGGAGACTGGGGTTTAGAGTTTCAGAGAAGAGTTTCTCTCATTTTTCTACTCAGAGGGTGGACAGGAGTATTAGGGAGTCCTCTTCATGTTTACAAGTAAAAACCATGCAAACCAAAAGTTTGTGCTGACTCTCTCCTGCCCCCCTGATGGTCCCACCTGATTCTCTCTGCAGGGGGGGTGGCTGTTTTTCAGGGGCATGGGGGCTGCTCACAGACAATGGCCACCACCTACATACTAGTTGACTAAAGAAGCAGCAGCATTTGGCCCTTACCCACCATATTCTCCCACCTCTCTGGTCCCAGTGCAACTAGATATGGAGCTGGGGAGGCAAAATGTGAGGTAGTAGCTGTGGCAGGACAGGCAGAATAGGTGAGTATTAGAGGCCAGCAAGTTGTGAGTGGGAGAGGGGCAACAAATATAGGTGGAACTATTATTATCAGATGTCACTCCAATATAATCCTAAAAGGGTCCTTGGTGGGTTCCTTGGACCAGTTTTATATTCAGCTTCAAAAATTTCTCTAGAATTTGCTTCACAAAAGAAGAACGCTGTGGCACAGTCAGTAGTGTACCAGATTGCAGAACTGGAAGCCATGTGTTGACTGGGATTAGAGTCCCTGGCTCAGGTGGCCTAGAAACATGCTGCATATGTATGTGTGTGGATCCTGGCAGACTGGAGGATCAGAATAACGTGATCATGGATGACTGAGCCCTGCAGAGGGTGTTTTTCTCTCACACTCTCTTTCTCTCCGTCTTACGCACATACTCTATCATGAATTAAAGAACAATGACAACTCTGATCATTTCCCATATAATCTCCACTCTCTTTCTCTTTTTAGAACCTGTATACTTTAGCATACCCTTTTGTAATCCAGAGGCAAAATACGACCCATTCTCCTTTCCCTTCTTGCTCTATGCTATCACTCCAAAATCATTGCTCTTCCTAATGCCCTTTCTCACTTACATGTTCTGTGTATGTTGTTACTTCTGTGAAATACCTGTCACCTCTGAAAGTTCATTCATCTTTTAAGATGTGAATGTCACCTCTTAAGGAAGTTTGTTACCTTTTCTAGAATTTACAACAATGCATTCTAATAAAGTTCAACCCTCTTCTCTGCACACCTTCCTGCCCTGCATCACTCATATCTCAAAAGGGGCTACAAAACTCTCTGAAGCCAATACTTATCTTATTCATAATTTCATCCCTTTCAGAGATGCTCAAGATACATTTGTTCACAGTCGGTAATTGCTGATTTGCAGGTTCGCATGTGTGTTTGTCCAGAGACTCAAAGATATTGGAATAGTAGCATTCTAAAATTTCATTTTGAACAGAGGGTAAATAACTTTTTAAAACTAAGGAAAAGGTTAAAAGTTTTCATTGTTTTCTATGAACAACATGTGAGTAAAGTGTGCATATGCACAATTTGAGAAAATAATTAAAACCATCCTTTGGGGGAGTTTCCTTTTTGTTTAACATTCACTACATAACCACAGCATGCTGCCTGGTAGTTGTAGTATGCACATGGCTTTCCCATCTTCCTGGGGCTTGTATTTCTTCAGAGAGTGGGATGCCTGTATAGAATTCATGCCACAAATATTTCATGAACACACTGTCTTTTCATGGTTAGTTAGCTCTTTGGTTTTGTTCTTCCCTTTTTTGTTGCTGTTCTTTAGTTGTTCTTGTTTTTGTTTTTGTTTTTGTTTTACTTCTTGTCTTACCTCTAGTTTTTCCAATAACAATACCAGTAAACATTTATTGAACACTATGAATCTAGTAGTGTGCTGAGACTCATAAAATTCAGTTTGTGGAACACCAGAGTGAAATAAAATTGCTAGATCTGAAATTCAGACTGACAGTACACATCTCAAAACATCTTATTTCTTTTTTTAAAGTACTATTTTTTTTGGTGCTTTTATTATGTCAGTTGGAATTCCAAACATCAGTTGGAGTGGTAAGAGGATATAAGCAGTCCTTGGAAATACACTATAAGAATACAAAACACATTTTCTGCGAGATATAAAAATACCCCATTCCCTTTTCTTTACTACAATGGATGTTTACAACTTTTTTACTTTTGTCAATCTAATTAATTTTGAAATGTAGCAAATTGTTTTCATTTGCACACCTACGAAGATAGGGAGATGTTCATTTATGTTTGGAGATTTCTTGTTTCTCATCTGTGAATAATCTGTAAATTTTGCCTTCTACTATTGGATTTCCTTTTCCTGATCAATTTGAAGATGTTCTTTATACTTCAAAGATTATAGTTTCCTTGCAGGAGAGACTAGAAATAATTAAATATACTGGTAGAAAAATAGTCAAATGAATTATGACACTGCCATGCTATAGAACCTCAAACTAAATGCTAGGCAAAGCAAGCCAGATTATGAAAGACAAACACTATACATCACTATTATATATATATATATATGTCTTCACTCTATAGCAGAAATTGAAAGATCTGAAGATATAATAATAGGAAGTTCAACTGTAGATACTGAAAACAATAGGGGGGCAAGATGGTTTATGGGAGGGACTCGGGAGAAACAGTTAACAGACCCAAGAATATAAAAGTCTCTGTTGAAAATTATGTGTATGGTATCATTTCTGATTAGACTGTCTTGCATTGCATGTGTACTTTGAAAAAACATATTGTGTGCTATAGAGATATACAATAATGGGGTGAAAAGAAATCATAAAATTAAAAAGAAAAGATCTATTTGTATTGACCTCGAGGTATGTCCAAGACCTAAAGTTAGTAAAAAGTTAGACCTAAAGTTAGTAAATAGAAGCAAGGTATAGGTAATTTACTTAATATGTTACCATTTTTACTTACAGAAATTAGAAAATAAACCCTACTATGTACCTTTATGCATGTATATATATGCATATGTATGTTTATATACATATATATATATGTGATAGTATGAAAGGAGAGAAATTTGTGAAAAGGCCAACATCGAACTACTGTCTCTAAGGAAGTAGGATTATAAAAGGAGAAAGTAGACATATTTTTCCTGATAATCACTACATTTTCTCCTGATAATCACTATATTCAAAGACTTGCTTCAATGAGAATGCATTAGTGATATTTTTAATCTAATAAAAACAGTGAATTAAATTAAACCTGACAATCTTTACTCAAATTCCCTTATGTAAAGGTATAAAGTTTCATATTTCTTTTTTGGCAGGCCTCCTCTCATGAGTGTACACTTTTTTTTTTTTTTTGAGAGGTTTTCACTATAGGACGTGTGTGCTCGCCAGACAGACAGAGACATAGAGACAGAAAGTGAGAAATCACCCCCCGGAGGGATGGTCATGCCGCAATCCCTTCTCCTCCATTCTCCTCTCAGGATCTTGGGCACGCACGCACATGCACCCAGCGTGAGTTTTAAGCCACCAGGTCCGGGACGTGAACCGCGGTCGACTACGTGGGAGTCCAGCGACATAGCCATTACGCTAACTGCTGGTTCCCAACATGAGTGTACTCTTGGGCCTCAGGAGTAACTTAGGAACTTTCACCACTCCATTGCCTAGTGCTCTAGCAGCCTGGGTTCACCCCACCCACCTGAAAACGAGCCTGCTCTTGGCAGGCCTCCTCTGGTGAATGCACCCCAGGCCTCAGGAGTAATTTTGGAACTTTTGCTACTCGGTTGCCCAGTGCTCCAGTGACCTGGGCTCACCCCACCTACCAGAAGACTTGGGTCTGCTCTGGGCAAGCCTTCTATCTTGAGTGCACCTTCAGGCTCTGGGAATAACTTTTGAACTTTCAACATACCAATTCATGTATTCCCCAAGGCATGACTTGATCCTCTTCACTGAGTTATATCTCAACTTATTACCACCTTATCAAAAGCTGAAAGTTTGGTAGAGGAGTTAAGCACCTGAAGTTACCTTTAACTGCTCTGATCTGGGAGTCATAGCCCTCTAATAGGAACACATATGGGAACTGGGGGGTGGGGGAAGGGGACTCCTTGCTTTCTGTCTCTTTTTTTTTTTCTGTCTCTTTGTCTCTCTCTGTCCCTCGGGCGAGCACATGTGCCTTATAGCAAAAGTCTCTCATGAAAAAATTAAATAAATAAAAAATAAAGTGAATAGAAACAAAATGAAACATTAATAAGTACACAAGTTTCCATAATCTAAGAGACACCAAAAATGCAGTCATCAGAAGGAAATACATAGTAATTAGTGCACATAAGAAAAAGATGGAAAGATGGCAAATGGACAACTTAACATAATGCCTCAGGGAACTGGAAAAAAATCCAAAAAATGCCAGGGAGAAAAGAAATAATAAAGATTTGAGCAGAAATAAATAAAATAGAAAATACATGAACTAAACAGAAAATAAATGAAAGCAAAAGCTGATTCTTTGAAAAGATAAAAAGATTGACACACCTTTAGCTAGACTGATTAAGAAGAGAGAAAGGAACCAGATAAATCAAATGCACAACGAAACAGGCAATATTACAACAGACACAATAGAAATACAAAATATCATTAGAGGATACTATGAGCAACTATATGCCAACAAACAAGAAAACCTGGACGAGATAGACAAATTTCTGCACACATATAATCCATCAAGATTGAATCAGGACAGACCAGCAGTTGATGTAATGGTTATGTCGCTGGACTCCCATGTAGTCAAACACGGTTTGAGTCCTGGACCTGGTTGCTTAAGCTCACACCAGGTGCATGTGTGTGTGTGCCCAAGATCCTAAGAGGAGAATGGAAGAGAAGAGATTGTAGCATGGCCATCCTCCCTGGCAGCAGTGATTTCTCACTTTCTGTCTCTCTGTCTCTCTCTGTCTTTCTGGCAATTGCATGCACCCTATAGTGAAACCTCTCCAAAAAATAAAAAAAATAAAAAAAATAAAAAGATTGAATCAGGACGAATAGAAAGCCTGAATAGATCCATAACAAGCAATGAGATTGAATCAGTAATAACCTCCCTACAAGGAAAATTCCAGGTCCTGATGGCTTCACTTCTGAATTCTTCAAAACTTTTAAAGAAGAGTTAACACTAATTCTACTTAAATTATTTCTAAAGATCCAAAAGGAAGGAATCCTCCTAAATTCAGTTTATAAAGCATCGATCACCCTCACTCCCAAAACAGATAAAGACATGACAAAAAAGGAAAACTACAGACCAATATCTCTGATGAATATAGGTTCAAAAATTCTCAACAAGATATCAGCAAATCATATCTAATAATATATAAAAATGATTATTTATCACAACCAGGTAGGCTTTATTCCAGGGATTCAGGGGTGGTTTAACATACACAAAACCATAAACTTAATACACCATATTAACAGAAAGAAAGATAAAAGTCATATGATTATTTCAATCTATGCAGAAAAAGCATTTAACAAAATACAACATCCCATCATGATTAAGATTCTTAGCAAAGGCAGCATAGAATGGTCATTTCTCAACACAATAAAATCCATATATGAAAAACCTATAGAAAACATTATACTGAATGGGAAAAAGCTAAAAGCTTTTCCACTGAAAACTGGTACAAGACAAGGCTACCCACTTTCTCCACTCTTTTGCAAAATAGTGCTGGAAGTAAGTCCTGGTCAATGCAATAAGAAAAGAGAATAATATAAAAGGCATACAGGGAAAGAAGAGTTGAAAATATCTTTATTTGCAGATGACATGATGGTATACATAGAAAACCCAAAGGTATTCATGAAAAAACTTCTCTAAGTAATAAATGAATACAACACATGGCAGGATACAAAATAAACATACAAAAATCTATAGCATTTCTATATACGAACAATAATCTGAATGAGGTAGAACTGAAGAAAGTAATCTTTTTTTACATAGCCACAAAATATATAAGATGCCTATGGATGAACCTTACCAAGGAAGTCAAAGACCTTTACAAGGTAATCTATGAAAATCTTTTTTTAAATGTTGACACATGGCAGGATAAAAAATAAACATACAAAAATCTATAGCATTTCTATATACGAACAATAATCTGAATGAGGTAGAACTGAAGAAAGTAATCTTTTTTTACATAGCCACAAAATATATAAGATGCCTATGGATGAACCTTACCAAGGAAGTCAAAGACCTTTACAAGGTAATCTATGAAAATCTTTTTTTAAATGTTGAAAAAGACACAAAAGTGGAAGCACATCCCATGTTTCTGGACTGGAAAAATTAATATAATCAAAATGGCAATTCTACCCAAATTAATCTACATATTTAATGCAATTCCAACAAATTACCAGAGACGTTCTTCACAGATTCAGAAAACACAATCAAAGAATTTGTCTGGAATCATAAAAGACCTCATTTTGCCAAACAATCCTGCACAAGAAAGGTGGAGTGGGTAGCATCTCACTCCCTGACCCCAAAATATATTATAAAGTTGTGATAACCAAAACAGCATGGTATTAGTACAAAAACAGACAAGTGGACCAAATGACCATAATAGAGACCCTAGAAATAAACCCCAAAACATATAGCCAACTGATTTTTAACAAAGGATACCAGTCAATCCACTGGGAAAAGAAAACATCTTTAGCAAATGGTAGTGAAAAAACTGGATCCACCTGCAGAAAGATGAAATTAGCCCCCATCTTTCACCTTTAACAAAAATCAACTAAAAAAAAATGTATCAAAGATCTAAACTTAAAACCTCAAACTAGAAAACTACTGGTAGAAAACAATGGGGAAACTCTGGGAGACATTGGGATAGGCAAAGACTTCTTAAATAAAACCCCCAAAACATAGCCATTAATCCAAAAAATAGACAAGTGGGATTACTTCAGATTAAGAAATTTCTGCACATCAAAAACACAGTAATTAGTGTGAATTGACAACCTTCAGAATGGGAGAATATTTTTGTAAACTATGTCTCAGATAAGGAACTGACAACCAGAATACACAGGAAACACAAGCAGCTTACCTGAAAAAAAAAATTGATTAACCCAACTAAAAAATGGAAAAATGAGCTGAACAATAAAAACTCTCTAAGGAAGACATATGAACAGCCAAAAATCATATGGAAAAAAATGCTCAACATCCCTCATCATAGGGAGATGCAGATTAAAACTACATGAGATAACACCTAACTCCTGCCACAATGGTGAAGATTAAAAATACCAAAAATAGTAAGTGTTGGCAGGGTTGTGGTGAATGTGGAATTCTCCACTGTTGGTGGAAATGTTTATTTGTCCAGCCACTGTGGAAAACAATATGGAGGTTCCTTAAAGACCTACAAATAGAACTACCATTTGATCCAGCAATTCCACTCCTGGATATCTACCCAAAGGAGAGGAAATGCTCAGTTGGAAAAGCGCTTTCACATCTAGGTTTATTGCAGCATTGCTCACAATTGCCAAGACATAGAACCAACCCAAATGTTCATAAACAAACAAATGGATTGAAAAAGTCATAAAACACAACAAGACCTCAGCATTTGATAGACAGAATATGAATATGGAAGATTTACTGTAGAGTGAAGCAAGCCAGGCCATGAAAGAGAGACATTGTACGTCTCCACTTAACATATGCCAACTTAACTGATATCCTTTGTCAAAAATCAGTTGGTTATATGCCTCACTTAGAAAGCACAGAACTATTTCCTCTTCTTTAAAATGGTAAGGAAAATGGGTATGTTGCTTTTCTTTATCCTTCCAAAACCATAAAAAGAATCAAAAACATGCTTAAGAATCCCTAGGACTGGTATTTCCTTTTTTGGGTCTATGACTAAATTTTAAATACCAATTTCAAACTGTCTAAGGACTTCTAAGAGTAGATACTGTCTTCATACCCTCAATAAACATTAATTTGAACTATAACAAGTTCTTGAGTTTCTGGGGTGATTTATCACTGAAAAAACTACCTGAGGGGTCTCCTTTATCCCACTTAAGTAAGTCCTAATTGGTGCAGGTGAAGAAGAAGATGTGTTCAACTGAAACCAAGATTAAGCAGTCCAGAAAAGTGTCTGTAAGTAAGTTAGAATGTGTTTCTACATGCCATTATTAAGCCACAACAACCTAATTTCAAGGGATAAAAAATATTGGGATGACAGAAAAGTCATGACATATTTTTTCTATGTTTTTCTATACAAAAATGCACTATGACTTTTCAACAACCCAATACTTAAATTCAGGCTGACCCTAGGGTTAAGGGAGCCAGATCCCACATAGCCAACCACAACAGGATGGAAAACGGAGGAGAAGGGAGTGCAGAATGACAAAGTTCCATTAAGAGACCTTTCTCACATACACGCTCTCTCTTCATTTCTCTCTGGTTAATGCACAAATTCTTGGGCAAGTAAAAAAAATGGCTTTAAAAACAAACTTTTCTTGTCAAAATTTTGGCATAACATTTTCCTGATAATTCCTATTATCACTTCTCATGTTCCTATAAGAAAAGTCATACCCAAGATAAATTATTTTAAACAAATTAACATTTCATATTTGGTTTTTTTATTCTCCTCTCGGGATCTTGGGCACACATGCACACGTGCCCCGTGTGAGTTTTAAGCTACCGGGTCCGGGACATGAACCGCGGTCGACTACGTGGGAGTCCAGCGACATAGCCATTACGCTAACTGCTGGTTCCCAACATTTCATATTTGTTTAAAGAACGTTATTGTGTTTGTTGTTTTTGATTTATTACACATAAAATGGGAATAATATGAAGCATCTTCAGAGATTTCATGGAAAATATGTATTATAAATAAATTATGCATGGATTTCAAAGTTTTTTGCACCAAAACAAACTCATATTTTTTCCAAAAGAAACATGCTTTTATTGGTATATCAATTAGTAATGCTCATTTAATTTCAATTCATAAAATATCTTCTTATAGTTATAACTTATCATTAGACATCATCTATTTTCCAGAAAATTCTTGAAAGTCTATAGCCTTGACATTTTGTATTAGTCTTTAATGATTTGTAATGTACTATTCTGCCTTTCTTCACAGAAAGAACAACTAGTTATTCTAAATTGCTGGAAAGTTTGAAATAATATTGCATAAAAACAAAGACAGTATATGGTAACTAAACTTGTATTTTCTTTTTTAATTTTTTTAGAGAGAGATAATTTTTGCTTATAGGGAATGTGTGCTCCCCAGAGAGACAGAGACAGAAAACAAGAAATCATCCTCCAGAGGGGATGGCCACACCACAATCCCTTCTCCTCCATTATCCTCTCAGGATCTTGAGCACACGCACATGTGCCCTGCCTGAGTTTCAAGCTGCCAGTTTGGGATTCAAACTGCAGTCAGCAATATGGGAGTCCAGCGACACAAATACTATGCCATCTGCAAGCCCCATAAAAGCATTTTTCCATTTTTCTGTGACCTTTTTAAAGCCCCTCATAAGATTCCTACATTATAGAGATGGAGATTTTTCTCTATCTTTGTTAATGAGAGAGATCATGCAGGCACATGTCCATAAGGGGAAGAGGAAGAGGAAGAGAGAGAGAGAAAAGAGAAAGAGAAAAAAAGAGAGAGAAAAAAAGAGAAAGAGAAAAAAGAGAAAGGAAAAGAGAAAAAGAAAGAAAAAGAGAAAGAGAAAGAAAGAGAAAGAGAAAGAGAAGAAAGAGAGAAAGAGAAAAAGAGAGAGCATCCTCAACAGGGTCCCATCATGCTGCAATCCCCTTCCCACAACCCTCCAACTCTTCAGCTTCTTGGGTTCACCCTGAGTGTTTTCAGATTGGTGTGGGATCTGAACCCACGGTCAGCCATAGAATGGCCAATCAGTTTCCAGCACTATAATCCAGTACCCTATCAACTCTGCCAGTAAGGCTGGGCCTCATATAGTTTATATTGTAAGGATTATGTAAGTGATTAGAAGAGTGCTTGACACATAGTAACTGCTTTGTTACTGTTGGTTATTAATATTATTCTAGTTATGAGAAATCACCACCCAGGGGGATGGTCACGCCGCAATCCCTTCTCCTCCATTCTCCTCTCGGGATCTTGGGCACACATGCACACGTGCCCCGTGTGAGTTTTAAGCTACCGGGTCCGGGACACGAACCGCGGTCGACTACGTGGGAGTCCAGCGACATAGCCATTACGCTAACTGCTGGTTCCCAACATTTCATATTTGTTTAAAGAACGTTATTGTGTTTGTTGTTTTTGATTTATTACACATAAAATGGGAATAATATGAAGCATCTTCAGAGATTTCATGGAAAATATGTATTATAAATAAATTATGCATGGATTTCAAAGTTTTTTGCACCAAAACAAACTCATATTTTTTCCAAAAGAAACATGCTTTTATTGGTATATCAATTAGTAATGCTCATTTAATTTCAATTCATAAAATATCTCCTTATAGTTATAACTTATCATTAGACATCATCTATTTTCCAGAAAATTCTTGAAAGTCTATAGCCTTGACATTTTGTATTAGTCTTTAATGATTTGTAATGTACTATTCTGCCTTTCTTCACAGAAAGAACAACTAGTTATTCTAAATTGCTGGAAAGTTTGAAATAATATTGCATAAAAACAAAGACAGTATATGGTAACTAAACTTGTATTTTCTTTTTTAATTTTTTTAGAGAGAGATAATTTTTGCTTATAGGGAATGTGTGCTCCCCAGAGAGACAGAGACAGAAAACAAGAAATCATCCTCCAGAGGGGATGGCCACACCACAATCCCTTCTCCTCCATTATCCTCTCAGGATCTTGAGCACACGCACATGTGCCCTGCCTGAGTTTCAAGCTGCCAGTTTGGGATTCAAACTGCAGTCAGCAATATGGGAGTCCAGCGACACAAATACTATGCCATCTGCAAGCCCCATAAAAGCATTTTTCCATTTTTCTGTGACCTTTTTAAAGCCCCTCATAAGATTCCTACATTATAGAGATGGAGATTTTTCTCTATCTTTGTTAATGAGAGAGATCATGCAGGCACATGTCCATAAGGGGAAGAGGAAGAGGAAGAGAGAGAGAGAAAAGAGAAAGAGAAAAAAAGAGAAAAAAGAGAAAGAGAAAAAAGAGAAAGAAAAAGAGAAAGGAAAAGAGAAAAAGAAAGAAGAGAAAAAAAGAGAAAGAGAAAAAAGAGAAAGGAAAAGAGAAAAAGAAAGAAAAAGAGAAAGAGAAAGAAAGAGAAAGAGAAAGAGAAGAAAGAGAGAAAGAGAAAAAGAGAGAGCATCCTCAACAGGGTCCCATCATGCTGCAATCCCCTTCCCACAACCCTCCAACTCTTCAGCTTCTTGGGTTCACCCTGAGTGTTTTCAGATTGGTGTGGGATCTGAACCCACGGTCAGCCATAGAATGGCCAATCAGTTTCCAGCACTATAATCCAGTACCCTATCAACTCTGCCAGTAAGGCTGGGCCTCATATAGTTTATATTGTAAGGATTATGTAAGTGATTAGAAGAGTGCTTGACACATAGTAACTGCTTTGTTACTGTTGGTTATTAATATTATTCTAGTTATTGTTACTATTTTTATTATTATTTTTCATGTCTTTTCTTCTCTATTGTAGTATAAATATATGAATATTTAAAAATTTATTTTCTGCCTATAGAATCTATTCAGGATGTATATAGACATTCACCTCTTTCCAGGCGTTTTCTCCTTCAAGGCTATTTAAAGCTAATCATTCCTAGATCTTCAATCATTCACAACCTTAACAAAAACATTGTTTAAGAAGGATCTTGGAGAGAGTCCCACATACTATTCCTAGTTGCACCACTGTCTTCCTATGTCATTTTGCTCAAGTAATGTCTCTAATCTGCCGCCAGAAATTGCCACCAGAATCATAATCTCTGGCAATGGAGTGAGAAGTTGATAGTGATTACAGGACTAAAGAACTATCAAATTATTTAGGTCTTTGTTTGAGAGGTGCTGGTTATAAAATTTGGTGTCATTTTTATTCTGTGCCCTGAGGGTGAAAAGGAGTAAAGGAGGTAAACATTCTTTGCCCACATGTCTCCAATCAGGATTAGGTTCCCTGCATTATTTCCAAGATAAAATCTAGAGTGCCTTATCTCACACACCTTAAGATAAGAAGGAATATCTACAAAAAATTGAAATTTTGGAGCTAGTTCCTTTAGGAATTCATTTATATGACAATTTTTTTCCTCACCATCAGTATTTTTCCTCTATGATTTCTGTTTAGGGAAGCAATATTTTTAATTGTTATAGATAGGTAGACAGAATCTCATTAAGGGAGTCCAATGTAACAGAGTAAACACATTTTCACCCTTAATAGATTTTTTTTTCCTAATGAAGGAAGACTTGTGAGAAGTTTTGTATGTATAAGTATTTGCTGACATGTGATAGGAAGTCTGTATACGTCATAAAGAAATTATT
The DNA here is from genome assembly GCF_000334495.1 of Tupaia belangeri chinensis. Taxonomy (NCBI): domain Eukaryota; kingdom Metazoa; phylum Chordata; class Mammalia; order Scandentia; family Tupaiidae; genus Tupaia; species Tupaia belangeri. The sequence goes on from NW_006198305.1 coordinate 3,038,658, forward strand.
TGATATATTCATTATTAAGACAGCTCAAAAAAACGAAAGCAGAAAATCTCTTTCAGTATCTGACTGGAACAAGATTTTTTTCCAAATAGTCTAGCTCCAAAGTTTGAATTTTTAAACTCTTTGTTACATTGTATACCATTCTGGTGAATCCAACTACCATCTTTTTGTCAATGATTTAAAATTCTCTAGCTCTAGCTCCAGTCTCTTTTTTTATTCCTCTGATCCACATTTCTAACTGCCTACAAGACATGTGTACTTGAATATTTGACAGTACACCTCAAACCTAACTTCTTATCAATCACTGTTGCTTCATTGTTTCCATAACAGTTGGCTAGACCTCCATTATGGTCCTTATCATACTACAATTTAATGATCTACTTCTATATTAACCTTACTTTCTGGAACTTGAGTTCCCAGAATACAGAGACCTTTTGAAAAACCTATTATGTTCTTAGTTTTAACACATGACAAGTATTTGACAAATGCATTTTAAACAAATATCAGACATACTAAAGATAATACATTTATGACCCAAGTTAACAAAAACTGTCAAGCAGACCGAGTGGTAACAAGCTGGCTGACTAGATGGGGAATAGGGAAGGAGGACAAAGGGGTACAAAAGATCGGGGGATAGAACAGTCATCACTACGGGGCTCTTACCTACCTTTACCAGTACTTGATCCTTGGGGTTGAAACTACGTGAAGTTCCAAATTGCCATCCATTGCCTTTGTCACGTTTATGACAGTTCTCTTGGCAATAGATTTTTGCCATAGTGTGGGAGAATTTCATGTTCAAAGTCTCAGAGAAACCAGATACTTTTTCCTTTTCAAATGGGTCAAATGTCAAGCAACAAACAGAGAATGACTCAGATTCATAAAAACTGCACCAAGATAGTTTGGCCCCTTGGAGTCTCGCTGAAGTCAAAAACGTCCTAGCATGTTGAGGCAACCAAGGAAGTTACTTCCTAGAGTATAATAATTGGACTCTCCCACAGCTCTAAGGCATTTCTGTGCAACTCCACAGAAAAAGGGTTCACCCTGGCTGAATTAAAGTACTATTCCGACATAACAGAATCTCCCATATTTAGAAGAGCATGTAGGCTCAAGAACTAAGGTTATAAAAGGTGCTATAAATAGGGTGACCATATAATTTATTTTCCAAACTGAGACACTTTTGAAGTGGATAATTACACTGAGACAACAGCATAAACCAGGACTGTCCCAGGCACACCAAGACATGAGGTTATCCAAGCTGTCGAGAAAAGTGAGCTAGGGATTTAGGAGTCCGTGCACAACTCAGTCTTTGTTATAATCCCATGGTGATGAATAAACACAAAACATACTCAGTAAATTGGACCCTACTGACTCAAAGTTTATGGTAAATGCAGACACTTCTGATGCTTTTTATACCTAATTTGATTTGTTAAATTCACCCACAAACAGTTTGGAATATTTGGGGACAAAGGCCAGATGGATATAAATTCTATTTAGTGTTCACTCGGTCTTTCACCAAACTTTGTTTTGGTCATCAAGTATATTTTGATGACTAATTAGAACTCTGGGTAGGACAATTACAAGAGTGAATGACACATACCTTTCTTCCCTCAAAGAGTTGGCATGTTAATGGGTGAGATACATGAAACCAAATAATTACAATGCAATATATTTAAATTGCCAAAAGCACATTTTTTTTTAAGAAGGCATACGTGGCTAGTTAAAATTCTTAAGGCTGCTAGCACCTCTTATTATGCTATGGTATCTTATTTGGTGATGTGAAACCCAGGTAAATTGTCCTTCTTCCTTGCCTCGCTTTTCTTACTGAGGTACATTTGTATTTCAGTTCGCAACATGTACTTAAGATTTATAAAATTACATGTATTTAAATATCTTCCATAATTCAGGTTGTTAACTAAAAAAGAACTCTCCTCTTTCCTCCCTTTCTTCTAGCTATAAATTACATGGTTCTGTGGTTCTTGTTCGCCTTTTATTCCACATGAGTAAAGGTTTGCTTTGCAGGAGTACTTATTAAGAAAGTATGGCCATCTCAGCCAAATGGCAAAATACACCACACAGGTTTGAATGGGAGTCTGATGAATGAGCAATCTGAAGTCCCCCTTTACTTCAATACTGCTGAAATACCTCAGCTGTAAGGTGACATTTATATGAACTTCTCTTTTTGAGAATTTAGAGTTCTATTCTAGACCAGATGAATTCTCTTCTGAGAGTTGTTACACATACTTCTATTTTTCCCTACTGGTTTTTTGAAGTCATTAAAACCTCCAGTTTTTTTATTTATCCAGTCATCTAAGGATTCCAAGACATATCACATACATTGGCTCATTAATCTAGGTTAGTTTTCTTTCCAATTACGAAAGCTTCCCAAATGGGTATGTTTATTTAAGAAATGTGACAGTGAAATTAGTTTATGCATTCCTGGATCTGATGTCTTGTATTATTTTACATGCGCTAAAGTAAATTGTTGGTGGGTATTTGCCACACTTATCTGCTCAGCAACACCCTCCATTTTTCCCTGAGATTTAATCCTTTGTTCCCTTTTCCCACACGCTAGCCACAATAGCCACTTTCAGAGTCACATAGTCACACAGTATTTCCTTACCCTTGGCCTTAAATGATGGATGCACAGTAGGCAAATACCCAAGCCAGGCCAGTCATATCACTCTGCTCCCTGACCAAACATCAGTCTCAGCAGGGTCAGTTGGTTTGGGGTAGGCATTGGCCAGCCTTGGGTCAAAGTCTTTCAGAATTATTTGAAAAAAAAAAAAAAACTAAATAGTTCTCTATAGCAAAAGAAATTATAACCTATGAAATCTATATATATTTATACTCAGAGCACTTGGAAATTCTTTATTCTTGCTACCAGTGAATTATCAGTCTTCTCATTGGTACAAAGAAATGATCACTCTCTTTTTTTTCTATTCTTTTTTTTTTTTGCAAAAGATTATTTTTATTGCTATTTTAATTTGCTCTTGATCTTTTTTGGGCATTAGTGAGGTTCAGTTTTATTTCACTTGATTACTGGCCATTTGATTTTCTTTTTTTGTTAAGTCCTTGCTCGTACCTTCTGTGCAGTTTATATTAGAATGTTGGTCTTTTTCCTAATGATTTGTAGAAGTTCTTCATAGTTATAAATATTGACCATTTATCAATTTTATGTGTTAACTATCTACAGTTACAAATAGAGAATCTAGCTATATGTTATTTAGAAGAGACACACGTAAACCAAGTACCAGAGATAGGCTAAAAATATAAGGATGGAACTATATATAAAGAAGATGTTTACAACAACAAGGCATATTTAACAAAATAAAATTCATTAAGAAAAGCATTCAAAACAAAAATAAACCAGCAAATAATTATTTTGACTTCTAACAAAAGTAACAATTCACCAAATAAAAGCAAGAAGAGGGATCAGCAGTTGGCATAATGGACTCCCATGTAGTCGACCCAGTGGCTTAAACTCATGCTGGGTGCATGTGCATGCATGACCAAGATCTGGAATGGAGAATGGAGCAGAAGAGATTGTGGCATGGTCATTCCTCCTGGGGGGTTATTTCTCCCTTTCTGTCTCTCTGTTTCTCTCTGTCTTTCTGATGAGTACACACACCCTATAGCAAAAACCTCTCAAAAAAAAAACACCCTATACAAAAACCCCCTAAAAAAAAAAAAAAAAAAAAAAAAACAAGAAGAAAGAATAGTGACTCTTTATAATATGGCCATATTCTTAACAGCACAGTTGTTAAACAAAGAGAACATAAATTATGTGAAATGCAAAACATAATCCTAGAAGGTGATTTATAACACTTACTCTGAAATCAACAAACCATTCAGAGATTCTAAATACAAACCATCATGCCAGTTCTAAGGAATAACCAAAAATTTAACACAAAAAAAGGAAGAAAATGTTTTTTCAAACATTCATGACACAACTATTGAAAAAATTACTAAGACAAAAGACCAAATCTCATTAAATTGTGTAAATAAGAAAGGATGCTTAGTGTACATTCTGCACATAGTAAAATAAAAATAGACAATAATATCAAAAAGATGAACAAAATAATATCTATCTATGCTATTTGAAAAATTTAAAACTCTTCTAAATAATTAGTGGATAAAGAAAGAAATCAAGGGACCAGCAGATGATATAATGGTTATATTGCTGGACTCTTACATAGTCACCCATGGTTTCAGTCCTGGACTCAGCTGCTTTAAAACTCATGCTAGGCATGTGTGTTTGTGCATGCCCGAGGTCCTAAGAGGAGAACAGAAGAGAAGGGATTGCAGCGTGACCGTCACCCCTGGTGGGTGATTTATCACTTTCTGTCTCTCTGTCTCTGTCTCTTTGCACCCTATAAAAAAATTCTCTCTTAAAAAAAAAAAAAGAGAATAAAGATGGAGAATACAGATTTTAAAAAAGATATGATAAAGAGAAACATGTTTTGAAATTTTCTGGGCTGTAGCTCAAATATTTTTTATATGTTTATTAAAAAATAAAGACAAAAAATAAAAGACAAAAAATTAACATAAAAAGTTATTGAAATGTTAACAGTGCTTTTCACAAGTTTGTTTAGAGTATGAATGAATAAAGTGGAAAAAAATAAAGATAACAAATAAAATAAAAATCACAGTTTCCCAGTTCCATCTCTCCATCCCTGGCCACCAAGGGAAACTGAAACAGTGGCACCACTGTCCCCACCCCACTTCCAAGCTCCCAATGTTCCCTAGAGAGAGCAGCCTTTGCCCTCCAGGAGCACCCCAGTTCCATCTCTCCATCCCTGGCCACCAAGGGAAACTGAAACAGTGGCACCACTGTCCCCACCCCACTTCCAAGCTCCCAAGTCCAGGACCCCTGTTCCCTAGAGAGGTAGGAAGGGTTTTTACTCTTTTTTTTTCTTCTATCCTTTTTGTTTCATTAATTCCCTGTCTCCCTCCTCTCACTTGTCCCACAGAGCAGCCTTTGCCCTCCAGGAGCACCCCAGTTCCATCTCTCCATCCCTGGTGAAATTGCATTAGCGCGGCACGTGACTTTTCCTTTAATCCCCTGTATACTCTTTTCTTTCCTCTGACAGTATTCTCTATTCGTCATTCTCCGCCCTGTCAGAGGCACTAGACAGATCTAGAATCACAGTTCTGAAATTCCCAGTTTTATAAGGTTCCCCCCCCCACTGAACCACCTGTGAATACCGGGATACTACTCCTCAGACACCTAAATAGAGTGCACCTCTTGAGACCACATTGCTAAACACAACAGAAGAGAGGCTTCCACATACATTAATTCACAGCTAAAGGGAAGCACTCTTGCTCCTAAGAGGTATTCAAAATTGAATACATCTTCCAATGGCTAGAAGTAGAAGAAGAGCCTCAGGTCTGAATAAACCAGGAAATATGTCTCCATCGAAGGAATGGAGTAACTTCCCTCCATCTCTGCTAAATTCTGAGGACATTACCAAAATGTCAGATAAAGAATTTAGAACATTTATGGTGAACTATTTCTATGAGTTGGAACAGAAAAGAGACAATGAACTTCAGGAGATTAGGAAGTCCTTCTATGATGTGAAAGAAGAAATGGACACCCTGAGAAAGAATCAGATAGAGCTATTATGGGTCAAGTCTGTAATAGAGGAAATCAAAAACTCCCTTGAAAGTATTAAAAGTCAATTAGACCATGCTGAAGATCAAATCTCTGATGTTGAAGATAAAACCTCTGACCTAGAAAAAACCACCAAGAAGATAGAGAAAATAACAAAAAAACATGAGGATAATATACGAGAAATACTAGATTCCATAAGGCACCCAAACATAAGAATAATTAGCATCCCAGAAGGTGAAGAAACTAATAATGGCATGGAAAATCCATTCCACAAAAGCTTGGAAGAAAATTTCACAAGTCTAGAGAGGCACTCAAGCATCCAGAGCCAAGAAATACAAAGGACCCTGAATAGACTCAACCCCAGAAGATCTTCCCCAAGGTATATCTTAGCCAGACTGTCCAAGACGACAGATAAAGACATGATACTAAAACTGGAAAGAGAGAAATGAGAAGTGACTTACAAAGGCCATCCCATCAGGCTAACACCGGACCTCTCAATGGAAACAATGCAAGCAAGGAAAGAATGAGAAGATGTATTGAAAGTGTTAAGAGAAAAGCAATTTCAACCAAGATTATTATATCCTACAAGACTATCCTTTATATGGGAAAAAAAGATTAAAATCTTCTCAGACAAACAAAACCTGAAAGAATTCACCAGCACCAGACCAGCTCTTCAAGAAACCCTGAAGAAAGTACTGTTCCAGGAAAACTAAAGAATTAACAGACAGAAACAAAGGAATAAAAGGCAGCTAAGACAATGGCCAACTTAAAGGTTGGGACAGATCAGGTAACATCGATAATAACATTGAATGTGAATGTATTAAATTGTCCAATCAAGAGACACAGACTCACTGAATGGATAAAAAACAGAAACCCTCTATCTGTTGCCTACAGGAAACCCACCTCACTGATAAAGACATATATAGACTGAAAGTTAAAGAGTGGAAAAAGGTTTTCTATCAAATGGGTATCAAAAAAGAGCTGGAGTTGTGATACTAACTTCTGACAAAATAGGCTTTTAAACAAAAACTGAAGAGACAAAGAAGGGCACTATATTGTAGTAAAAGGAGCAATAGATCAAGAAGATATAACGCTTATAAATATCTATGCACCTAACACAGGAGCACCCAAATATGTGAAGGAAAGACTGTTAGGTGTAAAAGGGAGATAGACTGCAATACACTAATTATTGGAGACCTCAATACTGCAGTATCCCCTCTGGACAGATCATCTAGACAAAAAATAGATAAAGAGATAAAGGATCTAAACAACACCATAAATCAAATGGACTTAGCAGACATCTATAGAATTTTCCATCCAAAAAACATGAGGTACACTTTTTTCTCACCCCCACATGGAACCTGTGTTCACAGATGACATGATTGTATACATAGAAGACCCAGTGGTCTCCATGGAAAAATTACTAGAAATAATACATGAATACAGTAAAGTTGCAGGGTATAAAATCAATATACAAAAATCAATAGCATTTCTATATACAAATAACAGGCAGACTGAGATAGAACTGAAATAAGTTATTCCATTTACCATAGCCACCAAAAGTATAAGATATTCAGGAATAAATCTAACCAAAGAAGTTAAAGACCTC